>NC_141071.1:46867338-46987338 GCF_041138505.1 Cibotium barometz | reverse complement strand
CCCAAAGCATAAGCTCCTCCGAAAATAAATTTGGTTGTGTTCTTCTTGAATGGTTTCGGTTCTAGATTGTTTTTTGTATTTGAATGGATTTTATTTTTTCATTCTTTTCTTATAATCTTCCTTTGCTAAATATAAAAAAGATCATGATTGTTATTAATGTATAGTTTGATTACGTTTTATACAGAGACATGTCATTAAATATCTTAAAGTTGAATTATGACAATAATAAATTGTCAGATACTGTGTTCTTTGAGGAGATGCTACAATTGGGCTTTTTTGGATACCAGTCTAGCCCAAAATGGGAAGTCCTTGGATTTGATGGGTGGGATGATGTTAATCCTCGGTATATTTATATAGTCTTGGACCCTTATAGGCTAGACGACAATCTCATGCTCCTCTTAATCAAAGAGGCATTGGGATGACTAGATGGCTTTTACATTCTGGGTAGTAGATGTAAGAGCTTCGAGGAAAAGCGTTTCATTTTTAGTGAAATTCTGAAGTGCATTCCATTAAGAAAGTTGGTAAAGATAATGTAATAAGCTTTTAGATTATTGATGGATGTCTCTTTCTCTCTCCCTCTCTATTTGTTTGTCTTTCTCTCTCTCTTTCTCTTATACAATCATGTAATAGACAAATAGTTACTCTAACGTTTTATTGTGTATTTGGATTAGAAAAATAGAGAGATCATAAGTTTATTATTTTTTTGGTTTCTCCGTGTGATTGTGTAGAAGAAAGCACAAGGACAATAGCATCAAAGCTGGTGATTTCAAATCCAATTCTCCGTTCAACTTGAGGTTGGTTTCTTTGTTGGCCTTTTTGTATTTATCTATTTGTGTGTTTATTGTATGGTTGGCTAGACACAGAGTGAGAGCTAGAGAGAGAGAGAGAGAGAGAGAGAGAGAGAGAGAGAGAGAGAGAGAGAGCGCACATTAAAACATTCTCTATTTCTCTTTCAATCATTGAGTGTAATACCACGTTTAAACAATTTACAATATTGGTGTGCTTGGCTATATAAGGTAGAAACATTCCATTTATTAGACTATTGCCTTTGAGATTGTAGAGAGAGTTTTAGAGAGAGTATAATGGGTCTTAGAGAAGTTACAAACGATAGTAGCCTAGAGAATAGTTCTTTTAACTTCAGAAATGTTTTAAAAAAGTTTAAAAATTTTATGATTTTGCCAATACATAAAATATAGAGAGACACTTATATTTATCTCTATGATAGTTTTCTAGGAGGAATCTACATGTGTATAGGTAGGTTTCTAGGGTTGGTTATATGTTGGCAAAGATATGAAGAGATATTTGTAGAGCCTTAAGATATTAATTTTGAATTTCAGCAAATGGAGATTCAGAATGATAACAACCACTCAAGAGATGTACTAGCCTGCGAAGGATTCTTCCAAAGAAGAAGTAGCTTTGTCTACTCCACCGGAGTCGATGAATTTTCGAGCTGCAAAACACCTTTCTAGGTCAAGGTCTCCAACCGGACAACCAAACTCTAAACGTCTATAAAATATTGCAGACATATGCGAGCGGACTGAGAAAAATCAGGTTGCTTTTTGCAAGGATTACTTAGAAGATCTTTGGGATGAGATCCGAGTTGTCTCATCATCTCCACCGCATCCTTGACAACAATGGTCGGATGGAGGCTAACTAACTAGACATGATTTCTTTCATCGAGAATATGCATGTTGAAATTGGGGAACATCAAGGCGAATGTAATGGCTAGTGTAAAGAACAAGTGGATTCTCTAACAGAGCAAGTACGTACTTTAGGCTTGGAGGTATTGAGTCGTAAGATATCTATTAATCGAATCAATGCTATTATGAAAAAGATGAGTCGTATGTTAGAAGCCCGAGTAGTTGCCTAGGGTTTTTGTGATGTTTTTACTCAAGGCACAAATTGTATTGCAACTTGCAGATTTGGCTCTCTCTTTTTACTATATGTATGAATTTTCCATTTTCTCAAATTCAATACTTCTCTCTTATTTTGTTCTCTCGCACTTTTTTATTATGTCTCAACTTCTATTTCCTCTCTCTCTCTCTCTCTCTCTCTCTCTCTCTCTCTCTCTCTCTCTCTCTCTCTATATATATATATATATATATATATATATATATATATATATATATATATATATATATATATCTATCTCTGTGATTGTATATGTTATTACCCTTTATCTTTGTAACAGATGGATTGTATATGTTATACTCACTTATTCATCTAGGAAATGGTTTGTATATGTTATAATCATGTATGTATTAAAAACTTCTCTAAGAATTACACTTATTGAGTTGAGTCTATTTGGAGTAGGGTCACATGTGTGATAATGGCTGTTGAAGTAGAATATTATGTTGGTGTTTGAAGTTAAGAATGTTAAAAGGAAGTTAGTTTTTCATATTTTGTGTTTTGAAAGGAGATTTCAAGATGGTTAGGAGTTGTTTATGCTTGAGTTTAAACCAAGTTTGTCGGCTTCGAGTTTTGGATGCAACACGTGTATCTCGCCGTAACCGTTCAAGGACAAGGGCTTGCATTTGAAAATAAAATGTTGCTAATTTAATGGATTACGTTAATGAAAATGAAGTTGGAACATTTGGAAGGGTTGAAAATGAAGAGGAACATAGAGAAATCCATGGTGGAATCCACTTACTCACAAGAAACAAAGCAATTGCCAATGCTGTGGTACTTCAAGAACCTATCAATGAACGTCGAAATGCACAGCCATAGAGAGATATTGAACAAGGCTCTTTTTCATTTGATTTAAATGAGCCGCCCCTGTGAATGATAATTTCCATTATATTTGTTGTGTCGTTGGGGATGTGAAAGATATTAAATCTGAATGTCACTTTATAAGGCATGAGTTTTCATTTCCTCGAAATGTTAAGCACCCAGCAACTATGGTGGTGTATTCCAGAGATTGCACTCTTCACTCAGTTTAGGAGCCCTTACTTATAAGTGCCATTTTTGTAATGCACTAATTTGGAAATGTGAGGCACCAAAAAAGCTAAGACAATATGTAGGCAAACACTTTTGTGGAAGTGGGAATGTCTCTTTGCTACCTTTGGAAAACCCACCCCCTACATTGGCTGAGTTGCTGTTGCTTGGTAATGATAATACAAGTAAGGAATACAGAAAGAATATCCTCTCTTACAATAATGCCTTGGCATTTATTTCACTTGGTGCTCACTTGGATAATCAATTCACTAGGGAAGGAGGAGTATTTAATTTTTGAATCCATGGTACTACCTATCATTGTGTTGGTTCTGTAATACCTGACGAAACACGAGATGCGGCTCCTCGATTTTTCCAACTATATGTGTATGATATAGAGCATGAATTAGAGAATAGACTCATGGGATGACTTCTTTAAATCATAATGTACTTGAGAGGAGGCAAAAAATGATGTATGGATATAATCCATATGCCAGTGCTCTTCGTGCAATGAGAGAAATGTTGTAGTCAAGTCTAAATACAGATTTGAGAATGGTCATCTTTAAGGCAATACTTGGTTCCTACACAGGAAGTGAGGTAGCAGCTATCATGCCGGGTCAAGGGGATGATTTACATGTGGGGCATAGAGATATTCAAATAGTCTCACGAACAAGTGCTATAAAAAAAATAGCTAACCTGCACCGTTCGTATATGCCTCTATTATATGTTCTTCTATTTCCTCGAGATGAGGATGGTTGGCATGTTGGAATTCCACTCAATGGTAGGAAAAGACGGTTCAAATGAGGAGACAAAGACTGTAACTCAACAGAAATATTATGCGTATAGACAAAGACTGTAACTCAACAGAAATATTATGCGTATAGACTACAAATAAGGGAAGATACAAGTGCTTGCCTTCTGCACGGTGGTCAGCTATTGCAACAGTACATTGTTGATGCATATAGTAGCATGGAGGAATCTAGATTAGTATGGATATGCAATAATCAGAAAGCATTGCATGCTGAAGTAGTATACCAAGGTCTTGCAGATATGGTTAATTCAAGTGATGGGGACAATAGAGTATCTGGGGGCATTGCTGGACGCAGGGTAGCTCTACCATCTTCATATACTAGGGAGCCTAGATATATGCATCAATTGTACCAAGATTCAATGGAAATTGTTTGGAAGATGGGTAAACCTGATCTGTTTATTACCTTCACTTGTAATCCTAAGTGGGATGAAATAACCAATGCCTTACTGCCTGGTCAAGTTCCCCAAGATCGACCTGACTTGACAGCTCGGGTCTTTTTTGAGAAACATAAGGACATGATGCACTTATTGGTGAAAAAATCAATATTTGGAAAGGTGTTGGGATTTGTTTATGTTATTGAATTTCAAAAAAGAGGCTTGCCACATGCACATCTATTATTGATATTAGAAAGTGGAAGTAAACCGATTGAGATTGCACACTATGATATATTGGTATGTGCTGAACTTCCTGAGTGATAAGGTGATGTTTCCTGGGTTGCACACCATAATTAGTCATTGTAATATCCATGCACCATGTGGGGAACTAAATATTCGCTCTCCTTGCATGGTTGACGGGAATGGTTAACGGGAGGTGCAAACATCAGTACCCTCGAAATTTTTCCAAGACTACTAGCGTTGATAACAATGGATATCCAACTTACATGCGGAGAGACGATGGTAGTTTCATATAGGTAAAGGATCAAAGGGTGGATGGGTTGTTCCATATAACCCTTTTCTGTCTATGAGGTACAAAGCCCATATTAACATTGAAGTATGCTCCACTATTACTGCCATAAAGTATTTGTATAAGTATGTATACAAAGGACATGATAGAGCTACTATAGAGTTGCAAGACTCATATGGGGTTATTGAGTGATGAGGTTAGTCAATATTTGGATGTGCGTTATGTGTTTGCATCATCAGCAGAGGCATGCTGGCACATATACTAATATGATTTGCATGATGAAAAGTCTGATATACAAAGGTTGCATGTATATCTCCCAATTTATAACAATGTGATATTCAATGATCAGGATGATTTGCGTGATGTAATTAGTTGTGACAGAAACCAAAGAACATCTTTGACTAAATGGTTCAAAGCTAATCAATTATATTCGGATGCAAGTAGCCTACTATATGTTGATTTCCCTTGCAAGTGGGTTTGGAATTCAGCTTTGCGCTCATGGACTAAAAGGAAAAGGGAAAATGTGATCGGGTGTATGTATGCAGGTGAGCAATATTACTTACGCATGTTACTTACTATGGGCAAAGGTTGTAAATCTTTTGAGGATTTACGAACGGTGAATGGCCATTTGTATCCCAGTTTTAAGGCTGCATGTGAAGCTAGAGGAATGCTAGAGAGCAATGAGGAGTGGTATATGTGTCTCTATGAAGCTGCATTTCAGATAATAGGATTCCAACTACGCCAATTGTTTGTCATTATAATGGTTTTTTGTGAGCCTATATCCCATGGACACCTTTGAAATAAATTCTCCACTGAGCTTTCAGATGATTTTTTTCATTCCTTGCAGCAGAGAGGGTGTATAGATGTTGGTGTTTGTCATTATATAGCAAGAATCAAGCTCTATTGCAAATGCAAGACCTCTTACAACAGTATGGAAAGTGGTTGCATGATTTTGAAGGGTTACATGTTCCCAATAGATCGTGTTGCTGGTGTCAACAATGGTTTGCTAATGGAAGAGATGATGTTTGATTCTATTCAGCAGGCTGATTTGTCCGTTTCCATGGAAAGGGTCTAAATAGTTGTCAATCAAGAGCATTTGACACTATCCTTGAGGCTGTTTCTTTGAACCAGGGTGCTGTTTTTTTCCTTGATGGACCAAGTGGATCAAGTAAAACCTATCTTTATAATGCCTTGCTGTCGATTACGTGGAGAGAATCAAGTTGAATTGGCATGTGCATCATCTGGAATAGCTGCATTGTTACTTTCAAATGGTCGTACAACGCACTCACGTTTTAAAATTCCATTGGTGCTCAATGCTTCTAGCACATGTGGAATTAAAGCTAACAGCCCATTAGTGGAGGTGTTGAAGCTTGCAAGGTTAATTATTTGGGATGAGGCTCCAATGATGCATCAGTATGCATATGAAGCACTGGACAAGACATTGAAAGACATTATGCAGAGTGATATAGTGTTTGGTGGGAAAGTTATGCTCTTTGGTGGTGACTTTAGGCAAATCTTATCAATTGGCCAAAGGGATCGCGTGAGGAAATTGTTGATGCAACGTTATGCCAGTCACATATTTGGAGATATGTGAATGTTCTAAAGCTCACCCAAAACATGCAGGTTAGACAGAGTGCTTATGATTGTACAGAACAAGAATTTGTCATATGGACATTACAAATTGGAGATGGCTCTATAGGCTATCCAAACAATGAAGGCAGAGTGGTGATACCACCACGAATGTTGATCCATGGGAACTCCATTTTGAGTTTGATAGAATGGGTATACAAAGATCTTCAGAGGGTGGAGAAATATGGATGCTTCTTTAAAGACCGTGCTATACTTGCACCACGGAATCTAGAGGTTGATGAGGTTAATGAACTAGCCTTGAGTGCATTGCCCGGTCTTGAAAGAGAATACCTCAGTGCTGATTCGGTTGCTTCTCCGAGAATGATGCAATATTGTACCCAATTGAGTACTTGAATAGTTTAAACTTGGGTGGTGGTTACTCTCCTCATCGCTTGATTCTAAAGATTAATGTGGATCCTTGGCGGGGGACTACCAGATTGATATGCAAGCAATTTCACTCACAGGTGATAGAAGCAGAAATCATTATAGGTACAAACATTGGAGACAGGGACTTTATTCCCAGGATAACATTCATACCTACTATGCTGCAATTGCCTTTTGACATGAGAAGGAGACAATTTCCTGTAAGGTTAGCCTTTGGTATGTCAATAAATAAGTCCCAAGGACAAACATTGAGTGTATTGGGACTTTACTTGGCCACATAAGTATTCGCACATGGACAGTTGTACGCTGCTATGTTACGTGTTAGATCATCTGATGCAATGAAAGTATGTGTAAATCATTATATGGAACAGGAAAGCAACATAGAAGGTTCAATCGAAGTCTTCACAACCAATGTTGTCTACAAGGAGGTTTTCCAAATGGCATAAATGGATGTAAATTTAATCTATGCCCAAAAGGTAGAGATTAATATAGCAGCTTACAAACGCTGGAGACTACATTGATAGATATATCTATATCAATAAAGAGAATGTTTCTAATGATATAACATGTGTAATCCAAATGTGTGCTTCTCTCTTTGGTATTATTGAATTTATGTGTATAAATCTACTTGCATTTAGCTAAAGATACCATGTAGATCCACAAAAGAGAGTACCCTGCCATTGCTCAAGAGGTGGTTCTAATTGTTGAGATGGTGGACGGGTGTTGGTGAGTTCCTATTTATTATTTTTGGACATTTGGATAAGCAAACATTTACTTTTGACTTGCTTTTATTTATTTTTCTTGCTTGGCACAAAATACTAAACATATATATATATATATATATATATATATAGAGAGAGAGAGAGAGAGAGAGAGAGAGAGAGAGAGAGAGAGAGAGAGAGAGAGAAAGAGACCTTAAAGTGTTATGTAAATTATTAGTATTGTGAGTGTTATATTTGATATCAGGGGTATATTTCTTAGGATGGAGGTGGCAAGGAGATCTTTTTCATTTGTTTATGGTGATGGCCAAGATATTGAAGGTAATTATTTTTGAGATTGCTATAATTCAAGTATTTATGTTTTCCATAATCTATGTAATATTCATGGCTGAATTGTAGACCCTCCATTTTGTTGGGAAGGACAAGCAACGTCATCTCTAATTATCGAACTATTAGAGAGCACCGATGTTTTACGGTATATATAGAAACCTGTTTTTTATGTAGGTTTTGCTTTATGTTTGATAAATTTATATTGCTATTGATACATTCTTTTCGCAAACAGGGAATATCTTTATTTTTTAGAACCCAAATTATTATTGGGTTTGCATGGTCAAGACCCTTACAACGAGAGCTTTGGGCTCCTTGGAATTTACAGTCTAAGATTACAAAAGATCGCGGATCAACTTCATGTACATGTAATGTTTGTGGACTATGAAAAGCCTGATAGGTTAGATTTTCGAGTCATAGGCACTGGACAATACAGAATTTTCGGTTTGTTGTCTACAAGCCAGTTCAAACCCCATTCGCCTCAAATATTGATCCACTAAATGAGTTCTATAAGTTTTTGTTATTTTCCTTCTTTTTTTCCACGAAAAGTTTATCTTGTACTAGCTAATGTTTTTTTCTTTAATGTTTTTTTGCCAGATGGAGGTGAGGAGTATAGGCTTCCAAGGAGAGATAATCCAATTGTTTTAAAGCTTTGTTCAGGTGTGTTGAGATTGTCTACATTATTTTGGGTTGAAGTGCTGGCTATTTATTTACGCCAAGTTTGGTGCTTTATTCACTGAAATTAAGTACTTTAGGAGTTTTTACATGTATATATATAGCAAGCATGGTGTGTTTATATATAGGTTGGCAAGTTAGGGACCATGTGGCCCATCATGGGCTTCAAATATAAGGCTTATCCTTACTTGCCCTTCGAAGATGAGCGTTTTTTTTTCAATTGTCTAAAATTAGAAAGTAAAAAAAAAACACACCCGTGCGTGCCATTGCTTTCATAATGAAGGCTTGAATCTGTGATCTTGGGACTTTAGATTTGTGATCGACAAATAAGAATACTCTTGCCCGTCTCAAGGACGGGTCAATCCACTAGTCTCAACAATTACTAGAGAAACCTTCTTCTTCTAAAAAAACTCCACGCTTGAAACATAAAAGTATACCCCTTTTCTTTGGCTCTTTTCCAAATTCCTCTCTCTCTCTCTCTCCAAAATAGTTGAGTCTGTTGTATCTTCACACAAGAACAAATATTCATGTGCGCCCAAATTACAATCTCTCTCTCTCTCTCTCTCTCTCTCTCTCTCACACACACACACACACATTATTACTGAAGTTTTCCTCTTGAGCAATAGAAAATTGGATATCTTAAATGAGCTTGCAAGCTCTAGTTAATTTGCACAAGTATTCTTTTTTCTTTTTTCTTTTTGGATTGAAAAAGAGAAAAAAGTCAATTTCCTTGAAAGAATAACAAGCTGATAGATACATTTGGGGGACCCTAGGGTGGTGCAGGATCCTAATTTCAACAGCTCAAGGCTACCTGTTGAGACTAGGATCATGACAGTACTGTTTATACAAAAAGATCAAAATGAGCATGGCTGAGTGGCAGATAGAGGAAGGTGAATGGTCCAGGTTGAACTCCACTTGAATAGCCTTGAAGATTAGCCATACCATCTCTTTCTCAACCCCTAACCCACTGAGGGAGGGGGTCCTCAACAGCTTCATTAAACAGATGTATCTTACATACACACCATCTTTTGGAGAAACTATATCTGCCATCAGAACTGGCTTCCTGTCCAGCAGTTCTAAAACACACACAGAATATGGTTAGCTCTACTAGAGCTAAGTGAGGGAGACCCTGTTAGCATTCCTTTCAGTTTACAGTCTTTGAAGCACTGAAAGCCAGCCCTATTCTGTATGCATTCTCACTGAAGCCATATCCTTTATAACACATTTGCTGGCAATTATGACCTCATCAGAGTTGAGGTTTGTTAGTGAGCCTTCAAAAACTCAAGATTCCTTCTGGACCACACTTGCTTCAAAGTAAAGTACCTGGTTACTGTAAGGCAACATTTAAGCTGCTCTGAATAACACCCAGAAAAACCAAGAATCAAGTCCTTCCTGAAAATCTTACAGTCACACAGCCTTGCTAGCCAGCAGGAAATGAAAAGGACCCAATACTAGGACAAGATTCAAACAGATGTTAGATAGAGTCTTCAGCTGCTCCACAACTTGTACATGCCCCACCTGCCAGACCTCTGACCATTAATTTATTTCCAGTAGGGAAGCTCCCCAGATTAATTTCCACAAAATGTGTTTCATATATGTGGCACAATTATTCTGCCATAAGTTATCATTATTTTTTGCCCTTTTATGAAAAGGCCACTTCACTTTCCATAGTTTATTCAAATCCTTAGTCCAGTCCAAGTTCCACATTAAATTTTCATACACCTTCTTTGATACAGGGTTACAAAATTTGCCCTTGCTTGGCCACTACCATTTTTTCCAATTTTCTATACAATCAAGGACTGGAGCTGGTATGGTATGTACCTTTGCAAGGAGCTGCAAAATCAATCCAACACTCATCTAGTTCAAGCCCTGTACAGTAACCTGTTCTAAATCTTTCCATGTGGCAGAGTTAACACCCAAAGATCTCTAAAGTGAGATTATCCTTTATTATTGCATAATCTCATCAAATTGACCATGTCAGGAGTAATCCAATCTCCTAAGATGCTAGTTAGCCATGGAGACCACTTAAGCACATTATTTTCAAAGAACCTCCCTTGTGAAGACCAATATAAGGTTGATGCAGCACTTCTCAAGCTGCTGAAGACTATAAGAGAGCTAGTGTTTCCTTTGAGCTTAATCCAAGTTGGTGCCAATAGTTTATCCACATCTATAAGTCCTCTCCATGGACCCTGATAGGATCTAGATTTAGCTCTATTAACTACATCTATGAGCATCAAGGCCCACTCCTGTTTGTTATGGGGGCAAACACTGATACCAGCTTACTAGACAAAGCCTTGGCATGCACCTTGGGATCCAGAATTCCCAGCCCCCCATGATTCTAGGCCTAACAACCCATTCCCACTTACACCAATGCATAACTTTCTTTTAAAGCTTCTTTCTCCACACAAAACTTTTGATAGGACTCATGAATGAACTCCAATTTGCATTTGACATACTCAATTAAACATGATCAAGGGGATCAAACAAGCATTCACTACTCTAAGCCTCCCACTAAGACTCAGTAGGACATAGTTCCATTTACCCATTTTCCTTTGGATTTTCTCTAACACCCACTGGAATAACTACTTCTGGGTAACATTAGCCCAATGTGAACCCCCAGATGTCTAAAAACTGTACCTTTGGGGACCAGCTCTCCAATCTAAGAGGAAGGATCAAATGAATTTGACTCAGCGAGGGAAATAAGTCTAGATGCTACACCTTGATCCTGAGGCTTTAGCAAACAACTGTATGATCTCCAGAGCTTTCCTTACACACTGGCCTTCTGCTTTCAAAAACATCAAAGAGTCATCTGCAAACATTTAAGCAATCATTTGTTCCCCATTGGGTAAGACCAGACCAGTGATTTTACCAGCCTTGGTAGCTGTTTCTAGGGCAGTGATTAAAGGATGTGAAATGACAGGAAACAGTAGGGGGCGAAAGGACATCCTTGTTTGATGGACCTATTCACCTTCATGTCCCCTACAATTTTTGAGATGAAAATCAAAGATGAGGAGGCTCCCAACCCCATACTAAGAACTGCCTGAGCAATACAAGGACCAAAACCTAGTTTGGCTAGTGTGGCCTTAATAAAGGACCACTGGACTCGGTCATAAGCCTTGTCCAAATCCAGCTGGAGCAACACACACTCCTGCATGGTAGCCTGAGTGTAATCAATTCCTACTAGGGCAGCTAAGATATTGTCAAAGATTGACCTGCCTTTGATGAAGCCATGCTGATGGGGAGAGCCAACTTGGTTCAAAAGAGGACTCATCCTTATAGCAATCACCTCGGCTACAATCTTGTAAATCACAGGCATTATTGAAATGGGCCTCCAATGCTTGGGTAAATGACATGCAACCTGCTTGGGGATGAGCTTAATCAGCCCCCTCTTAATCTCATCCTCATCCTCTCCTTCCAGAAACAATTTATTAGCTATCATAGTGACAGCAGCATACTGCATTTGGTTCCAGAAGGTAGAGAAAAACTCAACTGTTAGCCCATCCCAACCTGGAGATTTCTCTAGACCCATTTACACTCTTCTTTAGAGATAGGCCTATCCAGCCAGGCAGCAGTTCCCTTACAGACAGAGGTAGCCACATGCTCCAGGATATCCCTTTGAGCTTGGGCACCCTCCCTAGAGGAATCCACTTCTTCACTGATGATCTGACTTAGCCAAGCAAGCATGAACCTAGCCATCTCATTAGGGTCAGATTCCCTCTTTTCATCAATGATCAAGGATGAAATTGTGTCCTGCACCCTCTTGTTCCTGAGGGCTCTAAAGAAAGTTTTGGGAGGAGCATCACTAGTCCTTAGAGAAATGAGCCTAGACTGAAGCCTGGCTGCATTGGCTTCCTCTAACAGAATAGCATTCAATTGTGCCCTGCATTTTTCCCATTCTTCCATAGCTTCTTTTTTTCCGTGGTCCTCCTCCCTCTCCTTGGTTAGCTCAGCAAAGTCTGATTCCAGATCAGACTTGGGGATGACTTGCCTTAGCTTGAGTCTTTACCCACATCTGGCAGCCTCCTTCTGTACCTTATTAACAAAGGTCAACGACACCTTGCTCTCATTCCTGCTTAACCCAACATTTAGGTCACAAATGAAGTGTGTGACATTATCTTGAAACTGTATGTCAGCAAGCACCTGTGGGCTAATGGTGGCAGGTAACCTTTTCTCACCATCAGGTTAACATTGATCCCCAATAGGAGGAGAGAATGAGACATCCAAAGGCGTATGGTCAGAGAGGCATACATCCACCATTAATGAGTTTGGTACCCAATCAGCATTATGAGAAAAATAGCACCTATCCAATCTAGAAGAGCAAGACTTGTATTGGAAGCTGAAATAAGTATGTCCTTTGTCAGCACCCCAATTATATATTTGTATTTCTTAATCTATTAGATAAGACGAGAGAGAGAGAGAGAGAGAGAGAGAGAGAGCGCAAAGTTGAGGTGAGGAGAGAGAAAACAAATAAAAGCTATGAAATAAGGGGAAAAAACAAGATATTTTCCTTGGTAAAAGACTATTAAAATTTGGTTTCATCTAAATCTCATTCTTGTTGGATTTATCTCAAAGTTTAAGGGATGCTACTATGTAAAATTAGGCACTAATTTTATGTATGCCACCATGATATCACTTACATTAGGTAAGTGTAAGGTGTCATCCACTTGTAATATGGCTATACATTGGCCCTTTCTATTTCAAGTTAAACATATGATTGAGCAATATGTAGTCCCTTGTGCACTTTCTTGTTTAGGAGTAGGACTACATTAGATTAGCTTGATTAATCTCTTTTATTAGCTCGCAAACTAGTGTGTGTATCTCTTTGTATGTGCATGCTAGTGCTTGCCCTCTCTCCATTTCACCTTGTGTATTGTGTAGCTATGCTACCCTCATCTTTTCTCTACTAATCATCATTATATGGATCCTACAATCCATTCCTTAAGTGCTTAAGCTCATCATCCTTAATCCTCTATTCATCCTTCATCTCTCTACATTTATGGGATAGCTAACACTAGCCTATATCCCCATTTTCTATAATTCTTAAACGAAAAATGATGAAGGATATATCTAATAATATCTCCCACCCCACAACGCCTCATAATCACAACGCCTCATAATCACTCCATGAAATTAGTAATGATGTTTTGTTTTTGCCAAAGAAAAGAAAAACATCGCCAATGCATAGTCCTTCCTTCGGCAGGCCAAAAACTTGATTTTAGTAGCACTTGAAGTGTTGGAATTAAGGTTGGGGTTGTAACAATGCACACACACAAGATAGAGAAGCTTGAGAGCACACAAACTCACTAGATTAGAATAAACAAATATGTGCCAGATACAAAAGATAAGTACACACCCCAAAATGAGTAGATAAGAGGGTGTACATACGCACGGGGGAAAAACCTTCGAGTGAGGGAAAAAATGCCCTGGCGGTCCTAAGTGTGTTCACTACCATATAATGCTACAAATCCCCCCCTGGAGGAGTGATGATGTGAACATGCATAGGGTATGGCCGATTAATCCCGAAAAGGTAGTAAGCCCAAAGCTTTACGAAAAGCTTCAAACTTTTCACGAGGAAGAGCCTTCGTGAATAAATCTGCCATGTTGTCATGTGTAGGCACATAGACCAAGCTGATCTTTGCTGTGCAGAGAGTCTTTTGCTGACATAGTGGCAATGCACCTCAATGTGCTAAAGGTGAGCATGAAACACTGGGTTCCTTGCTGCTAATTCGCTTTGTGGCTGTTAGTGAAAATTGTAGTGCTAGACGACTGTCCCAACACCCAAATCAACCATAAGATGTCTGAGCCACACACACTTACCTGTAGCTGTAAAAGCTTCCGTGTACTCAGCTTCACAGCTGGAAGTGGCCACTATAGGCTACTTCTTACTGAGCCATGATATACATGAGTCACCAAGGCAAAAGAAAAACCCACTAGTGGACACTCATGTGTCATAACATCCAGCCCAATCTGAATCATTGAAAGCATGCAGCTGTGACTCACCCCCCTTTGGATAAAATAATCCAAAATATTGAGTGTCCTGTAAATAGCGAAAAACCTGCTTAACAGCCTGCCAATGTTTCGTACCTGGGCTATGCATAAATCTGCTCAAGTGTGAGACCGCATACTGTATATATGGCCTCGTGTTGCACACATAAAGAAGAGATCCAACAAATTGCTGATACAAACTAGCATTAAAAGAGTCTCCTGCATCTTGAAGACTTAGTCGAGTACCTGTCTCCATAGGTGTAGCCACAGGTTCACAGTCTTCAAGATTAAACCTCTTCAATAGCTTTTGTATATATTTAGATTGCAGCATAACAATGCCATCATTGCGCTGCCATAAACTGATCCCCAAATAGTAATGCAAGGGTCCCAAATCTGACATCTCAAACGATGACTGCAAATCAGCCTTAAAGGCTGAAATCTGATCTATATTGGGTCCCATGAGCAGCATCTCATCAACGTATAGAACGATGGCGAAAAATGTGTCCGTACTCCTCTTCACATAGAGGGTACTCTCTGTTGGATTGTTGCAAAAATTATTTGCAACCAAGTATGCATGAATCTTTTCATACCATGCTTTAGGAGCTTGCTTAAGCCAATAAAGAGCCTTTTTCAACCTACATACTTTAGACTCTTCTCCTTTCACCAACAAAACCAGGAGGCTACGATACATACACCTCCTCATGTAAATCACCATTCAAGAATGCAGTCTTAATGTCCAACCAATGTACATTCCACCCATGATATGTTGCCAAAGCAATGAGACACCTAATGGTACTCATACGAGATGTGGATGCAAAGGTCTCATCATAATTAATGCCCTTTTGCTGGGCATACCCCTTTGCAACAAGTCTGGCCTTGTAGTGATCAATGCTACCATCTGCTTTGTATTTTAACTTGTAAACCCACTTAGTACCAATGGCCTTCTTGCCACCATGAGCTAGATCTATCAAATACCAGGGTCATTCTTGAGTATAGAGTTATACTCATCATGTATAGCATGCACCCAATGATCATCATCCTATGCTTCCTCAAAAGAAACAGGTTCCTCCTCATTACATAAAGTAAAAATGAGAACATGATCCACATGAGAATAATCTGCATGATGAGAACATGCATGAGTTTTGCTAGGTAAAGAAGCTGCTAACTTGCTATCCCTCAATGTCTGCAAAAGCCATTTTGGCATATGCCTAGATTCTTCTATGGTTGCTCTCTCCTCATCCACTACATCCCTCAATAATTGCCTCATCAAAAGGCTGATTTGTAGGCTAATTTTGCACCTGCAAATGCTGAATTTCAGCACAGTTTGGTTGAGCATTCAATTTCTCTAAATATGGTTGCCCTCCCATTAAACAAAGGTAGGAGCAAATCAAACATGTCCTGTGAGCATACATTCTGCTATTTTTTGCATGTTTTTTACATGAAAGCATGGGTTGAAGTGAGCTTTCGACAAAAACAACATCTCTACTTACCAAAATCCGCTTTGAGGCCGTATGGTAGAGTCTATATTCCTTGCTTTTTCTGAACTGTATCCCACAAATATGCATTTAAGTGTCTTATCATCAAGCTTACTGGCATTGTTTCTTAGGCATAAGAGCATAAGCAAGACAACCAAAAACATGCAAATGAGCCATAGAAGGCTTCCTACCATGCCAAGCTTCATAATAAGGAGTTTTTAGACTGCAAGGCCTTGGTAGGGCATTTGTTCAACACATAGTTTGCGCACATAGTTGCCTCTAACCAAAAACCATGAGTTAAATCTTGGGCTTTCACCATACGTTCTGCCATCTCTATGAGAGACCTGTTCTTCCTCTTAGCCACACCATTTTGTTGAGGTGTGTATGGCACTGTACATTGATGCCTTATGCCTTTTTCAGTCATATATGCATGAAATTCCTTGGACATATACTCCCCCCCTCCCTTGATTTGAATGAAGGGTGTTAACTTTACATTCACATGCATTTTCAGCCATGGATACAAAGTGCCTAAAACACATAAAAACCTCTGAGTTCTGCTTTAATGGATACACCCAGCTATATTTAGAGTAATCATCAATAAAAGTGACATATCCCTCAATAGATGGTATCCTCATTAGGACAACATACATCACTATGTATAAGCTGTAATTTCTTTTAACAGCTCTCACAGATCCACCCTTTGGAAATGATGCCCGATGCATTTTACCAAGAATACACCCCTGACATACATGTCTAGCAGGGGTCTCAAGAGTCGGCAACTCTGACACCATATCATGCCTTTGAAGACGAAACAAACTGCCATAATTTAGATGGCCAAATCGTGCATGCCATAATTTTGCATCACTCATAGCACGAGTCATAGAGACTGAGCAAGCATCATGCTATAACTTCTTAAATATATCCATCTTGTATAGGCCATGAAACAAGGTACCTGAGGCAATGATAGAATAACCATCATTTCTATCTTGAATTGTACATCTATCATCCACAAAGTTTGCCATTAAGCCTAAAAAGACTAAGGCTGAAATTGACAGCAAGTTCTTATTAATGCCTAGCACATATAAACTTTAAAAAGAGTAAATGCACCCCCATTTGCAGCAGTGAGCACAACTCTACCAACTCCTTTGACAAGATATGAGGAACCATTTGCACATGTGACATTTCCTGCACTTGGGATAGATTCCAGAGATGAAAACAATTTTTTTTGTAAAGTAATGTGCTTACTAACACCACTGTCAAAGTACCAAGCATCCGATTCTGCCACTAACATGCATACATCATGAATAGAAGGGTCATAACTACAATGTACACTCCATGCCCAATCATCTTGAGCAAAACTTGCAGGTTCCTTCTTCTCTGCACATGGTGTAGATGCATCAGCCACCACAACCATGCCCAATTCTTTCTTTTTCTCCTTCTCTAGCTTTTTCTTGCACTCATTTATATAGTGCCCTAGTTTCTTGCTG
The DNA here is from genome assembly GCF_041138505.1 of Cibotium barometz. NCBI lineage: Eukaryota > Viridiplantae > Streptophyta > Polypodiopsida > Cyatheales > Cibotiaceae > Cibotium > Cibotium barometz. The sequence continues at coordinate 46,970,012 of NC_141071.1, read as the reverse complement.
CAAATAGTGACACTTGCCCTTATTTTTATGCTTATCACCTTCTTTCTCTGTATCCTTACCTGAGGATTCTCATTTTGGCTTATAGCCACCAAGCAAAGAAGCTTTATCTTTGCCTTTCTGACTGGCAACAAAAGCTTGGTCACCAACTTGCATAACAGATCTGTTTTGCCTAGACTGGTCTTCTTCAAGAGTACTGAAACCAACTCATCAAATGTAAGGGCACTTGGATTTCCCTTTATCATGAGCCTAAGGGTAGAGGCAAAACTCTGATAAGAATCCAGCAATGCATTGAGAACTGTGGACACCAATGTACTATCAGGATATATCTCATCCACACTGGTGAGCTGCTTCTTAAAATCTTCGATCTTGGTCAAGAAGCTGTCCATTGAGTCTCCCTCATTCATGTGCTCAGACTCCAATTGTTTGCATAGATATGTAGCACCTGCTTTATTGCGCACCTGGTATAATGCATCAAGTGCATCACATGCCTATTTTGAAGTCTTACATGACTGAGTATGAGGAATAATGCTTCGCTTCACAGAAAGTGCAAGCAATGCATGTGCCTGTGCATCTCTTTCATCCCATCTCATTTGAGCAACAGTGGGAGTACTGGTGGTGCACGTGGAGGAGCCACATCTATATTAGATTCTACTTCAGATATACCTGTAGCACTTGGTTGCACTAGTAGTCGTGAAACAGGATGAGTTTCACTACCACTGACTACATTCTAAACGCCTTTAGCAACCAGTACATGCCTCATCATATAGGACCACAATGGGTAGTTAGTCCCATCAAGTTTGTCCTCTCAATAGTAAACATGTTGAATACATCACTACTGCTAGCCATGACTGTCTACCAAATGCAAAATCTTTCAACACATTGCAAGTACTCAGTATTCACTGAATGCAACCTTGGATGGCTGCCAACAACTGAGAAGCTTGAGAGCCTCTTTGTAAGATTCCTCTCCCAACCCCTTTTTGATGTCTAGTATCTTCCCTTGTAATCAATCCCTCTTCAGAAATATAAAGACCTTGTTTCTAATTGTTTTAGCCTAGAGAGAGAAAATTATTCTAGAGAGAGAATATTCAGATTATGAATATTTTTGGATAGAAAAATAACTCATCTTATTAAAATAAGTTTCCCTGAAACAGAAATTCAAAAAGAATTTTCCAATGTGCAATTGGAGTTAATTAGAAATAGGTATATCGAACCTTAGTCTAAAGGGTTTAGATTTTCAGAAATTTTTTTGATTATGGTCCAATTAAGGTTCCTATGGGCCAATAGCATCAATCCATGTGTAGGGAGGAGATAAATCCAAATTGTAAAAGAAGATACCCAAAATTGAGTAAATGTTCACATAAGATGAAGAGTTGAAAATGTACAAGGTTTATTAGTAAATAAACACATATGTAAGGAAGGGAAGTTCTTTAAAGGAGGTGCATATTTCACATAAGATGAAGAGTTGAAAATGTACAAGGTTTATTAGTAAATAAACACATATGTAAGGAAGGGAAGTTCTTTAAAGGAGGTGCATATTTCACATAAGATGAAGAGTTGAAAATGTACAAGGTTTATTAGTTAAAAAAAAACTATGAGCAATATTAAAAATATGAGATATTTTGGGAATAATGATTTTATTATGACACATATGTAAGGAAGGGGAGTCCCTTAAATGCTCACATAAGATGAAGAGTTGAAAATGTACAAGGTTTATTAGTAAAAAACTATGAGCAATATTAAAATGATTCCATTATGATATGTAAGGAAGGGGAGTTTTTTTAAAGGAGGTGCATATTTCACATAAGATGAAGAGTTGAAAATGTACAAGGTTTATTAATAAAAAACTATGAGCAATATTAAAATGATTCCATTATGACACATATGTAAGGAAGGGGAGTTCTTTAAAGGAGGTGCATATTTCACATGCTTGAATGAGTTTAAAACTCATAAAAATTGAGATATTTTATCTCTCCTCTCTCCTAATTCAAGTCTAGTTCCAAAAAGTTAGCTTAAGTGACCTAAAAATGGTCAAAAAGTGACCAAACTGACTTGGAAAATTCTAGAATCAGTTTGTTTGGTTAGGAGCTCAAATTTTCCTATAAATAGAAGCCTCCCCTTGTTGAAAAAAATATAGTCTCTTATGCTTTGTTACTCTACTCCACCTAAGCCAAATTAGATAGAGTCTTATGCTTTGTTACTCTACTCCTCCTAAGCCAAAACATATAGTGTCTTATGCTTGTTACTCTACTCCACCTAAGCCAATTATATAGTGTCTTATGCCTTGTTACTCTACTCCACCTAAGCCAAAACATATAGTGTCTTATGCCTTGTTACTCTACTCCACCTAAGCCAAAATATAGAGTGTCTTATGCATTGTTACTCTACTCTACCTAAGCCAAGAACTGTGAATTCTTTAATAATTCACTAGTTTTTGATACTCTCTCTTTCTTCAATCCCCATTGGTGGCTCCATCAACATACTAAACCAATTGATTGGTTGGGGGCCTCTACCGTGAATAAAGAATCAAGCAAATCATAAGGTAAGTATATTGAATTTTGATCTTTTCTATAATTTCTCAATGAATCTCTCTTCTCAACCCCTCTCAAGCTTGAGAAGTTTAATTGGTATGGTTTTTTTTTAAATGCTATTGAAGTTAATTGGTGAATAGTAGTAAAGAGTTACATAATTTAATAAATGCTATAGAAGTTAATTTCCACTTATATTTAAATTCTAATGGTCAAGAAATGGTCATACTCATGACCCATTCTCAATCCAAATGAAGCTTTTCATAAAGCTTTTCCTTAATCCAAGATTAAGCTATGCTTGAGGCCAAATTAATGGCTTTTTGCTATGCTTTTAGTTTATGCACATTGATGATTCAATCCATTATGGATTGATGACCCAATTAGAGACCATTCTAATTGTTTTCTTAATGATCCAATTAGAGACCATTATGGATTGATGATCCAATTAGAGACCATTCTAATTAATTCTTTAATAATGAGCTTTATCCCTTAGAAAAAAAAATTGAGATTTATCAGTCATAGTAGCGAAGCTATGGCAAAATTTTTATAGAAATCACGCATAAAATAAAAAGAGGACTTCCTACCATATCCTAGGAACTATCATCCTAGATTAATTAAAAGAATATTATTATGCATGGAGATATGGATGTTTGCATGTAGATGTAGAGGTATGGATGTGAGTGTGAATGTGGAGGTGGATGTATGCATGTAGATGTAGATGTATAGATGTAGATGTAGATGTAGAGGTGGGTGGATGCATGTAGATGTAGATGTATAGGTGTAGGTGAGAATGGAGATGTGGATGTATACATGTAGATGTAGATGTATAGATGTAGATGTGAATAGAGATGTGGATGTATACATGTAGATGTAGATGTATAGATGTAGATGTGGATGTGGAGGTGGGTGGATGCATGTAGATGTAGATGTATAGGTGTAGGTGAGAATGGAGATGTGGATGTATACATGTAGATGTAGATGTATAGATGTAGATGTGAATAGAGATGTGGATGTATACATGTAGATGTAGATGTATAGATGTAGATGTGGATGTGGAGGTGGGTGGATGCATGAAGATGTAGATGTATAGATGTAGATGAGAATGGAGATGTGGATGTATATATGTAGATGTAGATGTATAGATGTAGATGTGAATAGAGATGTGGATGTATACATGTAGATGTAGATGTATAGATGTAGATGGGAATGGAGATGTGGATGTATACGTAGATGTAGATGTATAGATGTAGATGTGAATGGAGATGTGGATGTATGCATGTAGATGTAGGTGTATAGACGTAGATGTGGATGTAGAGGTGGATGTATGCATGTAGATGTAGATGTATAGATGTGGATGTGAATGTGGAGTGGATGTATGCATGTAGATGTAGATGTATGGAGGTGAATGTGAATGTGGATGTGGATGTATGCATAGGGATGTAGATGTATGCATGTAGATGTGAATGTACGCATATAGTTGTGGATGTATGGATGTGAATATACGATTGTGATGTGAGAGAATCTGAAGTGATGAGATGGAAATGAGGTGATGGGATGAGTATACATATAAATGGAATATGGAGTAAGTAATGTAGATTGAGGAGGGATAATGTGGAAAAATGAAAGTTAAAATAGAAATTGTATTGTAAACTGTTTGTAAATGCTGTTTGTAAATGATTGTTTTATGTCAAGAATGCTGGGGGGAGCATTTTGACCGTCTTGTGATTAAGGTCGTGATGAGAAAGTTACAACTGCTGACGGGGAGTCAATGAAGGACGTCTCGCGTAGCAAGGTCGGCCGAGGTCTTGACCAGCCTCGGTGCGATTAAAATGGTGAGCTTCCGGTACGGTGGATGAGGGGCCAAGGAAGCGGCCTATGCGTGAAGCGCTAGGTTACCTGCGAAGGATCCTAGAGGGTGCTGACCATACGGTGCTCGGGCTCTGGGTCGCCTAGGATACCCACGCGTGCGTCGAGGAAGATATTGGAACAGAGTTGGAGTTGTTTTCTGAAATCGAGCATGGATCTGGTTGATTGACCTTGCTGGTCTTCAATGGATGAGTCCATGGCTCCTTATATGGATCTGTTGGTTGATCTTGCTGATCTTCAATGAGAGTCCATCTTGTTAAGTGATTATATTGCCAAGTATTATGGGCTAGGAACTATCGAAACGGCTCCTGAGCGTTCTAGTTGCCAATGATGCCATAGATACTCTGATGAAGGAATGATGGGAATTAAGAATCAATTGGATAAATTGGAAGATGGTGATCAATGATACTATGGTTTTATTAAAGGATTGTTTTAAACTGGTTGAATCTGGTTGAAAAAGGCAATTTCATATTGGGTGTGTGAGTGGTGTGACTAGTTTTATTTTGCATGAACATCCGGCTAGGGGGCCTTGGAACTCTTTTCCTTGGTACCCGGGACAAAACCTAACCAAATTTTTAATTGGATCCCATCACTACAGTGGTTGGGCGGTTGGCTAACCCATGGGATCGGATGGGGTTAGGCTGGACTGATGGATCCGTAAATCGAGACTCAAACTTTTGTTTTTACGATAGAAAAAAAAAATTAAATCCCCGACAGAAACTGTTCTATGGATAGGAATCAACGGCTGTGCCTCTTGAATGGGGAAAAAAGCGTTGATCCCAATGATCCAAGTGCAAGTTTCTTCCTTGAACTGACTAAGTATCTTATAGATGTAATCGGATCATCTCGATCAGGAATGATCTTGACTACGTTAGAGTAAAAAGTTATCCTGGTGGAATCGCCCGTGCTTTCCGGTAAAGGAAGTTTTTCCAGGTTCGGTTTTGGAACAACCGACGGATTAGTCTCTTATCCGGATATCCGTAGGCGAGGCCCCGAGTGTGGGACCCCTGTCCCGCGCGAGAAGCGCTACTTCCGCTGCCAGTACCCCGAATCCGTTGCTCGGTGGGAACAGGGATCTTACACTCTTAGTATTTACAAGATAGAGAAGCTTGAGAGCACACAAACTCACTAGATTAGAAAAAACAAATGTGTGCCAGATACAAAAGATAAGTACACAAGTACACACCCCAAAATGAGTAGATAAGAGGGTGTACATACACACGGGGGAAAAAACCTCCTCGTGAGGGAAAAAGTGCCCCAATGGTCCTAAGTGTGTTCACACACATCACTACCATATAATGCTACATGAAGTACCTTTTTGACTTTCCACACCACCTTCTCCTAATGTGAGAGAGAGAGAGAGAGAGAAGATTCGCCCATCTTCCAATGAGAGCTAAGGAATATAGTGGCTTTAAGCTAAGGAATATAGTGGCTTTAAGCTAATACTACCTTTTTCATGAGTTTTAGTAGCATTCAGAGAATTAAGGAAAAAGTGCATATCCACTTGCATTTCGTCTAAAATAAGGGGGAAGCCAAATGACACTAATCCCTAGTGAGACTTAGCTCTAGCTAAGCACGGCTAAGAGATGATATGAAAGCGATTTACTCCAAAAATCATGAGAGTAAAAACAAATCAAAATTTTTTTTGCATGGTTTTGGGTAAGTGCTTGGAAAGTGGTGGGTCCCAAAAACACACATATACCAATGGGTACTTTTAGTTAAGTATGCACAACTAAGAGAGGCCAAAGATGATATGAGATCAATTTACTTTACACAGAACATGAGAAACATCGGTTGATTGTATCAAAGATTGTTGAGCTTTCTAGACACCAAGTTTGTAGCACATCACCAATTAATTGCTAATATGATTTTTTCCCCTTTTCCTTTTTACAAGAGAGCACACTCAACAGACACGGCATCTCCCCTTCAAAATATTGCCCTTCAAGTCTAGCAACTTAGTTGTTAGCATGTTCTCATCTGGGTAGGGTAGTCTTGCTTTTGATTTGTCTTAAGATATCACTTCTAAATTAGGCAAAAACATCTATTGTCTATTGATATGACAAGGCACGATCTAGATAATATTAGATAATTCATTTTTCCAAAAAGAGAGGAACTTTATTATGTAATTTGGAATGTGCCATTTTTTTCTTTCTTTGATGGTGAAGTACTTTTGGGGAAATTATGTCAAAAACAAAAATATACAACTTAATATGGCATAATTAAATTGTTTAACAAGTTACATATATGTAGCTACATTGTTTTTTAAACTTAAGTTCCTTTCCATACATACATGTTGCAAAAAGGAAAAAAGATTGGATAACCTTTTTACTACATAGAAGAGAGAGAGAGAGAGAGAGAGAGAGAGAGAGAGAGAGAGAGAGAGAGAGAGAGAGAGAGAGAGAGAGAGAGAGAGAGAGAGAGAGAGAGAGAGAGGGAGAACTTTCCGATTAATTGATTAATCATGCACTTTCAATTCAAGATCAAATCATTTTATATGAAAAGTAAATCAAAAGAATTGAAGGAAAAAAAACAAGTGACATTTTTGTCAAAAAAAGGGGTGGAGACTAGAGAGCCAGTGTTGTAATCAAGAGAGACAAAGAGAGATAGAGCCACCTTAGAGAGAGGCACACACACAGAGGGAGAACTAGAAGAGAGAGTTGGGTGGATTTCGTGAGAGAGGCCCTCTTGCAAGCTAAAGAAATTGCAAAGTTCTTTGTGTTTTTAATCTCCCTCTCTCTCTAGCCCTCTGCAAATAGGTTTCTCTCTCATTCTCTCACACCTATGAAATTTGAATGTGTTTGTAGGGTAGAAGGGAGAGTTTAATGACACCTTAATTATGTACATGAACGAAGGGCTTGTATGTATAAAATTTCTTCATCCAACTTTCTAGGTGGGATGGCTAGGTGACATATGGCCGATGTGGCAGCCACTACATAAATCTGCGCTTAGGCTAACATGAATCACACATCATGTAAAAGTGTCTGGACTTCTTGCCCAAGGTCTCAAACTCGCAAAAATCTAGAATATGATCAGAGCATCTTGCATTGATAAGCTACACACACAGGCTACATCAAGTTTGGGAGTACAGAGCTAAACAATTCAGCAATTAAGAAGGTAATTAAGTTGTGATTAATGTAAAATTTAACAAGGATTAGTGTAATTACTTAAATTTTCTTTAGTCCTATTCTTAATTATGGTGTCTAATTGCTATTAGAACTAAATCTCTCTTAATTATCTCTTGAATAGCAAAATTTTTTGCTTATTTATCATCTTTTATTTTGTGCTAATCATTCTTAGCATTTATATAATCATAATTAGGGATAAATTGCATGAAAAATTAATAAAAATCATGGGAATGCCTTGTTGTAATTTCCACTAGTACTTAACCCGTGCGTTGCTGTGGTATGTCAAAGATATTAAGAAGCGAAATGCAGGAATGGAAGCCGGAATACAAAGGGTCAATTGGAATATAAAGAGTAAATCAAAGGGATTTTTTCCTCTTATTTTTTAGAAATCTAGGATTTCTTTTTTCTCTTCTCTCCTTGTACCTTGGTTGCCCATAAAAGGTTAAATTATGAGTCCCATACTGCTAAATTGCCACTAACTTGTTCTTGCGAGGAAAAATGGCCACCAAACGTGTCCTCATGACCAAGTGACACATCATGAATCAGGAGGGATCTATGGTTGGAAAGAGGGGTCACGACTGGGATTTGATCAACACCATTGGATTCCCAAGTGAAATACGAGTGAACTATGGGTAAACTAGGGGTGAACTAGGGGTGAACTCGCAAGTTGAGGGGTGAACTAGGGGTGAACTCGTAAGTTGAACTAGGGGTGTAAACTCGGGGGTAAACTAGGGTGATGAACTCGCAAGTTGAACTAGGGGTGAACTAGGGAGACCTTTTCCGACAAGAAAGTGAACTAGGGGTGAACTAGGGAGACCTTTTCCGACAAGAAAGTGAACTAGGGAAACATTTTTCGGTAAGAAAGTGAACTAGGGAGACCAAAATATCAAGATTTAAATTTAAAAACACTCTCCACAACCTGCTGGTGGAAAGCATAGCATAGTGGTTAGATGTTGAAAGCTTGAGCGGATGGTTCCAAGTTTGAATCCTCTTTTGCATTGAACTCAACCCCTCCAAAATTTTCTAAGTCCCAAAAATCCCCATGGTATACCCTAAGTTCACCCCTCGTTCACCGCTCCTGAGTTCACCCTGAGTTCTCCCCTAGTTCACTTGCCCGACGGGAATCTGACGGTCTAGATTAGGAAAGATCGCGATGCCTCTTTTCAGCCTTAGATCCCTCGTGATTCATAATGTGTCATTTAGTCCCGTGACAAATGTGTGTGTTTTGCCTTGGACGTTGGTCCAAGCAACGCGGTACTGGATAACGCAAATGCGTCCAGGACAACCGGGCACTATTGCCCGTGCATACGTGCGACCCTGTAGATAAAAGAACTTAGGAAAGACTTAGGAAAGAACTTAGGAAAGACTTAAAGAAAAATCGATTGGAAACAAATGCTTACGCCAAGAAACGTGATGCATTCATGTGTTTGCCATAAGAATTTTGAAGTTAAAAAGAATGTTTTTCGGGTACTGTTTTCCTTAGTTTAGGAAACTGTTTGGTAATTTTTCAAGTTCAATTGTTGATAAAGTTTCTTGGCGAGATGGAGGCGCATGCATGCTGTTGAGGCTGCGGCTAAGGAGGAATAATGAGCACCGGAATTTTGATTGGTTAGGTCATGAGTGTTGGTTGAGCACCGAAATTATGACTGGTTAGGTCATGTGTGCTAAACCCTGGAGAATCCTCTAGCCCGCCAGAGTTGTCCCATCCAGATGGTCAGGTGATTGGTTAGATCATGAGGTGGATGAGCTGTCTATTTTTATTGAGCAAAGAGACAGGTGGTGCAAGTAAAGGCCCGCCAAGTGTTAGATCACACCTTTGGAGGGATAGGAAAGCTTAGAGGGGGCTATGAGCCAAAAATTTCCCTACTACCGCCAAAAAAGGATGGGGATACCTTGGTTATCCCCTTTCTCTGTGGTGGGTAGCGGTGATTTGGGAGGTCGAATTCTAGATCTTTCGATTGTTTTTTTGGTCACTATGTGGCATGTAGCTACCAAAATTAGTGACATTTGTAATCGCCATGTGGCAAGTAGCCACCAAATTGGCGATGGAATTTGTTGCCAGTGGATAGGGATTTTAAGTTAAAGTTATAAAGTCTTGAATTAATAGGAACTGTTTTCATAGACAATGTATTTACTTGTCTTCAATTATCTAAAGGATTGTTTTAATGAAAAATGTTGTTGGAATAATTAAGGAAAATTATTTTTATATGTAAAACAGTGTGGTAGTAATTAGGCAACTGAGACAGGTGTGTGGGGTGGAAAGTGGGTGATCGGTTGCCCTGATGATACCTTTCTATGGAGGGGTGGACTCGACAGTTGGGTAGCTTTCCAATAGATTTCTTGACCAAGACAATGGGGTAAAGATGAGAACTTAGGGGACCGAACTAGCGGCCTTGCCTCACAAAAATGGGGAAAAAGGCATTGGTTACCTTGAACCAAGTGTGGAACTGGACCTCACCGCAAACCTGGAGGTCTCAACCTCGACGAGTGTGGTTTAGAGTCAAGAGTTCTATTATGCATACTCTAGTCATGTCCAAGATCTCCAACACTGCTTGGAGGAAAGGTAGGCCTACAAGCGAGCCTTGGAAGATAAGCTCAAGGAGTTGGAATCATCTCTTCATGCAAATAAGCAACAACCAAAGGTGCCTTTTGATAAACGAGTCAACGCCTCCGATTGACAACATCTTGACTGAGAGCAATCAAGGTGTGACCCCCTATAATCTTCCTCTCTTCTCAATTTCTCAAGAAAACAAAAGAAGATTATGAAGCTTGGGTTGTGGTGGGGCTGTTTTTTGGTCCCCGCCCTCCCATAGAAGTTTTCAAGGCTTAGCAAAGATCACATTGGTCTCCTCTTAGGGTGGGGGTTTCCATGTCACAATCCTTGTGCCCAATAACAACAACTACTTCATCTTCCTATTCAAGACACTGGAAATGGCTCTCAAGGTCCTACAAATGGATGTTCTGGAATACTCCCGTATGCCTCTTTTTCGATGGTCTGCCATGTTCTCTCCTGAGGGTAGTGAGCCCTCTATGTATCTAGTATGGGTGGAGCTTCCCAACCTCTCATTCCCACTACTACCCATATATCAAAGAATTGGACAACAAACTTGGTAGAGTCTTGGAGTGAGGCCACACAAAGACTTCAACTCAAGGTGGCACCCCCAAGTCTTAATGGAGATTGAATTCAACGAGCTTCCAGATAAGATCAAAGGGATGATGGGGTCAACTTTTATCAAAACATAGACTATAAGCATTTGCCTAATGCTTACTTTCATTGTGGAAACCTAGGACACCTCATTAAGGATTGTCCTAAGAAAAACCAAACCAAGTCACCTAAAGTGTAACAACAACAGAAGGAACTATATTCCACCTATCCTAAGGAGAAAGAAACTTCTTCTTCGGCCCCGCCAAAGTTAAATCACAAACCCAAGATGAGTAATGGAAAGGCCAAAATGTTTGCCCTTCTTGAAGATTGAGAAGATATGGAGAATGAAATAGTCAAGCCAAGTGACAAAGATCCTACCAAAGACCTCTTGAGACTCACTCTAGAGGCAAACAACATGGACACATAGGGGCCAACAACATGGACACATATATGGCTCTCATGCTGTAACAACCTGTTGCGAAAGTGCTAATCATAATTGATATCTTGCCCGATTCCAAGCCTTATGAGCTGAAGATTGATTTCGCTTTTCACTCTTGCTGGAATCAATAAAAGCATTGGCATGCGCTCTAGAGCCAAGCCAAGAACAACGATAATTGGAACAAAGTCATTTTGAGATGCCATTCATTCATGGGGGCCCCAACTATGTCGCACACAAGGTGATCTAGAGCAAAGGGCATGAATTCACAACAATCAATATTTGTGTCTCCCGGGGCTGATTCATTTGTGCAATATCTCATTGAGTTAAATGTGTGTGGCACCATTCCACCAAAGTTGGTGCACAACTTGTGTTTGTGATTTATTTGGTTTGATTGCACCAACTTTAGGACAAAGAATGGTTTCATGACCTCGTTTGCAATGATTGCAATATAAAAGCATTCTTTTGCCCCCAGGTGTAAGAGGTTATAGATTTTATTGATGTTTAGCTCCTTTTTCATCCCAAATTTCTCTCTCCATCAAAGTGGTGTAAAGTTGTTCAGTGTTGAGCTCCGAAATCAATTTATTTATAACCCTTTGTTTGGTTGAGGGATTCTCCACTTCTATGCCATCATCCAACATGTCAATTTGATAGCCTCTTGCAACATTGGTCAAAGGTCTCAGGATTTGATCTAATTGTGCAAGCCATTTTTCTTTAGCTCCATCATAAAACATCTTTTAAATTGAGCGTCATTCAAATTTTCCCATGGGTCACACTATGAAGCTAGAGTTTTCATCCGAAGGATAAAATCTTATATGATTTCATTAGTTTTCCACAATCAATTTAGTAAAGTTCACATGATGCACACCACCAGTGGGACTTACCTTGAGAACCTGTGAATAAAGGCCTCTTTTAGGGTTCTGAAATTGACCTTTATCTTTGGCCTTAGAGTTTGAAACCACTGTCTTGCTCTTTCTTCTAAGCATAAATTTAAGACGTGCACCTTATCGGGGGATAGTTAGGCTCTCACAATGTGCCACCCCCCCTTCCTAGAGCTCTTGCAGCATGGAAAGACTTTGTTCACTAGAGGATAAAGGGGGCTGAGAAATGATCGAGTTAAAATTAGTATTATACAATGGACTTGGGATTGGCAAAATTGGGGTAACTACCAGTTTGGTGTTGAAACCTAGTGAAGCACTCATGTGTATAGTGTTGGTCTAATGTGGATATGACATCCCTAAGGAGTGTGAGGCCTTAATGTGTGGTGACATAGGTCTCAATGGCTGCCTAAGGCTAGCTTTATGTTATAAATCAAACATATGCATGTGTAGGGGTAAGCTTTGACCTCCTAATAGACTAGACATTCTTTCCTCTTTTAATCTTGTTCTTGTAAGCCTCTTGGCTAAGGAGCTCCTTTTTCTGTCAGGTTTCTCTAGCATATGTAACCCCTTAGTCTGAAAGTCACACATGACTTTAAGATACCTCCAAGTTGTAGAGTCCAAAATTAAACTTGAATTAATATTTCATATAAAACATAATTATAAGATTTTCACTCATCAAGGTGGTCAGTTTGGACCTCTAAATCACAAAAATCAGACTTTTGGCCTTTGGAAGCTTTCAGATGGGTTGGGATTCTTGAGCCAAAGTGCAAGTTCCTAGCTTCTCAACAACTTCTTTCTACTTTATTTTTCTATTTTAGGATTCTTCTACCTTCTTTTGTACCATGATTTTACAGGTTTGAGTATTCACAACGACCATGATTCTATAGGTTTTCTCATGCACTGTGATTTTGGTCGTACGCCTTGATTTTTACCATGATTGTAAAATCACGTCACTCGTACATTGTGATTTGTCTATACACCATGACTACAGAATCACATCAATTTTTTTCTGATTGAAAAATCATGCTGCACTCATACACCATGATTTTTCCATACACCATGAACTATAGAATCACGCCAATTTTTGTTGTGATGGTAAAATCACGTCGGCTCGTACACCGTGATTTATCTATACACCATGATTGCAAAATCACATCGATTTTTATCGTGACTATAGAATCATGTCAATTAAGATAAGATAAGTTTTACTATTTTTGGCCTCGTAATCTCAAAAATCATAGTGAGAATCTAGACAAGATAATCACGGCTATGACTATAAAATGACAATCGTGATTTTGCAGGTCAGAAAAACATGATTTTGCAAAAAATCTAAAATTCAATTTTAGGAAGCTTTTGATGTTTTTTAAAACCAAATTGTCCACCAGTATGGGCCTCCTAAGCATAAAGATCATGAATATTGTTCAATGGAGCCCAATCTACTCTCTAACCAATTTTTCATTATTTTTGTCTCTTGACTTTGCCAATAAAAAAACTAGTGTATTAGTGAAAATTAGTAAAAATCAAGAGTTTTGTTTTTTTTAATGATTTTTTTTTTGTTCATTTACCTACCTAGTATGAATGCTAACGTGCTAATGTAATCAAATTCTATAAAAACCTAGGTAACGTGCTAATGTAATCGAATTCAATAAAAACCTAGATAACATGCAAAAATTAAGTATCTAAGCTCTATGTTAACACATAAAAGAGAGAAAAAAGAAAGCAAAAATCACACCTTTTTCACAAAAATCCCACTCCCGTTCATGGCACCCCATTATTCAAGAGTGTGAGCAATGGATAAACTATAGATTAGAGAAAAACAAATGATAAAGCCAAGGGATTGCTCCCCGCCGCCCCGCGACGAGACAGGTGACACAAAAAATGTTAAGACTAAGAGATAGCTTCAAGGGAACCACTCACCTCTACTTACCTTAACATGTCATGGATCTTTTCGATGCTGGGCTCATAAACCTTTAGGACTCCAAGCTCAACACCACTATGGGTAGCTTACTATTTGCCTTCTCCCATGAGCGTTGTCACACCGTCGCATTACACTATGAGAACTACTCTCTCCTTTCACCTCAAATCACTCACACACTCACTAGCATGCATTATAAAGAAGATTAGAGGGAGGTTTAGCAAGAGGGAAAGCTTAATTACACAATGGGAGAGTGTTCTTGGATTATGAGAGAAATTGTCTTATATACATGGCCACAAGTGTTCACACTACTTAAACTATGGTCGAGCAAGTTCCCAAATCTTCTATTTGGCCTATTGCTTATAAATTGCTTCATCTCATAATACATTGATGCATTACAACACTTGGGAGCGTATACTAGCTCACTACTGGTGGATGCTCTTGGAGTGGAAAATGCCATTAATTATCCATTGGACCTTTACGAGTTTGGGATTTGGACACCATTATTGCATAGCTTGTTTCTACATTAGTTTGGTGCCATTTAGTGTAGATTACTCATGCTTTGGCATATAATTGGGTGTCGAAAACCTTTTTAACCCTAAAATGGGTCCCATGAGAGACTATTTCTAAAATAGTCTCTCCACCTTGACCTCTAAATGATGATCTAGAGGTCTCTACCTCTATCTATACTTGAGTGGAAGACCTGGTCATTTAAATTTTTAGAGGATGAAACCCCCCCCCCCCCAATATTTATCTCCTCACAGAAGAGAAGAGCAATCGATTCCTTAAAATCAGGAAAGTTCTCTTAAACTCTAATGGAGGTTTGAAACTAGCTATATTTCTTGACAAGATGATTCAAGGTCACAGACGCTAATAGGTTTTTTTGTGCCCAAATGAATGTCCAGCCCACCCCAAGAAAACAAAATAAATCATTAATGCATGGTTGGAAACCTTAGGAAAGGCAATTTGTGTGTGGTCACTTTCCAAAAAATGAAAAATTAGCTATTGTCACCTTAGCCAATAGAGGAAAAGTACACTTGTATATAGTAGAGATGGGGGACTGTGAAAGAAGGGTAATAGTTGTGGAAGTTGTGGAGAAAAGCTTAGAATTGTAGATGCGTGGAAAAAGAAGTTTGTAGACAGAGAAGATTGGATTGTGTGTGAGCTGGACATCGAGAGAGAGAAGAGAGTCGAGAAGAAGGTCGAAAGGGCGCAGATAAGAAATAGCGCGGAGAGTGAGTCAAAAAGTAGAGAGATGCTAAAGATTGAAACTGTTTTGGCAAAAGTTTGTTTTGCGACTGTTTTGTGTGAGCACAAGACAACGTAGGTTTTGTTTGATTTGACTTGAGTTTTGCCTAAAGCAAAAGTTGCAAAGGTGAGAGGGTATTGTAGGAGGTAGGCTCTGTAAGACCTCTCAGACTGCAATTCTATCGAAACTTGGACCATCTCAAAGCCTTCATCAACAATTCTCTGTAGTGTTTGTTAATGGTTGTCTACAATGTGCAATTGCAGTTATGGTAGTTGTTTCTGGTTCTTTAGAAAGTCGAGAATATAGGGTTTTGTTGAGATATTTGAGGAGTCCCTTGGTTTTTTCTCGATTTTGTGGTGATTTTCTCTTTTTTGTTATATCCCCAAATCTCATGGGTGTTGAGATTTGCTTAGTTATATATATATAGGGAAGTCTGTTTGTGTTGTTCTGATGAAATCTTATGTTTTGGTTTTAGTTATGTTGTTTTGATGGAGTTTGTTGAGGAGAAACAGCTGTGAATAAAAAGCTGACTTGTGTTAAATCAGATCTGTGCTAGTTAGCATGTGTTTAAGTCAGCAAGTTCTAAAAGAGGCAGCTTGATTTGCGGTGTGTTAGCAGAGGTCAGCTGCTGAGGTTGTTAGAGTATTGATTTGGTCTTCTTTAACACTTGTGAGGTCTGGGCTAACAAATCAGAAGCTATGAGAAGTCAATCTCATAGGTTGAGCATTGCTTGTGGTCTAAGTGCCAGATCAAGTCTGTGTCAGGGAGTTCGCCTAGATCAGCTAAGGCCTAGTAGGGGTTAGTCATGAGTGTTCAAGAGTGGTTTTGGTCTCTCTAAATTGAAGAGGAAAGTTTTGAGTAAGGTCTGACTGTTAGCTACTATCAACAGTCAGGAAGAATTGAAGGAGAAGATATTTTGAGTCAGTAGACTGCTGTAAGTAGCTATTATTTGTGGGTGTAACGAGGTGAGTCCTGGTGGGTTTTTAGTGTCTGAGGGCTTAAGAGAGTCAGTGGACACAGAGGAGAGGAATTCTGCTCTAGTTAGATCTGTTGGGTCAGATTGGTCAAAAGTCAGAATACAGTCTATTAGAGTCAGCGGTGAGTTTTTGGTGTGGTATCTCTTTGAGATTGGATTAGCTTGGGAGTCAGGGAAGGTCAAAGGACCCATGAGTGAAGAATTTTGCTGATAGTTGGGTCAGTTAAGATTGTTTCGATATATCTGGCTTTGTCTCAACTAAATTCAAGCTTTGAAGACAGGTAGCTTGATCAACTGTGTATGAGTTATAGACATCAGAGATTCAAGGTGATATCTTGATCAGATAAGTGTATCTTGAGGGCCTGCGGATGTCAGAGGACACCTGAGGAAAGGTTCTGTTTAGTGAAGGGCTTTTGAATTAGTTCGTTTTGCATTAGACTTCTGAGGTAGTTCTCGGCAAAAGAGAAGGGCAGCAACAAAAAATTGGTCTAGGAAGGACCTGGGGTTGGGGATTTAAAACTAGCTGATGCTGGAGGACAATAGGGATCCTTGAGGACACATTTTGGAAGGAAGTGAGCGTTAGCACATTTGGAAGTAGGTATTCTGTCAACATCTAATTTGTCTGTGGCAACTGAAAGTATTTATGGTCAGTTAGTAGTTAGCTGAGGTCAGTTGAAAGGTTATAAGGGAATATAAGGGTCATTGGAGATCTGAGTTGACCTAGGAGGATGTCAGAAAGAGGTAGCTATACGTTTTTTAAAAAGTTTGGAGTTTGTTGCTCAAGTGTCTACATGTGTCAACTAGAGACCAAGGGACGTCAGCTGATTGTACTGGTGCATTAATTTGGTGTTTGTGTTGGGTTGTGGTACAATTGGTGATAGTTCCTCCTCATGGTGGTATGCTTCGGATGGGCTATAGAGGCAGGTTCTCCCAGACACATCAGTGTTTTGGTATCTATGGGCATACTGAAGAGGATCCAAAGTAATTTTTGGCAAGCATGGAGTTGGTAGCATTTACCTTTGGGAGGGATAGAGATGAGGAGATGCCAAAAGGTGGCTACAGACATGGAGAGCTCAGTTGAGGCTTATGAAGATGTCAAAGTGGCCTTGGTGCAGCATTATAAGCAAGGGGAATCCCCAAATGCTCTGTGGCAAGAGATTTAGAAGTTGAAGCATAATCTGTCTGCTGATGTGTTTGATAGATTTATGGACCATTTTGAGGACCTATGGGTAAGATGGGATATGTCCTTGGGAGCACAGCATCCACCAATTCTTTTGAAGAAAGATATGTTTTTCTAGTCTCTTCATTCACATGAGATTCATATTTGAAAGAGAAGTTAGAGTTGAAAAGACTCAAAACCTTTGAAGAGGCTTTGAGAATAGATAGAGAGGAAGAGTGAAAGCTTCAGAGGCTGGCTCAAAAATAGAGGGAAGTTCAGACTGATGGAAGGTCAGCTATGCCTGGGGAGAGAAGAGCAGAAGGAGTTGCTCCATGTGCCTCGGTGGTTTCTGATCAGGATGCAGGGTATTAACCATCTGACTCAACAGATGGAAAACTTGAATATGAATTTTTTGTAAATGAGGTAGAAATGCCCCTAAGATAGCAGATAGAGATGTTATGAGAGGCAAGGGAAGAGGAGGCCTAAACATGAATGTGCAATGCTTTAACTATATGGAAAGGGGGCATATATCTCCTCCCTACCCATATCCCAAGAGAATCGGGGGTGATGTGTATCCATTGGAACCTAGCACAGGGAGGAAAGAAAGGATATCAAGAGTGCAGAGGAGATGCCTAACCAGCCTGTACCATAGGTTCAACAGCAAAACAACTAGTCAATGGACCTAGACAAGGAGAAGTGAATTTGATTGGAGTTGATAAGGAAGCAGATATTTTAGCCAACAAGATAACTAAAGGGGCAAAAATGGAGGATGAACCAGGTCCATCTAGGAGGAAGAAAGGGAAGCAAATATATGATCAGCCAGCCTAAGGAAGGAAGGAAGAAAACGAAGTCTAGAAGACACATTGGCATGCGGGACTTCCCTTTGGGTGTCCAGGAGGAAGAGTATGATTTGATGACCTAGTCTGACATGGCCCCAGCTATTATTGCCATTATGCCCCAAACTCAGAAGGACATGGAGCAAGTTTGTTATTAGCACAAGACGACCCAGAAAAGAGAAGAAGGGGGGTCAGGTTAATATAGTGCATGTGAAGGGAGACAAGGATTATTTTCCAGTTGTGGATACTTGGGTGAACAAACATAGAGTCCCCAAGGTATATATTGATGGTGGTGCACAATTCTATGTAATGACCTAGTAGACAATGGAGGCCCCATTAGATTTTAGGGTTAGAATGGTAAATAGTGAAAAAGTTAGGTGTTTGGGAATTGTTAAGAAGCTGCAGGTAAATGTTTTGGGATTTGAAGTAGAATTACATGTTCATGTGATGCCAGCAAAGTCTGAGGCATACCCATTGATTCTTGAAAGGCCATGGCTGGGAGGGCAGGACTGCTTGGGAGAGGACATCTAATTTTGGGTTTGGACTAGCCAGTGAGAAGACATGTCAGACATGACATGGCCAAAGGAAAGGAGTTGATTCCAAAGAGTAGTACATAAGAAGAAGAAGAAGAAGAAGAAGAAGGGACTAGCCATATAGAAGATTTTGAAACATAGGAGGTGAGTTCAAAGGATGATGGAGAAGTGGTCCAGTTGCTAGAGCATGATTCTGTCCTTATGTGTATGTCTATACAACTATGTAGAAAGGAAGGGAAAAAACTGAATTTTGAAGAAGTACAACTAGGTGGAAAAGAAGTCTTACAAAAGATGCTAGCTAAGGATCTAACTGAGGCTGAGAGGAAGGAGTATATAAATATGTTGTATAGTAGCAATTTCCAGATCTGTTTATCTCCTCTTATACATAAGTTAGGAGATAAATATGTTGTATAGTAGCAGTTTCTAGACCTGTTTATCTCCTCTTATACATAAGTTAGGAGGGTGTCTGCACTGCAGCATGAGATCCATTAAAGTGAGAGGCTAACCCATGTGTACAGAGGTTGAGAAGATTGGGGGTTGTATAGCAACAGGTGTGGAGAGAAGAAGTGGATAAACTGTTGAAAGTAGGGTTCATATACCCAGTTGATAATTCTGAATGGATTTGTCCAGTAGTGATTACTCCAAAGAAGAATGGTAAATGGAGAGTCTCTGTAGATTTTAACCTCTGAATGCAGTGACCAAGAGAGATCATTACCTACTACCTTTTCAAGATGAGGTCATGTATAGTGTGGCTGGACATGAAAGATAGTGTATGTGATGGATATTCAGGATACTTTTAGATCTCAATTGAAATGCTTTTCTAACAGGGTTATGCCCTTTGGGCTTAAAAATTCCCCTTTGTAACCTTTCAAAGGTTTATGAATTTGGTATTTGAGCCCTACCTAGGGTCTTTTATCATAGTGTTTATTGATGATTTTTATATCTACAGTGGGAGATGGATCCACTCTGAGAAGTTGAGGTTAGCTTTGAAGAGGCATATCCATTGATTCTTGGAAGGCCATGGTTGATTGCCATGAGGGCAGGGCAGGACTGGTGGAGAGAACATCTAATTTTGGGTTTGGAACAACTAGTGAGAAGATAGGTTAGATATGACATGGGCAAAGGAAAGGAGTTGATTCCAAAGAGCAGTACATTAGAAAAAGAAGAAGAAGAGACCAACTCTATAGAAGAGTCTGAAACATAGGAGGTCAGTCTAGAGGATGATGGAGAAGAAGTCGAGTTACTGGAGCTTGATTCTGACCTTATATGTGAATATCAGTACAGTTATGTATAGAGGAAGGGAAAAAGTTAAAGTACAATCAGGTGGGGAGGAAATGTTAAAAACGATGCTGGCCAAGGATCTAACTGAGGCTTAGAGAAAGGAATATATAAATATGTAGCAGCAGTAGTTTCCAGACTTGTTCATCTCCTCTTATACATAGGTTAGGGGAGTATTTGCAGTACAACATGAGATCCAGCTGAAACCAGAGGCTAAGCCATGTCTACAAAGGTTATGAGAAGATTGAGGGTTGTACAATAGCAAGTATTGAGAGAAGAAGCGATAAATTGCTGAAAGCAAGGTTCATGTATCTAGTTAATAACTATGAATGGGCTTCTCTAGTAGTGATTACCCCAAAGAAGAATGGGAAATGGAGAGTCTATGTTTATTTTAAAACCTCTTAATGCAATGATCAAATGCAATGATCAAAAGAGATCATTACCCACTTCCTTTTCTCAAGATGAGATCCGATAGTGTCGCTAGACATGGAAGATATAGTGTATGTGATGGATACTCAGGATACTTCCAAATCTCAATTGCTCGTGTGAGGATCAAAGGAAAACCACTTTATTACCCCTTGGGGGTGTTTTTCTTACAAGGTTATGCCCTAGCACCTTCTAACGATTTCTGAATTTGGTGTTTGAATCCTACCTAGGGTCTTTTATCAGAGTATTCATTGATAATTTTTGTATATACAGTGGCAGATGGATCCACTATAAAAAGTTGAGGTTAGCCTTGAAGTGTAAGATTCCTCCCTCTAGCTTTTGAAGTGTACAGGTGGAATAACCTCCCCTTCTGATCTTGTAATTATTCCCCTCTTTTAAATAAAAGAAAGATTCTATTTTACCCTATTTTGGCCTAGAGAGAGAAAATTTCTAGAGAGAGATAATCCAAAATTGAGATATTTTTGGATATAAAAATCCTTCTAGTGTCTAAAATGGTTTTCCCTAAAACAGAAATTCAAAAAGAACTTTCTAATGTGCATTTGGAATTAATTGAAAAGAAGTATAAAGGACTTTATCCTAAGGGTCAAGATTTTCAAAAAATTTTAGATTATGGTCCAATTAAGTCCAATTAAGGTTCCTAAATAAGAACCAATAGGATCAATCCAAGTGTGGGGAGGAGACAAATCCAATTTATAAAAGAAAAACCCCCCAAAAGTGAGTAAATGCTTACATAAGATGAAGAGTTGACTAAGGACAAAGTTTATTAGTAAAAAAACTATGAGTATTACTAAAAAAATGAGATATTTTGGGTATAATGATTCAATTTTGACACCTTGGTAAGGAGAAGGGGGCTCTTCAAGGAGGTGCCTATTTCACATGTGTGGTGGAGTTTTAAACTAAAAAATATTGTGATATTTTTATCTCTCCTCTCTCCTGGATCTCAAACCAAATCAAAAGGGAGCTAAACTAGGTCCAAATCTTGTCCAAATTCAGCCAAACTAAACCTGGAAAATTCTAGAAACTAGTTGGACTTGGTTAGAGGCCTCCCTCACCTATAAATAGATCCTTAGCCCTTTGTAAAAAAATATATGAGAACTATACCATGAC
This sequence comes from Cibotium barometz, assembly GCF_041138505.1. Classification (NCBI taxonomy): domain Eukaryota; kingdom Viridiplantae; phylum Streptophyta; class Polypodiopsida; order Cyatheales; family Cibotiaceae; genus Cibotium; species Cibotium barometz. The sequence continues at coordinate 46,948,534 of NC_141071.1, read as the reverse complement.
AGTATTATATTGAAATAATGATATTTTCTATTATCCTCTACAAATTGAAGAGATTGGAGCTTCTCTCTCTCTCTTCAATCTTCCTTGGAGATTTCATCAACATACCAAACCAATTGATTGGTTGGGGGCCTCTACTTTGATCAAAGAATCAAGCAATCTAGGAGGTAAAATGTGGTTTATGGTCTTTTTTCTTTAATCTCCAAATGTTTCTCTCTTCTCAACCACTCTCAAGCTTGAGAAGCATTCAATTGAATGGCTTTTTAATACAATTGAAGTTGTTTAATGAATTGTGGTGATAAAAAACATAAATTTTTATTTATGCTTAAATTAAATATTTTTTAAAGCATATCTCTCTCTCCTCCAAAGAATGGTCATTCCTATGACCTATTCTATATTCAAATGAAGCTTCTCAAATGAAGCATTTCTCTAATCTAAAAGTAATTTCTATGCTTTATCAAATTGGAGGCCAAATAAGTGGCTTTTTAATGCTTTTATGCTATTTAATTTTATGAAAAATTTAAGAATCAATTCCATAATTGGGTAGTGATCCAATTACTTTGGTTATTCTATCATAGGATATTACTAAACTTTATGCTTTCAAAATTATTGAGATCTATCAGTAATAGTAGTGGAGCTATGGCAAAATTATTGAGATCTATCAGTAATAGTAGTGGAGCTATGGCAAAATTTTTAAAAAATTAACATATAAATCATTTTCATTCATAATATGAAAAGAGGATTTCCTACCATATTCTAGGATTAATCATCCTAGATTAATTGAATGATTCTCATTATAATCATGGAAAATTTGATTTTTATGTTTATGCTTAAATAGTAATTAGCAAAAGAGGAACTTCTAAGTGACTCGTTTAAATGTTAAAAGAGGAATTCCTAAGTAATTCATTTAAATGTTAAAAGAGTAATTCCTATGACATTTGGAATTCTATCATTTAGATGGGAAAAGAGAAATTTCTTGCATATTATTATTGGATAATTCATTTAAATTCAAAGATAAATTTTAGATAAATTTATTTTATCTATGACAAATATTTAAATGTTAAAAGATGAATTCCTATGACATTTGGAATTCCATCATTTAGATGGAAAAAGAGAAATTCCTAGCATATTGGAATTATTAGATAATTCATTTAAATTCAAAGATGAATTTTAGATAAATTTATTTTATCTATGAGAAATATTTAATTAAATTTATCTATGAGAAATATTTAAATGTTAAAAGAGGAATTCCAAAAATTTTAGTATAATTCAATTTATGATTATTTACCAAAAGTGAAAATATGGGTAGAATTGATTTCTACAAATCCCATGAATTCTTTTGTTCAAAAGAAGAATATTGAATATAATTCAATTGAGGAATTGAGAAGGAATATGAAAATAGTCATCGAGAAAAAGAACCTTTGATTAGGCCAAACAATTGGTAGAAATTTAGAAAAAGTCCCATTATCAGTATCAAACTAGAAAAATCTATTAAATGGGAATATCATTTGAATGGATGTGATAAGATGTGTACGGGATATGAATGGATGTGATAAGATGTGTATGGGATGTGATAGGATGTGAATGGATGTGATAAGATGTGTATGGGATGTGATAGGATGTGAATGGATGTGATAAGATGTGTATGGGATGCAATAGGATGTGAATGAATGTGATAAGATGAAAATAGGATGTGATAAGATTGTGATGTAATGAAATGGATGTGGATGTGAATAATGAGATGAGAGGATATGTGAAAGGGTGAGATGGGAAGTACATGGATGTGGAAGTGGATGTGTATGTGGAAGAATGGATGTGGATGTGGATGTGTATGTGGAAGAATGGATGTGGATGTATGGATGTGGATGTGTATGTGGAAGAATGAATGTGGATGTGTATGTGGATGTATGGATGTGTATGTGGAAGAATGGATGTGGATGTGGATGTGGATGTGTATGTGGAAGAATGGAGTGGATGTGTATGTGGAAGAATGAATGTAGATGTGTATGTGGAAGAATGGATGTGGATATGTGATGTGAATGGATGAGATGTGATATCATGTGAATTGGGATGTGAATGAATGAGATGTGATGTGATTTAAATTGGGATAGATGTGAATGGATGATATGTGATGTGAATAAATGTGATGTGATGGGATGTAGAACTGTATTTATGACCTATTTTTAAATGACTGTTTTATGTCAAGACTGCTGGGGAAGCATTTTGATCGTCTTGTGATTAAGGTCGTGGAGACCTAACTGATAAAGTTGCAACAGTTGACGGAGAGTCAACGGAGGACGTCTTGCGTAGCAAGGTCAGCCGAGGTCTTGTTGACCAGCCTCAGTTCGATTTAAATGGTGAGCTTCCGGTATGGTGGATGAGGGACCAAGGAAGCGGCCTATGAGTGAAGCGCTAGGTGACCTGCGAAGGATCCTAGAGGGTGCTGACCATACGGTGCTCGGGCTCTAGGTCACCGAAGATACCCACACGTGCGTCGGGGAAGATATTGGAACAAGGAGTAAGAGTTGTTTTCAGAAACCGGGCATGGATCTGGTTGATTGACCTTGTTGGTCCTCAACACGGATGAGTTCATGGCCTTTTTATATGGATCTGTTGGTTGATCTTGCTGATCTTCAATAGAGATTCCATCTTGATTTTTATAAGAGAATATACTGTCGGGTACTATGAGCTAGGAACTATCGAAAACTCCCCTGAGTGGACAAGTGGTGTGAGCGTTCTGGTTGCTTGTCAAGCTCCAAACTCCAAGATCCACCTCCACACTATCATCGTGGAGTTGCTCACACCATCACATAGACCAATCACACTCTCTCTCACTCTCTCATAGGCCAATATCTCATAATCTCACATTCTTATAGTGTCTTTGCATGATACTTATTAATATCCTCAATTGAGGATCATGTTGTTAATCCAAATGGGATTAACAGTAAGACCCCATTCACATCATCATGAGCATTGCACAAGAAGTAGCTAAATTCAATGGGGAGAAATTGCACAAGAAGTAGCTAAATTCAATGGGGAGAAATTCCATACATGGCAAACAAAAACCATGTATTTACTCATGAGGAAGAATCTATGGGGGTTAGTTGAGGGAAGAGATGAATGTCCAGTGGAGAATTGGGAGAATGAGTGGAAGAACAGAAATGAGAAAGCATTAGGACTCATTGCACTTAGCTTAAATGATGAAAACATTCACCACATTGCAGGGATTCAACAAGCTAAAGATACATGGGATAAACTTAACAAATTATCTGGCACTCAAGCAAAGAATTCAAAAATAAATCTGTTAATACAATTCTACAAACTTGACATGAAGGAAAGTGAACCTCTAACCACACATGATCAAATACAAAAGCATCAAACAACAACTTGCATTCATTGTGGCAACCTTGAAGAATGTACCAGATTTGAAGCTGCATCATGAGATAGAAGGACATCTACTAGAGAAAGAGAACAAGGTTAAAGAGAACAAAGGATTGGACCCAAAAATTGGAGAGGAGAAAGCATTCTACACCCGAGGAGGCCTGACCGAGCATGAGGACGAGGAAGAGGCAAGGGAGGAGGAAGAACCTTCACTTTCCACAACTGTGTTGGGAAGCCAGGACACATGGCTAGAGACTACTCTACAGCAGCAAAACAAATGAAGAAGGATTGGCATTGGCAAACTTCATGGAGACTCCTAAGGTAGAGGAGTCAGGACATCTTTTCTAAGAGAGAAATCCCACAACCCAATGTAGCCTGCCCCAATAGAGTAAAACCACCTTTGAGCCATCGATGATGTAGGCCATGTGGTAGATGTATGTGTGAGCACTTTAGTCAAAGTTACAGGCACTTGTAGAAAGTAGCCTTGGACACATAGAGAGAGAGTGTCAAGGACTCTGAGTTAGGGGGAGGCATTGTTCTAATTAGAAATTACTAGTTTTTGAGTATCCATGCCTACATTAAACTATTAGATTAACTGTGCACTAACCTCACCTCCTTAATCACCTCTTAATTACTTGCTAATCATGTTGATCCTTGCATTTGATCCACCATAGCTCATCACATTGCTACAAAATTAACAAGTTGGTTTTGGTTGGCTTCTTGCGCTTGGGTGTCAGAGATGGATCCAAAGTTCTGTGTAGCCATCATAGAACCCTTGCTCGATAAGAAGATTCTTGGGCACCCACCATTGATTGTCATGATAAAGGTATGAGGTCAGGGTGCTTGTAGTGTGGTCAATGATGTAGAGTTGAGGGGAAATGTCAACGACGACAAGGCTTGATTGTCATTGTTGGTGCTGTTGACAGTGGCCATCGACCGACTTTGGTGAGGCATGGGGTGTGGTAATAGGGGAGACTGCCAGTGATGAGGATGGGACTTGAGGGGAAAGGGAAATCGGAGGTGAAGGTGCGTGTATGTTTTCCTCTTGGTGGGGAAAGGGCAGTCGGGGGTGAAGGTGTGTGTATTTTTTCCTCTTGGGTGGGACGACACAAGAGGACTATGACCTTTTTGCCATTGATTTCCAGTGTCATGGTGGTCATTTATTTGCACCAAATAATTTAGCATTGAGTGGAATCAATCCACTCTTTCTCAATTATTATCTGGCCTTGGAGTGCTCCTACATCTATAACATGAAATTTGCACTCCAACTGGTTATTTCCTATAAAATATCCAACACTCATTAAATGCATTTTGGGTGATATTTGAATGTAAGTGTTTTCTTTTGTTAGTGTGGGTTTTCCCAAAGTTTTCCATGCCTCCAAGAATATGAGATTTGTGTGGACCATGGGGTAGATATGGGCTTGCCACCTTTGTACACCATTCTTAGTCGGGACTCCAATCCATATTCTTAGTGGGTTTAGTTCTGTTGATAGTTCAGGGGTAGTGGAAGACTTACCATTTATTATGGGGGGTGAGGGAGTACCCTTTGTGGAAGCAATTGGTGGGAGAAGAGGATCGGATTCAATGCAATCCCCATCCTAGAGTATCATTGTTACCTTGTCGTGTGGAAGTGTGAGGGTAGCTGTGTTGTCAGTGGAGTTGATTATAGTTGTAGCGTTCTAGACCCAGCTTCCACCAAGGATTACTGCTTAATTTGTTTCACCTATGGGAACCACATAAAATTTACAAGCCAATGGGTTAGAGATAGTATGTATAATTTGTGTAAAAGACACAAGGATTTGTATACGTTGTCCCAGGTAATTGAATTTTGGCATGGGTAGTTTTAAGAGATTGTTTGCCTAGAGAGACGACCCATGTTTCCCATGGTAAAAGATTGTGGCTAGCTATGGGAGACAACAAGGCACATTTTTGTTGCATGTTTCTACCAGAGGGGAAATCTATCCAGAACCTAAGGGTGGTTGTTTTTTAGGTTGTGGAGCTACACTTACACTGAGGGTGCTAAGCGAGGCCATGGCTTTGTAGGATTCATGAAGGGTCTGGTCGTTTGGGAGCACAAATTGCGTGCTGAGTTTACGATTTGGGAGGGTGTCAAGTGTAGCAAGGATTTTTAACCAGTCACATGGTTGACTTTGCCCACTAGTGACCGAAAGCGATCACGCATAGCAACCGTGCGTCATCAAGGGCTTGATTTTACAAGCATCGCAAACAAAGAGACCGTTGCTCCTAGTGGTGGTCACAGAGTCTTTAGCAAAGAGAGCTTTGGCCATGGGATGTAAGTGCCAGGTATATAAATTGACTTTAAGCGTTTGAGATCCTTTGCAGAGGTAGACATGGTATGTGTCCCAATCATGGATCAGTTGTGTTTGTCGCATGAAGGGTCTACCCAATATGTTGTCATATGTGGCATTACAAAAGTCCATGACCACAAATGTGAGGTGGAATGTCATGTCACACACTTTTACCTTGAGGTCATGCGCTTGGCCCAGGGTTTTTCATATTTCTCGTCTGCAAGCTTGATCACCAATGTGGTGGGATCAAGGTGTGGTTGGCCCTAGTTTTCCCAGCATGTTCTTGTGAGGATGCTTACACTAGCACCTCCATCTAGGATTCCTTTGACCACATGTCTGCTATAGGAAATAGGCAAGGCTGCATTAGTGTCATCACCTTTAAAATAGTGGCCCAGTGCATTTACGTGAATTGTTGGTGTACACGCCTTTGGATTGTGGGTTGTGGTGATGGAGTAGGTCTAGATGATGGGGCTCAGATTCATCCGAGGAATCTGAGTTAGCTCCCTCCTCCATAGAAGCCTATAGTTTGCGTTCCATCCAATCTCAAAGGTCATTCCATAAGTTTGTGGTGATGGAGTAGGTCTAGATGATGGGGCTCAGATTCATCCGAGGAATCTGAGTTAGCTCCCTCCTCCATAGAATCCTATAGTTTGCGCTCCATCTAATCTCGAAGGTCATTCCATAAGTTTGGAATACCTTTTAATAAGGTGCCAATGGGACTTTATTTGGGATGAAAGTAAGGCAAAGAGGTCGGCTAGGTCACGTTGATGAGGATCTTGCTTAGGTGTAAGGCCTTGATCATAAGGTGGACTAGCAATAATATATGGAAGTTCAATGTGGTCCTTATGTGACAGGGGTGGAGGACAAGATTTGAGTGCCATATAGGAGGGTAAAATACCCTAGCAAATTTGGTGTGGAGACCTCGTGAGTCTCTATCGAACTTTGTGTCACTATTCGCCATCACTATTCGCCATCGAGTGGTTTGATGTGAATGTGCGATTTGGGCTTGGCTTGGATAGGCACTAGAGGACTAGGAGGCGCATCTGGGGCAAGTTCTTAGTTTGTCAACATCATGTTGGTGAACGGATCTTCCTCGGCTTTGAGCATAAGTGGGGGTCCTGCCTTACCTGGTGCGAAAGTTCAGGTTCTATGGGGGACAACGCACACTCAAGTACTCGGTCAAAGGTCACAAAAACGGGCGGCGGTTCTAGTTGAGCCTAGGATTTCTCTACCAATGGTTTGGCCTCTTAAAGATGTTGCTCCTTAAGAATGGCATTGGGATTTGCAGACTAGTCGTTTTTCCCGTTTGGTAAGTTTTTGGGGGTTTGCATGGAGAAGTGGTAGTTCGACACGATCATCACTCACGATCGATGAAGGAGGATGATGTGGTATTTGTTGAGTGTTAGTGGGGATTCTAACCCAATTGTCACCATGGTAAGGTGCTTAGAGAGTTTTTTCTTTTGGGATGTGGCCTTCTTTAGCATGGCCTACAACCGTGTGACAACATTCAATGGTACAATGGACATTTTCCCATGTTGAATGCTCAACACATTGAGTGATGGCATGCCTTCAACTATGGAGTGAGAAACTGATTTTGCAAAGGGAAATCCTTGAAGTAATGGTTGATTCCACAACCATGACATTGTGGTTGCATTGTAAGAAATTTCTTTTGAGGGAATTCAGCCACTTGATGGGGTCCTTTTGGTAGAGGAAACACAAAAGAGGTGGTTTCCCTACAGGTGCACCTATAGTGTGCACAATTGATTTAGGGTACATGTGAGGCACATGCAAAAGGAGATGAGGTGTGGAGCGCATGGGCTCCACAAGCTTAGAAATGGACCTGGTTGTTTGAATATTTCCATGAGCACATAAGGGTTTGCGTGGATACGCAATGGTTGGAATAATGGAAAGATTGGCACTGGAGCAGGTTAGTGGTGCTTTGTGTGAGTAGTTAGTTTGGGGTGGTTCCACCTCTAAGGATTGGTGGCCGGGAGGAGAGGAAGGTAATGTTACAAATGAGCTTTGGGTTGTCATTCTCGCATGTTGTCATCATCGAGAAAGCTATTCCATGTAATTGGTGTAGTGGCCAATTGCATGGAATAGCTTTCTCGCATGTTGTCATCATCGAGAAAGATCGCCCATTTACAGGCCTAATAAAAGGTGGAGGAGTCCTTCACAAACATGTGGTCATGTAGTCTTGGGTTGTGCAAGATCAAGAGGAAACGGTCCATTAAGTGCTTGCCACTCAAGTTTTCCCTCTCGTCTCACAACCGTGAATCAAGGTACTTGATGTGTGTGATGTAGTTGCGTAAGGTTTCCTTTGGTTTTTATTCCAATTAGAATAGTTGGATGATGGGCTCCATTCAGGCCTGTAGGATGCAAAGCCAAGAATGAAGGCCTCTCTCATTGCTTTTTGAAAGTACCTTTGTGCCAAGGGTCCAAGGATTGGAATGATTGCACCGCCTTGCCTTCAAGGCTGAGTCTAAGGAGATTGCATCATCAAAAATTTCAAATGCTTGATAGATTTGGTTAAAGACCTCAATGTGGAATATGGATTCTCCAACTCCATGGAATTTCGACAGAAGTTTGAAAATTTTTGTCCACATAGGTTTTGTTTGTGATATTTGTGGATGCAAGTGTGACACTCCCCATCCTAGAGCTTGTGCTAAGCTTAAAATGTCAAGTTGTGGTGTGTGCAAGGGGAGATGGTGCAAGGACAGGGGGTGGGAATAGATCCGTGGATAGAGAAGAAGGTGTGTGAGTGTGCTTAAGGCGTCTATCCACATTGGGGTACATGGATGGAGGGGCCCCACTAGATGAGGACTCTTCAAAAATCGTTTCGCTATCATGGCCAAATGTGTGTGGCATGGCGACCATATGTGAATGCGCAATGGGGGTCAGGGTGCTGCCAAATGGAATGGAGGCATTGGGGGCATGTAACCAAGATTAAAAGGTGTCCATGGTGTGTGGGAAAGCTTAGAAAAGCTTCAACGGTGCGCGCACGGTCTTGAAATAGTGGCTCTCTTTTGTCTCGCGCATGAATGCACCCTTAAGGTTAAAAATGGTCTTTTGAGGCATTTTATGCATGCAAAAACGACCCTAGTGAGTCGAGGAGGTAGACCATAAGCACCACTAAAGATTTGGAAATTTTAAAAATTTTAGTTTTGAAAAAAAAAATTGGGACGGTACATTGGCTTAGGTTGGTACGGTCATGTCAAATTTTTTTAAATTCTTTTTCTGGGTTCGTATGGCCATACGCTTAGAACCGTACGCCCGTGGCCTTAGGTGTGAACGGTTGTGACAAGTTTTAAATTTGAATTTGAATTTCGACTTTGAAGGAAAGTGAGTAGGAGACAACTGAGATCCCCTCATTAATGCAAGGTAGGTGGGAAAAGGCTATTGACTAATTTAGAGGCACTCTAACGTAGCTAATGATTAATCTTCTTAATCTCACTATTGATTACCTTTTAACCCTCTTTTTGCTCTCTAATTACTCCTAAATGGTGAGGAGTTTAGGGATGGAGATTTGATAGATGGATTAGCAATGTTTAGGCTAATCCAATAATGTGATATTCCCTAATTAATCCCTCTAATTAGGTCTCTAATTAATCCCTCTAATTAGGTCTCTAATGAACCCACTCAAAAGAGAAAAAATTAGTCAAATGAGACCTAATTAGTGCTAATCCTTGCTAATTAAGGCCTAATGGGAGTGGAATAAACATGGATTTGGATCAAGGCAAGTATTTAGAACACTAATGCCACTTGAATTAGTCTAATTACAAGCAATTAGGCTCAATTTTTGATTTTTTGCTCTCTTAAAGCTCACTAATCACACTAACCAATAGATTAGTAAAAATTAAGAGATACTTTATGGTTTTTTGGGTTTTTTTATGGATTAGGGTTCTATCTAACAATTCTAACCTACCTATGCAAAGGAATTAAGCAAAATAAACAAGATGAATCTAAATATTAAGAAAAATAGTCTAGGTTTAAGTAAAAACCCTCCTGATTAGGCTCTCTAATCACCCAAATCTCAAGTTTTTTCACTCAAACTAGTAGTATCCTACTCTAAACACAAAGCTATCTAAATATGCCAACGCTGACAACTTTGGAGATGATTTACAAAAATTTGTCGCATGCACATTTTTTTGTTTGAAAAGGGAATATTCTTATGATGAGAAGTCCTTAATTATAGGTCCCTTTGTAGACCCTGTAATTCCCCTAATTCTTGTTGTGGGATTAGATGTCTTCAGCAATCTCTGGCTCCTTTTCATCACCTGTTGATGAATTCCTAATATCCTTTTCCTATAAAGAAATTGGTCATCCTGAACTTCCATGCTTGGAAGTTATTCTTATCCAGGTTCTTGCTCATAATTTGGGATAGACTCTCAGACATGAATACATACAGTAACTTACTAAATAGTGTGCAAAAACCTTGTGCACTTATAGCAAAGTTGTAATCTCCCACACTATGATACTATAAACCTGTTATATAGTAACTATATGTGAATAAATCACATAAACATACATCCACCAAACACTTGTAACACTTAGATTCTTTGCACAGACTATCTTGCAACCACATTTCTGTTGTAACTTTGCATCAAACCATAAACTAGGCATACACAATCAAAACCAACACTCACAGAGTGTCTCTACTACTAATAGAAAACTTGCAGACCCAAAATGGGGCTCGAAACGTTCCCGGATCTCTCGACAAAACATGAAAAAATGCAGTTAACAAAGTTAACTACACACAATGGTGTCTTTTTCCTACACCTAAGAGGATACCTCAATCTAAGACAATGACTTCCATGTTGGTTGCTTGTAGTTATCATAGCTACTAAAGGTGTTTCTCTAAAATCAAAGATGGAAATACCCTTACCAGTGTAGTACTGCTTCATTTCTTTCCTTGTTCTTGACCTCTTGCTTGCCTCCTTAGCTCTCACACAAATCGGATCTCTCATACCATAAAGAGAATGCATGGGAGAGAGAGATCTTGAGCTTCTTGTAAGAAAAAACATACACATGCAAGAGAGAGCAAGACACGAGAGAGATGGATCATGGCTGAATTTTCTTCTACCTTCTTCTCTTCTCTACAACCATTAACATAAAGAGATAATAGTACATACTATATGGGAAAGTGCTCTCTTAATATAACTTACAATGGTCAATCCATAGTGTGAACCCAACTATATGAGCTAGCACTATAACTATGCCATAGCTCTAGTACTTCGAAGTGGTTATCACATAGCCTATCATCCACCACAGGGGTGGCATATCAACCATAATCTCACCAACTATGCTAGTGGAATTAGTGCAAATTCTATCACCCAGGTAAGTCATCAATGTCTATAGCACTAGTTGAGCTCAATATCTCAGCAATTTTTTTGGATTAGAGAGATTAAGGGTAGCAACACACACACACATAGATGTATAGGCAAAGAGAGATAGATAGAAGCACAATACTCAAAGTAGATTGATGAGAATGAGTAAAGTATAAGTGAAGTCCTCATAATGTCACTTACACACACTCATAAGAGTGAATATGCTCAAGAAAAAAGACATCCTAAAGAGGGAAAAGTTCCCCAATCCATTATTAGCCTACGTCCACACATTACTACCATATAAATGGCTAGAAATTCCCCTTGTAGTGATGATGTGAACATTTATAGGGATCATGTGGTTGATTAAACCCCAAATGACAATAATCCCAAAGCTTTATGATAGGCTTCAAACCTCTCTCGTGAGAGAGCCTTCATGAATATATATGCTATATTGTCGTGTAGAGACATAAGCTCGACTAATATCCCGTGCTTGCAAATGAGCCTCTCCTTGGCATAATCATAATGCACCTCAATGTTCTTTGTGCGATCATGAAACATTGGATTCCTTGAAATGGCTAATGTCATAAGATGGAGGTGAGGGTCTGTTGTCTAATACCAAGATCTTCCAAAAGGCATCTGAGCCATACACACTCCACAGTTGCTATAAAATATGCCTTGTACTCAGCTTCACAACTCAAAGAAACCACTACGGGATACTTTGCTGAGACCAAATATACATGAATCAAACATATAAAGCAAAAGCCACTAGTGGAAACTTGCATGTCATAACATCCAACCCAATCAAAATCACTAAATATCACCCCCCTTAGCATAGAATAGGCCAAGGGATTAAGCTCCTTGTAAGTATCTAAACACTCTAGTTGGTAGCCTGTCAATGCTTACTTCCGAGACTCTACATAAACCTACTCAACTAGGAGACCCCAAATGAATATGTGGCCTTGTATTACATAGATAGATGAGGTACCCAATAGCCTTCCTGATAAAGTGATGCATTACATGCTTCACATGTATGTTGGGGACTAATCCTAGCACATGTCTCTACTAGTATAGTAATAGGCTTACAACCATCAAGATGAAACCATGTAAGCAACGTTTAAATATACTTTGGCTACAACATTACAATATCATCATAAATACCATTGCATTGCTACATAAATTGTATGCTTAAATAATAATATAATTTGCCCAAATATTTCATCTTAATGACAATATGTAATTTAACAAATTAAAGGTTGAAATCTTCTCTTGATTAGGGCATGTAAGCAACATGCCATCAATATATAAAACGATGGCTAAAAAATAATCTTTACTCCTCTTTACATAGATGCAAAACCATTTGCAACCAAGTATGTGTTTATTTGCTCATACCATGCTTTGGAAAATAAGGCTTTTCTTAACTTGCTTTGGAAAATAAGGCTTTTCTTAACTTGCATACTTTAGACTCTTGTCCCTTATTAACAAGACCACAAGGTTGAGATACATAAAACTCCTCATGAGAATCACTATCCAAGAAGATAGTCTTGATATCCAATTGATATTATGATGTACTGCTAATGCAATAATACACCTCACCGTAGTCATATGAGATGTGGGTATAAAGGTCTCATCATAATCTATGCCGTTATCCTGAGGATAACCCTTTGCAAACCAAGCCTTCCCTTGTAGGCGGTCTCAATGGTACCATCAGTTTTATGCTTAAGCTTAATCTATGCCATCATAATCTATGCCGTTATCCTGAGGATAACCCTTTGCAAACCAAGCCTTCCCTTGTAGGCGGTCTCAATGGTACCATTAGTTTTATGCTTAAGCTTAATCATGATGTACTACTAATAGAAAAATACACCTCGTGGGTACAAAGTTCCCATCATAATTGTTGTTAAGGATAACCCTTTTCAACCAAGACTTCCCTGTTGTGAGGTGAAAAAAAGAAAAAAAAAGACCACGCCTCTATAGCTCTTCACCTCCCAAACTTTGATAAAACACTAACACGATGGGGGCACCATAAACCAAGTAAACACCCACCAGCAACACATACACTTCCACCGTGTGCGTGACAAGGTAATCAAAGGCTGGCACAAAGTGCGCTGTGAGAGTGTAACCCATGGACTACACCACCAAACACGTCAATCACGCCTTCTCCTGCAAATCAACACACACAGGATACCAACACAACAACATAACCACACACATCACCAGTGTCTTTCATCTTTGATTCCCAATCAACACTTCATATAGCTTCTTCCAACACAGAGAAGCTTCACTCACACAACCTTACAAACACGACACCTTCACATCAACACAAAGGATGCATACTCACAAGAAGCCCCATTCATCTTGGCTAATCCCTCTTTCACCTTCTCTCAAAATATCATCACCTTTGCCCTCGAGCTGCCCTGTGACATCAACTGTAGCTAATCAGCAAAACACCCCACACATGAGTCCTTTCTCCTTCTCTGTGCTCCAACTTTTCCCGACGACTACCAACAAAGAAACATCTCTCCTTTTGCCTGCCCACAGCCCTTGATTCTCTTGTCCAGAGACGGCCACCACCTCCTTAATATAGCAGCCAGTCGCCCCACTTCAGCACCCACCAGCCTCTATGGTCCGAGCCCTCTCTTCAGCAGCTGCTCTGGCTCACTCTTCAAAAACCCAACACATGCCTTCTCACCTACGCATGAGAGGCGGCTCTCTCACCAGCCCGCCGTCGCTCACCCAATTGTCTCAACAGTGGCCTACCAGCCATGCCTACGCAGACCAGAGGAAAAAGCCCGGCCACTGTTCTTTACCTGCGGGCTGCGTCTTCCAGCCGGCCACCTTTACGTTGTCACCACTTCACGCCAGACAGTCGGCGCCCTGTTGCCTTCGCTTGCGGCTCTCTCCAGTAGAAGCCCTGTCCTCTGCAGCTCCCCCCAGTAGAAGCCCTGTCCTCTGCAGCTCCCCCCAGTAGAAACCCTCCGGCTCCACACCAGCGCGTCCTTCACGATTCGCCTGTGGGTGGCTACAGTTAGCCACACAAACAAAAGGCCTTCTTTTCCGTCTTGTGCTCCTGGCTCCAAAGGCGGCTACTACTTACAAAAGGCGTCTCTCTCTCTTCTACCCGGTGGCTACTACTTACAAAAGGCGTCTCTCTCTATTCTACCCTGTGGCACCCACAGCCCTACACCTGTCAGTAGAACCACCCCTGGCCTTCTCTTCTCGCGAGCCCTGCTTACCAAAGAGCGACTCCTCGTACCTGCTTGGACAGCCGAATCCCAGAGCCGTCCTCACACCAGGGGCCACCCCAGCAGCCCGTCTTCTTCTCCTTCTCGAACAGCCCCAGCAGCTTCGTCCCTGCGCTGTGTGCTGCTAGCCATGCTAGCTCACAACTCTCTCTTGCCAGCCTTCTCTGCACAGTGCTCCCTTCCAGCCCTTCACTCGCCTCTCTGGCTGCCACAATACCCGCCAGGCCTCCTCACGTACAAGGTGGCAACACTGCTTCACACCTTTTTGCCTGTCTACAGAACCCGGTCCTTCTTATCTAGGCGGCCCTCTTCTACGTCTTCGCCAGCTCGCCAACCTTCTAGACCTCCTTTCACGTGCTGGCAGCTATGTTGGCAACCAAGCTATCCTCCCACGTGGCTCCTTACCAGCTGGCCACTTATATTATTTTTATTATTTTTCTAAAGCCTAAAAGATGGCCACCCCAAATGCCTTCCATTTCACACCAAATTAAAGGCAACCTTAGCCACATCAATATTCAACAGCTGATACCACCTGCAGCAGCTGACCTCACTAGACCACGCTTCGAACAAGCCTGTACAAACCCAAAGCCAAACCGTCCACCCTGTACATCTACCAAGGCATTCGCGAGCAAAACTCTCACACATGCCATGCATCCATATGTACACAAGCCCAAAACACCTCTCAAGAAAACACCTGACATACTTTGCCAACCCCCCGTCTTCTAGAGCATTCATGCTCAGCAGCAAAAAGATAAATTCTAATAGCTATCCACCAGGATCAAAAGGAAATCTCAGTGAATCTACCTTCCAATCCTTCAAGCATTTTCCTCTGTCAAATAACCATTGATATATCCTGTTATGGTCTTCCACTTTCAGCAACCCCCTGGGCTCTTCATATATGGCTTCATCAATATAAACTGCATTTCCTTCTCCATACCAGCTCACATGGTCTTGTGATGGAAACAACTATTCTTCACCTCTACTCCCTTCTGACACATTTGATTCCCACTCATAATCATATACTGATTTAACAAACACCTGATCTTCAACTCCCACCTCATGATCATCCAATTTGCAACCTGCATCATTGGCTTCCAACTCTCCCTTTGGACAAACTGCCAGACCAAGACTATAGCCAAACCACTCATCCATATGCTGAGCATCAACATGAGGTGTGTCCACCATAAACCCATTTCCCTTCAGCCCATCAACATCAAACACAGCAACTTCATGCACTGTAGACTCATCATTGTCACTTCCCTGTAGTTTCTCCAGCTTCAAGACCATTGGTGATCCTTCAAGATTCTCCACATCTTGCACAGGCATCCCTACCAAGTCTAAGCTCCCTAAACTCCCGGCAAAGCATCTTGGTCCCCTCGACCAACAACAATAGTCTCACATGCATTCTCACTACTGACAACCGACGACTCATTCTCTTGGGCATGACAAGGAACACACACCTTATGATTAGCAACCGCACATGCAAAATCTATCATGTCATCGTCCAAAGTAGCATCCAACTCATCATCAGTCACACCATCACTCCCTTCCTACACAACTGGTATGCAAGTAATCTTCTCTAAGGAAGCCAACTCTAACAGATCATCCAATGCATTATCAAGAATACAGTCCAGCTCATCATCCAAAGAGCATTCCAAATCACTTTCCACAACAGCATCGACATACGATTGCAAGGACATCTCTTCCTCTACACAAATTGGCACCTCCATCTCTTCATTCGGCATAATAACGTCTTCGTCTCGACAACCCCGCTTTCCAAAAACAATGGCTTCTCTTCAAGACCTGTCAAGCACTCCTTTTGCTTTGGCTCTTTGACCTGTATGGAATCCTCATT
This sequence comes from Cibotium barometz, assembly GCF_041138505.1. NCBI lineage: Eukaryota > Viridiplantae > Streptophyta > Polypodiopsida > Cyatheales > Cibotiaceae > Cibotium > Cibotium barometz. Next base: position 46,932,423 of record NC_141071.1, on the reverse strand, counting down.
CGGACACCCTTTCAACCATGAAAAGAACCCTGATGGCTTATCAAGCATACATTTATTCACCTGCTTTGGCCTTGAAGGCATTCCTTTCGGCAAAAAACATTTAGCATCCTTTCCAGCATTAAAGAGATCCTCATGCACACCCTCTGAATGCATACCGAGCTCTGCCATCTTCTTCATCTTCCACTCCTTGTCCTTTGCAATCTGCACAACATCCTCAAACGTTTTGGGTTTCTTCCCTTCGACCTTGAGCTTCAACGCAGGAAGCAAAATACTTACAAACAATCCTTTCTTCACTCACAAAACATCGGGGGAGCCTCACTCCGCAAAGAAAAGCACCATCGATCCCACAACCCTGTGAACACATGCAAAAAATCATCCACGTTTTGTCCTTGTCCCTGTCGCAAATCATTGAGTCCCTGCCATAGCACACTCGAGTCTTCAACTTGCTGGAACCGCTCCAAAAGAGCCTCTGTCCACCTGTCTAATGTCAAAACACTAGGTGGTACAGCCTTAGCTTCCTTTGCTTCAAAACCTTTGAGCCAATCTCTAGCATCACTCTTCAAAAAGATCCTCAAAAGTTTCAACACCTGCTCTTGATTATCAACAAGGTTGCTAATGCACGCAACCTCGAACCTCTCAAGAAAATCTGCTACATCATTAGAACCACCAAAAAACTCCGGATATGACATCATTTTTATCCCCAAGCTTCACCTTCAGACCAAGAAAAACACTGGAAACATCTTCCTTCAATCTCTTACTCTGGGGCGGCATACACCCTCATAAGAGAGATACACCTGAGCTCTCCTCAGTCCCTGAGCTATCCTCAGTGGAACAATCCTAGAGTTCGATCCTTTGTGGAGGCACCAGAAATAATGTGAGGTGAAAAAAAGAAAAAAAAGACCACGCCTCTATAGCCCTTCACCTCCCAAACTTTGATAAAACACTAACATGACGGGGGCACCATAAACCAAGTAAACACCTAGCAACACATACACTTTCACCGTGTGCGTGACGAGGGAATCAAAGGCAGGCACAAAGTGCGCTGTGAGAGTGTAACCCGTGGACTACACCACCAAACATGTCAATCACGCCTTCTCCTGCAAATCAACACACACAGGATACCAACACAACAACATAACCAGACACATCACCAGTGTCTTTCATCTTTGATTCCCAATCTCAACACTTCATACAGCTTCTTCCGACACAGAAGCTTCACTCACACAACCTTACAAACACGACACCTTCACATCAACACAAAGGATACATACTCACAAGAAGCCCCATTCATCTTGGCTAATCCCTCTTTCATCTTCTCTCAAAATATCATCACCTTTGCCCTCGAGCTGCCCTGTGACATCAACTGCAGCTAATCAGCAAAACACCCCACACATGAGCCCTTTCTCCTTCTCTATGCTCCAGCTTTTCCCGACGACTACCAACAGAGAAACATCTCTCCTTTTGCCTGCCCACAACCCTTGATTCTCTTCTCCAGAGGCAGCCACCACCTCCTTATTATAGCAGCCAGTCGCCCGACTTTAGCACCCGCCAGCCTCTACAGTCCGAGCCCTCTCTTTAGTAGCTGCTCTGGCTTACTCTTCAAAAACCCAACACATGCCTTCTCACCTACGCATGAGAGGCGGCTCTCTCACCAGCCCGTCGCTCACCTAGTTGTCTCAACAGTGGCCTACCAGCCACGCCTACACAGACCAGAGGAAAAAGCCCGGCCACACTGTTCTTTACTTGCGGCTGTGTCTTCCAGTCAGCCACCTTCACGTTGTCACCACTTCACACTAGACAGTCGGTGCCCTGTTGCCTTCGCTTGCGGCTCTCTCCAGTAGAAGCCCTGTCCTCTGTAGCTCCCCCCAGTAGAAGCTCTGTCCTCTGCTGCTCCCCCCAGTAGAAACCCTCCGGCTCCACACCAGCGCGTCCTTCACGATTCGCCTGTGGGCTGCAGCTAGCCACACAAACAAAAGGCCTTCTTTTCTGTTTTGCGCTCCTGGTTCCAAAGGCAGCTACTACTTACAAAAGGCATCTCTCTCTCTTCTACCCGGCGGCACCCACAGCCCTACACCTGTCAGTAGAACCACCCCTGGCCTTCTCTTCGCGCGAGCCCTGCTTACCAGAGAGCGACTCCTCGTACCTGCTTGGACTGTTGAATCCTAGAGCCGTCACCTCACACCAGGGGCCGCCCCAGCAACCCATCTTCTTCTCCTTCGAACAGCCCCAGCAGCTTCGTCCTCCCTGCACTGTGTGCTGCTAGCCACGCTAGCCCACAACTCTCTCTTGCCAGCCTTCTCTGCGCAGCGCTCCCTTCCAGCCCTTCACTTGCCTCTCTGGCTGCCACAATACCCGCCAGGCCTCCTCACGTACAAGGCGGCAACACTGCTTCACACCTTTTCGCATGTCTGCAGAACCCAGTCCTTCTTCTCTAGGCAGCCCTCTTCTACGTCTTCGCCAGCCCGCCAACCTTCTAGACCTCCTTTCACGTGCTGGCGGCTATGTTGGCAACCAAGCTAACCTCCCATGTGGCTCCTTACCAGCTGGCCACTTATATTATTTTTATTATTTTTCTAAAGCCTAAAAGATGGCCACCCCAAATGCCTTCCATTTCACACCAAATTAATTGCAACCTTAGCCACATCAATATTCAATTGCCCTCCATGCTTCCACACCTTCAAATACAACCTGCGAAAGCCCACTCATTTCTTGGGATGCGCACACATTCAGAGCTTCCAAATAGCCTACATCATCAGTGGCTTAGAGGTGGTTTTACTCTGTTGGGGCAGGTTACATTGGGTTGTGGGGTTTCTCTCTCTCTCTCTCTCTCTCTCTCTCTCTCTCTCTCTCTCTCTCTCTCTCTCTCTCTCTCTCTCTGATTTTCACATGGCTCCTCACTTCTTGGAGCCTCACATCTTCTCTTGTCTTCAGTCTTCTTGTCGTGTGGCAGCTTCTCTTCACGCGTCCATGTCTTCCTTCAATGCTTCGTCTAGCTCTTCTTCTCGATGTTGATCTTCCTCTTGGAAAGAGATGTTCTTCTTCTTTCATGGGCTGGCGCCACGAGTTTGTCCGTCAATTCTTGCTCCATGTGAGCAACGTGTTTTAATGTATTGTTGACAGTTCTTTTCGGATTTTGATGTTTATCTTGTGTCATTATGCAATGCAAACCCAAAGAGGTCTTGCCTCTTGCCTCTTACCTTATTCTGCACAAGGGTAGTGTCTCATCCCATTTTTACAATGATGTAATGTGCCCAATACATAATGCATATAGCATTCATTCTTATGCACATTCCCGAATGCAACTCTAGCTGTGAATAACTTGAATTTGTGTGTGGGTTAAATGCAAGATGATGATTACCACAAATTTATCAGCATAATTTTACCAGAAATTACATTAAACCAAGGGTAACAAATCTGTACGGAATGGTTGGAGTGTCAAACCATATGCAAATTATAATCTGAAGTTATAGGGATCTCCATCAGATACCTAATGGTTAATTTGAACCCTTAATTGCACCAAAAAATAGTGATTAGTATTGATTAATCATTAATTAACAAATTAATCCTCTATTTTGTGTGCAAAAACAGAGTATGTGGGGAGTCCAGATCTGAGGCCTTAGAGTTCAAATGAGCTCAAATACTTTCAAGGCCATCAATAGCAATTAGTCTAGTAGAGGATTAAGCCAAGAAACACAAGATTTGACCAAACATTGAATGCTTAATCTCTGTTTTACCAAAATCACCTACAGATTTGATGAAGAGCTTGGATCTCACTGTAGACTTAATCAAATCAAAATCTGTCTTCACCAACTTGTAGAGCACCCTTGAAAACCCCTATGGTGGCCAAGAGGAATTAGAGCCATTGCATATGGAGCAGCAGAGATCTCATATTTTCTTCACAAAAGTAGCGCTGGAAAAATCACAAATTTCTACAGCAACGCTTGGCGGTTTGGCGTTTTGATTGAATGGGCTGAAGCCCAATGGGTATGGCTATGTGTGGCTAGAGTGGTTTGGGCTAATTTGATGTAAGAGAGAGGTCCTCCACTAGCTAGGGGTACAGAGGCTACTTTGAGAAAGAGGTAAAAAATCTAAATTATCTACTAATCCTAATTAGCAAGGTGATTAGCAAGATAATGGGCTCACAAATTGATGGATTCTAGGCTAGGCTCTGATACCATGTTAAATTTGCAGTAATGTGATGAGCTATGGTGGATCAAATGCTAGAACCAACATCATTAACAAAGAGATTAGATTAAGACATGATTAGTGAGCAATTAATTGATAGCTTAATGTAGGCATAGATAATAAAAAACCAACAAATTCTCATTAGGCCAATGCCTCAATTTATAGAGTTTACATCCAAGCATCCAATCCCACTGATTTCTCCTTGATTCACTCCACCTCTTTTGCTTGATTCTCTCCACCTCTCCCAGAATATCTCCACACCTCCTAAATCTCCTCATGCTACGCTTTATTCTCTCCCAGTAGATACTTCTCACCTTTTCACAGCTTCTCTCATATTTACAGATTCTCTTTTATAGCCTCTTGCTAAGGGCTTGTTCCCGCACACACCCTATTCACTTGTATATTTCAACACTGGAGATATAAAGGCATTCAAGGATTGGAATCAAGGTGTAAGAAAATTTATGTACTGGCTTTTAATTAGTGTCACAAACACTATGATAGGACACATACAGGATGCAAACACTCTAGCAATTGCATGGCAAAATTTGGTTCAGATGTTGCAGACTAACACAAAGGCAAGGAAGTTGCAGATAAAGCAAGAGTTGCATACTGTGGAAAAGAAAAGCATGTCCATTAAATGAATATGCCTTAAATATCAAGGCATCTATCAATGTACCAGTGGAGGATGATGATTTGGTGAGTGTCTGTATGTAAATGGGCTTGGCAAAGAGTACAAGCCATTCAAGACCTCCATTGTAGTTAGGGAGAATATTCCCAAACTTTCGAGACTTGATATCTATGCTGATCATAGAAGAAAAGGTGAGGATTATTCTTCACGACTCAAGAACACATCGGGACATGCCTTCTACTCTAATCCAGGTAGAGGTAGAGGATTATTCTTCATAAATCAAGAACACATCGGGACATGCCTTCTACTCTAATCGAGGTAGAGGCAGAGGTAGAGGCTTTAGATGAGGATTATTCTTCATAAATCAAGAACACATCGGGACATGCCTTCTACTCTAATCCAGGTAGAGGCCGTGGTTGAGGCCAAGGTGGTGGCCGACAAGGAAATTAGATTTCTGGAAAACAATAGTCCAATGATTCACAACAACAATCATATGCAGGTGGAAGAGGCCAGTCTAGAGGTAGGGGGAGCCAAAGAGGCCAAAGGTGGTTAGCAAAGATATCAAAATGCAAATAGCATAGAGTGCTATTACCATGGCAAACCAGGACACATGGCAAAGGACTGCTACAAAAATCAGAATAATATTAAAAGTGGAAAGTTGCAGCAAGGCAACTATGCATCATCTAGCAAACATAGAGGTGATGACAGAAGTGAGCAGTTGTTTGTGATGCAGCACATGCTTACTTCCATAAAACAGGGGATATGTCAGGATCTCAAGATATATGGTATGTGGATTCTGGCACCTCTAACCACATGACCAATCATGCTGAGTGGTTTAGAGATATGCAAAAAATGAAAAAACCAGGTTATGTAGAAACAGGTGATGATACCACGCATCCCATTGCGCATATTAGCAGGGTTCGCAAGTAAGGTTTAATCCTCAAGGATGTTTTGCGGGAAGACTTCAAAAATAAGTGTCGCTTGGTTGTAAAGGGTAACAAAAATGGCAGGATGTTTACTTTGGATGTGAACATGCCTGAGATAAAGGCAGCCATGTTTGCACATAGAATAGGTGTCATTGTGTAGATATTGACATATGGCACAAGTGCATTGGTCATGTGAATGTATAGAAAGACTGAAGTCTATGCAGGCCCAAAATACTGTTGTAGGTTTGCCAAAGTTTAAGGTTAACGGTATGCATAAGGTATGTGAAGCATGCCAAACATGCTTTCCCACATGAAAAGCATGTCAGTGCAAGGCTATTGGATGTCATACATTCAGATGTATGGGGACTGACCAAGACTGCAACAATTGCAGGGTGTGCAGGTGTACTATGTTACATTCATTGATGACCACACTAGGAAATTGTGGGTTTATTTCATGAAGGAGAAAAGTGAGGTGTTTGCTCACTTTCAGAGATTTAAAGCCTTGGTCGAGAAGGAAAAAGGCATGCAAATAAAATGCCTAAGATCAGATGGGGGGGAGAATATTTCTCCAATGAGTTTAGCGATTTCTTGAGAAAGTAGGGAATCAAGAGACAGTTTACGTGCAGGTACACTCCCCAACAGAATGGCATTGTAGAAAGGAAAAACAAGCACATTACAAAAGCGATTTCTTGAGAAAGCAGGGAATCAAGAGACAGTTTACGTGCAGGTACACTCCCCAACAGAATGGCATTGTAGAAAGGAAAAACAAGCACATTACAGAAGTGGCACGTGCCTTGATGGGGCTGAAAACAATATGCCACATTACTTTTGGGCAGAAGCAGTAGTAACTACTGTGTACATTATGAACAGGACACCCACTGCAGTTGTTCATGGTATGACTCCTGAACAGAAGTTTAGAGGCATAAGACCGGATGTGTCTCACTTAAAAGTGTTTGGGTGTATTGTTGCATATGTACATGTTCCTAATGAAGTGGCAACAAAGTTAGATCCAAAGGCAAAGAAATGCATCTTCATTGCATATGTACATGTTCCTAATGAAGTGGCAACAAAGTTAGATCCAAAGGCAAAGAAATGCATCTTCATTGGTTATGCTATGGAGTAAAAAGGTTATAGATGCTATAACCCTACCACTCATGAGATGCGAGTAAGCAGAGATGTTGTCTTTGATGAGGAGTAGCTGGTATGCACCAGTAGAGTGAAGGCAACATAAGATGCAGATGTAAGAAGTGTTGATGTTGCACCACATGTAGAGCAGCAATCACAGGTGCTGAGGGGACTTGGGGAGTCCTTGAGCAGTGGATCCAATGTTAGCCCATGGTCAGGCAAGTTGAGAAATGATGCAGGTACACATGTATCACGTAAAGGGAAGGAAAAGGTAAATCAACCTTTTGTGCTTGATCTGTTAGAGCAGGTCACTCATATGTGGATGGTGACTCTAGTGGCTCTAAGTAAAGCCTTGATGAGGAGCTTGGGATTCCGTCTATGGTGACTCCTGGTGTAAGGAGAACTAGAGTTGTTTTGAGGACAACTGGTAGTGATCCAAGTGTACGCAGGTCTACGAGGGTTAGATACCATGATAGGTTGAGATATGATGGATATAAAGCCCATCATTATGCTTACATGGTAAAAGCAATACAAGAGGTTGAGATATGATGGATATAAAGCCCATCATTATGCTTACATGGTAAAAGCAATACAGGAGGTTGAGCCCACTTGCTTTGAGCAGGCAATTGAAAATAAGAAATGGGAAGATGCCATGGATGAGGAGATGGCAGCATTGGATGCAAATGCAACATGGGATTTAGTGCCTTTGCCTAAGGAAAATAAGGCAATTGGAAGTAAGTGGGTGTATAAAGTCAAGCATAATGCTGATGGTTCAGTGAGCAAGTACAAGGAAAGATTGGTTGCCAAAATGGCTATACGCGTACTTATGGCATAGACTATGAGAGACATTCAGCCCGGTTGCAAGAATGGAAATCGTGAGAGCTATCATTGCTATGGCTATATAGCGAAGGGTTGGTCTCTACATCAAATGGATGTAAAGAATGCTTTCTTGCATGATGGTGATTTGCAAGAAGATGTGTACATGATATAGCCACCAAGTTATGAGATTGATGCACATCCAAATTTTGTGTGTAGGTTACACAAAGCCTTGTATGGCTTGAAGCAAGCACCCAGAGCATGGTCAATCAAGATCGGGGAGTATCTTGTTACCATTGGATTTCAGATATCCAATGCAAATTTTTCACTATATGTGAAAAAGACAGATAGAGGGATCATGCTAATAGTCATCTATGTGGATGACTTGATTATCACTGGTGTGATAGTGATGTAGACATACATGATGTCAGGATGCTTTTGAAGTAGAAGTTTGAGATGAAGGAATTGGGTGAGCTATGGTATTTCTTGGGCATATAGGTGGTGAGATCACCTCATAGCATTTTGCATTGCAGAGGCAGTATGGCTTGGACATGTTTTCCAAGTATGATATGACAAGCTGTAAGCGTGTTTCAGTGCCATTGGAGAAGAACACAAAGATTTTCGCAGATAAAGGTGAGATTTTGGAGGACCCCACTACATACAGGCACATAGTGGGTAGTTTGATCTACATGACCATTATAAGGCCAGACTTGAGCTATGCTATTGGACTTGTGAGTCAGTTTATGCAGGCCCCTAGGAAGCCACACTTGGATGCAGCTAGATGGATCCTCAGGTACATAAAGTCCATAGTTGATTATGGACTTTTCTATGAGGCTAGTACAGAGATACAGTTGCATGGATACACAGATGCTGATTGGGCTGATAGTATTGCAGATATGAGATCAAGCCAATAGTGACAAGATATTCAAAAATCTTGTCAGACCATGCTCTTGGTGCTTGTTTTAAGCCATACAAGGCTTTCTTCAACCTGCAAACGTGCTTGGGGTGACTCACATCCTCAAAACCAGGTGGCTGCAACATATACACCTCTTCCTACGATTCCCCATGCAAGAATGCATTCTTTACATCTATCTGATGTAAAGACCATTGCTTTGACACAGCCACTGCTATCACAACTCTCACTATTGCCATCTTGGCAACTGGGCTGAAAGTTTTCTCTCATAATCAATGCCATATGTCTGCGCATATCCTTTGGCTACCAATCTAGCCTTGTATCTGCTTATGCTTCCATCACTGTTATGTTTTACTTTGTACACCCACTTGCATCCAATGGCTTTCTTGCCTTCAGGCAATTGCACTAAATCCCAAGTCTCATTTCCATATAGTGCATCCATCTCCTCATCCATAGCTTTCTCCCAACACACATTTCCAACAGCCTCATCAATGCATGTGGGCTCTACAACCTATACAACTTTTGCCATGTATGCATAGTGATGTGCCACATAACCATCATAGGTAAACCTCTGCACAGGATTCTTCACTCTCCCAGATCTTCGTAGCTTTGCATTCATGGCTTCCATAGCCTTCTTTACACCAAGTGTTCTCATAGCTGGTATCCCAAGATCCTCATCAAATCTCATCTCTGAGCCACTAGACTCTCCATCAACATGAGAATGCCCTGCAGAAATGTCAGGCATACTAAGGGGCTCAACCACTTTCTCTTTGCCTTTATGTGATGTACTAATCACATTTGCAGGACTGGTATTATGATGCAGCCTGCCACTCCATGGTCTATCAACTGAACCACTAGATAAGGACTCTCCTGGTCCAATCAAAGACTGTGATTGCTGACACATTTCCACTCACATCAGCCCCAATAGCTTCTTTTTCAGCAGCATACCAGCTGCTCATCTCATAAAAAACAACATCCCTACTTACCCTCAACTCATGTGTAGCAGGGTTAGAACACTTGTATCCCTTTTGCTCAAGGGAATACCCAATAAACACACATTTTTCAGCTTTTGGATCCAGCTTAGTTCTCAGCTCATATGGCACATGCACATATGCAATGCATCCAAAGACTTTAAGATGAGACAAATCAGGTTTTCTGCCAATAACCCTCTCCTCTGGAGTTACATCATGTATGGCTGCAGTTGGAGTCCTGTTCATGATGTAAACTGTTGTAAAAACAGCCTCAGCCCAATAGCTATGTGGCATATTCTTCTCCCCCATCAATGCTCGCGCAATCTCAGCAATGTGCATGTTTTTTCGCTCAGCAACTCCATTTTGTTGGGGAGTGTATCTACATGTAAACTGTCTCCGAATACCATTCTTCTTCAAAATTTTAGAGAACTCATTGGAGAAGTACTCTCCCTCTCCATCCGACCTTAGGCACTTTACATATTTCCCTGTTTGCTTTTCAACCATAGCTCTGAAATTTTGAAAATGAGTGAACACCTCACTCTTCTCCTTCATGAAGTATACCCACACTTTCCTTATGTGGTCATCAATAAATGTCACATAATACTTGTAGCCTCCCATAGACATGGTCTTCGTAGGACCCCATACATCTGAATGCACAACATCTAGTGCATTTCTACTCACATTTCTGTCACGTGGAAATACATGCTTTGTTTGCTTTCCAAATTGGCATGCTTCACATATTTTCTGCATACCTTCAACTTTAAACTTTGGCAGTCCTATCACAATTCCTTTAGTCTGCATAGACTTCATTCTCTGCACATTCACATGTCCAATTATTTTATGCCAAGTGTCTGTGTCTACAACAATTCTTGAACTATTTGCAAACATTGTAGCACTCACTTCAGACATGTTTACATTCAATGTAAACATTCTGCCCACTCTATTGCCTTTTGCAACCGACCTGTACTTGTCTTTAAAGTCTTCAACATAACAACCATCAAGGTTAAACCAAACCTACAAACCCTGCTCAATCATCTGGCCAACTGAAACCAGATTCTTTATTATGTTCGGAACATGAAGTACATCTGCAAGGTACTTCACTTTGCCATCCTGCATATAGACAATGGCACATCTCCAACATGGGCAATTGGATGAGCAGTGTCATCCCCTGTTTCCACAAAACCTGGTCTTTCAAGGTTTTTCATCTCCTTGAACCACTCCCCCCCATGACTTGTCATGTGGTTTGAAGCACCTGAATCAACGTACCATACATCATCTTTATGTGCTGCTTTAACATTTTTAGACATGGCATTAACAACATGCTGCATAACAAACAACCTTTCATTATCCTCATTGTTTCTGCTCTAGGATACATAGTTGTTTTGCTACAATTTTCCATTTTGCATGTCAGCCTGCTTCTTATAACAATTTGCCTGCTTCTTATAACAATCTGCCTGCTTCTTATAACAATCTGCCCTGCACATGTCAGCCTACTTCTTATAACAATCTGCCTGCACATGTACAGGCTTACCACAATAAAAGCATCCACGTGTATCGTTATACTACCTTTGCCAATTTCCACGACCTCTTTGACTCCCCCTATCTCTAAATCGGCCTCTTCCACTTGCGTGTTGTTATTGTTGTGAATTCTGGGACTGTTGTTGTTGCTGCTGCTGCTGGCCATAATTCTGATTACTTGATCGGCCACCTCCTTGGCCACGTCCACGGCCTCGTCTACCTCGTCCTCTTCCTGAACTTGTATAGAAGACCTGTTGCTCTGAACTGTTTTTGTTTTGTGAAGACTTTTGATCTTCACCCAAGCTCTTCTCTTCTATAATCAACATAGACACCAAATCTATGAAATTGGAAATGTTTTCTCGAGTCTGAATAGACGTCTTGAATGCCTTGTATTGTGGCCCGAGACCATGTAGATAGACTTCCACCTTATCATCATCATCTACTGAAATGCTAATAGATGCAAGGGATTCCACAATACCCTTGATCTTCAATGCATAGTCATTCACACAGACATACTCTTTTTCTCCACAGTTTGAAGTTCATTCTTCAACTTTATCTTTCGCACCTTGGTATTCGTTTCATAGAGTTTTACCAAGGTGTCCTCACCTCCTTGGGAGACTTAGCATCCTGTATGTGCCCAATCATGGTGTCCTGTATACTGATAGAGAGTCAATACATAACTTTTCTGGCTCCTTGGTTCCAATCCTTAAACTCTTTCACATCTGCAGCAGTCGGATTGATCTCTGGTATCTCCGGTGCCTCTTCATGCTCACCTTCTATATAGTCCCACAGTAACCCTTTTCCATCAAAAAATTTATCAACCTGAACCTCCAAGCATGGAAGTTGTTCCTATCAAGCTTCTCAGCAACAATCTGGTTTATGCCATCATTTGACATCTTGCCAGACACACAAATTTACCAGAAACAGCACTCTGGTTTTGTCATGCACAAACTGCTATATTTTTTGCAGTGGTACTATATTACACTTCTAACGCGTCCGAAACGCATTTTCGGCCTTGAAAATTCTATCCAGTAGGACTGTATAGTTGGCCTATAGCTTTACTCCCGTGAAGAAAGCTCCTCAATTAGAGATCGTTTGCCGATGCCTCCCGTACAGTTCCCGACAAGGGTGTAGTCACCAACACAAATACGGAAGAGTAGTTGAAAGTCTTACCCTCGTACCGCTTCCTGTGCTTCTCTTGCTTGCAGCTCAGCCCTTAGCATGAACCAGAATCTGATACCATGAAAAGATGCAGGGGAGAAGAGAGCTTGAGCTCTTGCAACAAGCACACACACACTCACAAAACCCTAAAAGAGAACACAAGAGGTGAGAGGTTGAAAATCTTCTTTTTCTTCACACAACACTCAACAAACGTATACAAAGATAAGAGTACACACATATGAAAAGGTACTCAACCAAATACATACTAGGGTTCTCTATAGTGTGAACCCAACTAAATGAGCTGGCGCTATAACTATGCCAGTCTCTAGAATGGCTGTCACATAGCCTATCATCCCACTGGCCGCATATCACCCATGATCTCACCAACCATGCCAGTGGTGTAAGTGTGGGGCCTATTCCCCAGGCGGTGGATTATCAGTGTGCACCGCCTCACTAGATGAGCTCGATATCTCAACAGGTAGGGTAGATCTGATGGTGGAGAGAACATCTAATTTTTGGTTTAGACTAGCCACTGAGAAGATAGGTCAGATATAACATGGGCAAAAGAAAGGAGTTGATTCCAGAGATTAGTACATTAGAAGAAGAAGAAGAAGAAACCAGCTCTATAGAAGACTTTGAAACAACAAAGGAGGCCAGTTTTGAGGATGATGGAGAAGAATTCTAGCTAGAGCCAGTTCTGTACAGAGGAAGGGGAAAAGTTGAAGTCTGAAAAGATAAAGTACAGTCAAGTGGGGTGTAAGATCCCCGTCCCCACCGTGCAACGGATTCTGGGTGCTAGCACAACGGAAGTAGCACATCTTACTACGCGGGGCAGGGTCCTACACTCAGGGCCTCGCCCCCACGGATATCCGCACAAGTGACTAATTTCTCGGTTCTTCCCAAAACCGAACTTAGAAAAACTTCCCTTGCCCAGAAAGCACAGGCGATTCCTCCAGGATAAAATTTTACTCTAACGTAGTCAGGGTCATTACTGACCAAACTGATCCAACCGAACCTAAAGTCACTTGGTCAGATCAAGGAAGAAACTTGCACTTGGATCATAGAGATCAATGCTTTTTTCCCCATCAAGAGGCACAACCGTTGATTCTTTTTTCCATAGAACAATTACTATCCGGGATTTACTTCATCTAGCGTACTACAATAGAATTTGAGTCTCATTTTACGGATCCATCAGTCCAGCCTAACCCCATCTAGTCCCATGGGTTAGCCAATCCACCCAACCACTGTAGTGATGGGATCCAATTAGGAATTTGGTTAGGTTTTGTTCCGGGTACCAGGGAAAAGAGTTCCCAGGCCCCCTAGCCGGATTTTCAAGCAAATTTAACTCCAATCACACCACTTACACACCCAATATGAAATTGCCTTTTTCCTAGATTCAAATGTCTTTAATTCAGTCATTTAATGAAATCATAGCATTACTGATCATAAACTTCCAAGTATCCGGTTGAATCTTAATTTCCAGTCATTCCTTCATCGGAGTATCTATGGCATCATTGGCAACCAGAACGCTCACCACCTGTTCACTCAGGGGCCTTTTCGATAGTTCCTAGCTCATAGTACCCGACAGATAATCACTTATAAAAAACCAAGATGGAATCCTCGTTGAAGATCAGCAAGATCAACCAACAGATCCATATAAGAGAGCTATGGACTCATTAGTTGAGGACCAGCAAGGTCAATCAACCAGGTTGTATGTGCATGTTGATCAGTGGGCCCATTTGTTTATCTTTCCCCTTGGTTACCTCATTCTCGTCCTCTATCTTTTCCAATAATTTTTATTTTCTAGCACTACTTCTTCTTCTACCCGGCTCACATAGGAATTAGAAGGTGAAATCTTTGCTTGGGGGGTGCACTATGAAGGAATCCTATGTATCACTTGCGTTCATTAAAAAACCCCTTACACTTACATACTTTGGTGAATAAAATGACCCCTTTTTCTTCATAAACTTATGGTTTTTTTTAAAAAATAGTTTAAAAACCCCCTCCTATAAATGTGATTCTATAAGTTTTTTAAATTTTTATACCCCTCATGATGAACTCACATGCTACGCTTACATATTTTTAGGAAAATCCTCGGAGACTCTTTGATGGATTCTTCCTTCCCCTTCTCGCATTGGAGGACCCCATAGAGTATGATGCCTCCCTTCTATGGCCTGTATGGCCAGAGGCAATGTGTAATTCACCATAGGGTCTATGTCAACAAGAAATGGAAATGTCATCAGTATAAATGAAGACCCAATGTAACACAACATGCAATTCATGAATGCATATGGTAACTTACTCTACCTAGACATGCAAGGTTTTTCTTCACTAAAAGCCTGCAAGCATACATTTGGCTCCAACCACTTTAGTATGAAAAAAGCACATAAAACAAATCATGTCCTAAATTATATTAGAATATATCTTCTAACTCCAAGCAAAGCCAGAGACAATCGACATGGCATCATTTCCAACCTTAAGTGCTTAAGTGCTACACCCAACAATGAAGTAGATGATTGATCAAGAAAGCATGAACGACAAGTGAGGGCCATTGAAGCTTATTTGTGTGTACCTCTTGAATCTCTTGTTATGTTATTAATGAAGCAATCAGCTGGCTTGGTGAGAACCATGTACATGGGTGATTGGATTGAAAGCTTTGTGGTTATGCATATTCTTGAACTTTGATGCCATAGAAGTACTCAATCCAACACATACTCTAAGCCTCTACAATCCACCAAGGCTGCAACTTCTCATCCCATTAAAGGAATCACTTAATCCTTAATTATACCCTTTGAAAACTATTTCTTTTTTTTTTTACATGGTTTCATAAGCTTATGATATTCAACAAATTAGGGACAATTTTGGGAGTTGAATCCTTTGGAAAGTGTTTGCTTTGTGGTATTATTTCTCTAGTTTTTCCTCCCTTACAAGTTATAGCACTTAGATAAATCACAACCAGTACTCACAAGCTCACAAAGGATGAGCATAGAATCCTTTGGGCCCTCTGAGGGCATATGGCTCTAGTTCATGGGCAGCTCATGAGCTCACAAAGGATCTTGTGTGCATGTAGGATCCTTTGTAGCATCACAAAGAGCAGCACCGCCCATGTATATGGGGCTTCCAATAGGTGTTGCCCAGGTGCTAGGGTTTGAACATAAAGAAACAAAGGGAATAGAGCATACCTGAGGGGCAAAGAAACAAAGGGAATAGAGCATACCTATGGGGCAATGTGGTGATTGTCAAGGGCTGTGCGGCCGAGCTTTGTGAGGAATATGTGACATTTCAAAATTTCATTATTCACATAACTTTTATCCCTTTTCTATAAGCCAAATAGTAGGTCTTGATAATAACTTCACAATCATTTCATTATTCATAACTTTTATCCCTTTTCTATAAGCCAAATAGTAGGTCTTGATAATAACTTCACAATCATTTCAAAAAAGAAAAAAAATCATGAGCAATAAAAATCGTGAACAACCCACATCATTTGATCAGTGTAGCATACTAGCATTCAGCATATGATGGAGATAACTCGGTTGAAGCCGTTCGTGTGAGTGTTTATCTCAATCACAAGATCACAAAGGATCCTGTATGTGCACGCAAGATCCTTTGTGGCATCACAAAGAGTATCACCACCCAAGTATATAGAGCTTTCAAAGTAGGCATTGCCCATAGGTGCTAGGGTTTTGAACACAAAGAAACAAAGGGAATAGAGCATAATTACCTGAGTGGTGATGTGGTGATAGTCAAGGGCTACAATGGTGGGGCTGAGCTCTGTCAAGAATGTGTGATGAAGTAGAAGCCAAGCATAGAGTGTAGGAGAATGTGACGGAGAATGAGTAAAATCTACCAAAAATTCTGGTGTAACTAAAGAATAGCAATATCCAATGGTACTAATTAAATGTTTTATGACATGCATTTTCAATATTATCTCAGCCATTATTTATGGCCCACCGCTGGTATTATTAGAGTGCTTTCATTTTAACTACATTTAAAAGATACTTTTTTGTGTTTCTTAAATTTAAAAAAAATGAAATAATGGTATTAAGTTCTAGGACAACCTCCACTACACCCTTTTCTACATCACCACCTTCTGGCCCTATTGTTGCACTACACCCTTTGCTCTCTATCCTTGAAATATGTAGTCTTGGTAAGCAAGAAAACACTGTCAGTGTCTCGGTGGTAGCCCTAGAGCTTAGTGACAGCACTAGTGTGGATATGGAAGCCAATACGGCTGGGCCTTCTTCTCTATAAAAGACTATTAGTGGATAATAGTTCTGAGGATATCATTAACCTCACACTACCTTTGGACTCCCTAGGAGATATATGTGACAAAGGCAATAAAACTCTCAACCAGATGGCTTCTGAGAAGAACATTATCCTCCTCGTGCTATAAACAGAAGCCATCTTGACAATTGAGCTAATATATAACAAGTTTTCCTAATAGAGAGAGAGAGTAAATCACCGTTGGCCAAGGTTTTATGATGGAAAATCTCAACTAGATGGCTTTTGAGAAGAGAATTATCCTCCTCCTACTACAACAGAAGCCATATTGCCAATTGAGCTCCAATTGAGCTGATACATAACAAGTATTCCTAATAGAGAGAGAGTACAACCACTGGCCAAGGTTTTATGATGGAAACCTCTTTATGGAGTTTCCATCTCCTGGAAAAGGAAGTGACAAACAAGATGAAGGCCATGGAGCACAAGTGCAATGGTCATATGTGGACAAAACCTCATACAACAAACATGGCTTTGCCAAACATCACTATTAGATTGAGTCATTGCATAGGATACCTAGAGTGTCATAGGGTCACCTGCTCTTATTACCTGACTTATGGTCACTTCAACTCAGCTTACTTTAAGGGATTTCTAACTAAGAGGGTGCAAAGAGGAACTAGAGCTACATAGAGAAACTATAAGATCACATGTACTCACTGCAAGGAGAGAGTGTACTGCATGGACACTTGTGATTTCTTTGTGTACTATGTGATGTCTGATGATAGACATTGCACAAGGCTGATGGTACATGTTGGAGAGCACAAGCATCTTGTTCAACTAGGTCTTTTAAAGTTTTCTTTGGATGAGATAGAGAAATGGGTCAATGATATGGTGAGGATGGATAAGTAGGCGTAGCAGGTCCAAGGAAAATCTAGATGACAATTGCAAAGGAAAAGTTCCTGCAAGCATTCTTCAGGGATGAGGATGTTAAAGACTCAGACATAGTAGGAGAGAAAGATTTGTCTACTTTCTTTAATGCTATAGTTCCACTTGTCCAAGAAAAAAGTTACAATAACACTAGCATATTCCTTCACATTTTACTTTTATTGCTATTCACTGTTTGGAGGTATTTTTGGATTTTATCTAAAAAATTGTAGATTCAAAATAATAGTTTCCAAGTCCAAAAAGAAATTTTTGCCTACAAGAAGTGGCTTTGATGGAATAATGTTCCTCCAATGAGCGGGGATAGCTTACCCTTTCATCCGCGGTAGTAGATTTTGTAACCAGGGATAGGATGACAAGAGGTACTTCTTGTTCAAAATGTCAACCAAGGGCTTCTCTTTTGGTGTAAATTTGGTTAATAGAATGCATTGAGAAGGAAATGGAGACCTCAAATATGCTTGGGTAATGTTCGATCATACCCATAGAGTTCAAGATTGGAATAAAGATGTCTATGTTCCAAGGTCAGTCAGGTCTATCCTTTTGATCCTTGTTCATTTCTTGCTCTGATGGTTTCTCTTTGTTTTTTCCCTATATCAATGCTAGGATGATGATGACCATTGCCACTTGTGAGATGAAAGAGGAGGACACTAGAAGCTAGATACTGTTCTAGGAAATGATAAATAGAACTATGCAAAGACATGGGTTTCAGAAAGTTAACTTTTACGGCTTCATGGGCTGATGAGGCTCCAGCAAATTAGCTGGCAATTAGAGCACTCTAACGAAAACACGAAGAATCCACTAGAAGGACAGAAGATATCTTGCCTCGTCCATTAGAAGCAAAGCTTGAACGAGCATACAAAGAAGTACATTATAGCACAACACATGCAGGATCACAAAGCAATGTGTGACAAATGGAGGTTGTGCAACAATAAATAGGAGGCTTCAAAGATTAGTGAGGAGCCCCGTAAGGCATGGAGAAATGGTATGGCCTTGAAAGAGCATGTTCCTGCATTGGACTCTTAGCTTACCTTATGGGAGGTGCGAATTGCACACCGGGGAAATCTCATGAGTGTGGTAAGTCTCTTATAAATTGACCATTATTGTCATGCGAAAAATTTGGCCTTTGGATCGGCTATTTTGGTATAGGTGGTGCGGATCAAAGAGAGAAGGAGGCCATGACACCTCATACAAACCTAATGCAGAGTGTCCATGGTAGTTGGCTTGCTGGAGAACGATATAAATAAAAAATTTCCTTGTATGACACATGTTTTAGATATTGTGAATGTAGTCTTGCAAAAGTGGAGCATGCCATATAGCTAGGCTAGCACATTGGGTCAGGACCAAGCTTGGAAACATTAGGTGATCGAACTGGAAATAAAACCACACCATAGCTTGCTAATGTATTCTGTATAGTTAGCAAGGTGGCATCTAATACACCACTCTATTGTGCTCTAGGGCCTCTGTATGGGGATCGAGAGACCATATAGAGGAAGAAGAGGAAATCAACCAACTATCATTGATCTGAAGGCTAATGGGTCTTATCAACCTAGATATATAATGGTCAATAGGCAAAGGAGATAGTAGGAGAGATCCCATATGTTGAACTTCTTTGCACTACATAACCAGCATGGGGGGCTAGGCACAAATGTGAATGACACACCAACCAATAACCAACATGGGGGCCAGCCACAAAAGTACCACCAAGAGCTATAAAGAGAACACCCAATGTGGAAACACATGACTCCTTGGTGGTTGAGCCTTATGTGCCTAGGGAGACTTATGCAATAAGGAGAACACGTATTAGGAGTAAAATAACATGAATGGGATTGTGTGGTCCAAGGACAAAGTGTAAGAAATTCTTACCTACTTGTGGTGATGGAGTGCCAGCTCCATGTTTCTGGGGGTAGAGGAAGCACCCAGGTCTAGGCGGAGTATGTGACCCAGTGGATGGGGTTCTGTAATAATAGGCTTGACCACATAAGCAACATGGATCAAAACATAGTGAGACCTACACCACCAGTCCCCTTTATTTGGCCAGTGAAAATAGGAAAATAATTAATAGAAGCAGACGAGATCTACAAACTGGAGTCCACAAATTTTAGATTGGAGAAAGCTACCCACACCCAGAGAATGCCACAACCAAGGGGTCATAGAAGCGATGGGCAATGGACTAATGTAGAAGAGAGAGCCTCAAGTCAGCAAAAGCTAGGTGGAGACATGGAATATCAAAGGCAGTGATGTAGAAAATTCAAGATGCTACCACACAGTAGTTTGGGGTCATAGGGGAGACAAAGGTTGGGGTGGCACATTTCACATTTAGAGTAATGTCTTTTATGATTGACAACCATGGGAGGGAGTACAAGGTGCACATCAAGACAAATCTCGAGTGAAATTGCTTAGATTTCCAATGAAGAGTTCATGGAAAGAAGTCATATCTTGCTTGCAACAAGCACATATACTCAGTGTGTTCTTGCAAGTGCCAGGTATACACCAAAATGAGAACATGTTTATCCATCAATTTGTTATACCAGAGATAGACACTACGTTATGTAGGACTTGCAGATTCTAGGAAGATGGCATGACACCTTTCATTACATTAGGACATTAAGTACTTCCTAGGATTTTCTTTCTTATATTCTATTTAGGGTTTTATTTATAATGTTCTATAAATTATTATGTATCATTCCATATGAAACCATGTTTTTTTTTTGTTTCTGAATTAACAAAAACAAGTTATTTAAGGATAGAAAATGCTACTTTAATAACTCAATGGTGACCATGATCCGAGAGATATAAGGTAGATGAGGTTTTGAGAGAGAGGAGGTGAGCTCAAGTCACAATTGGAAAACATATAAACATGCTTACCTAACCATAATCTCTAAGAGAGAGTAGGTAGCTTACTCTAATGTTCAAGTGAATTATGTCTTGTTGTGAAAAAGAGTGATTGTCCTTACCTTTACATTAATATGCCTTGTTGTACAAAAGAGTGATTGGCTTCAAAAAAGCTCATCAGAAAAGTAAATATTCTCACATAGTCGTACAAATAAGAGATTAGCTTCGGAAAAGCTCACCAAAATAGGAAAAAAGGTCACCATAGGAAACTCACCAAAAAATATTCCCCACAAAAGAATAAAGATACATGATGAGAACCCACACATGTCTTGATAGGTAGAGAAGTAGGTAATTCAATGTCCTGCAATGTCTGCATAGCCATTTTAGCATACTCTTAGATTCATGTATGGATTCCCTTTCCTTATCCACAATGGCCTTATTAATAAGATGATATGTGGAATGACATGTGAGCTAATTTTCTGCCATTATATGGGTTGATTTGTAGCACCTTATTGAGCATCTGCATTACAAATTATGATACTCATTTTTGGCCTATTTCACATGGATTTTCATGGCTAAATTTTATGTTTAAGCATTATTTTGATAGAAATTATATTCTTGGTTGTAATCATAGATTAAAAATTTTCATAAAGTGTTTACGGTGTGTGGCAGTTCGGTGGCCTCTACTACACCACCTCTACAGGCATGCAAGAAGAAGACACAATGGGACTAGAACTATGGGATACTAAAATCCCATCTCCAAGGGCACCAATCAGACCTGCACCTGTCCTCTTACCTCCAACTAATTCCTTCAGATACCTCAACACCCTCCCAACCTCCCTATCAAACCTAGCTGCCTCCTCCAACTGTCATCCCTGGTCAGCTCTAACCTCCATCACCTGTTTCACTTTTTAGCCTCAGCTGTCCACATTTGACATCTAGCTGACCAAAACAAGTTCCAACTGACTTAGACCTACTCAGATTATGCCTTGTAACCTCCACTTGTCCCCAGACAGAAACCTGTCTTCCAAGCTCCCAGCCAGCATCAACTGACCTTACTGCCACAACTCTAGGACCACCTTGGACATTCTGCTGACCCTCTTTTGACTTTATTCTGACTCAAATAGACTGAATTCTGCTTCAGCAATCTGACACAGTCCCAACAACTGACTCAGAAGCCTCTACAAAAATAGAAACAGAAACCTTCCCACTTGTCCGCAGACTCTCTGTAGCCCTCAAGTAGCTCTAAACTCAAAGGGATATTACATTACTGGCTCCTTGCTGACAACTACAGGCTCATAGCTGACTTCAAACTCATTGTCCTCTCAAGGATGTCTAAACTAACTCAGCTGACACATGCTTCCTCTCTTCTGTGTCCATTGAGATGACATTTTGTTGAACACTCAAACCACTGTAGGATCCACCATACCAGACACTCATCTGAAATCACTAGCAGTTGACACACAACTGTGATGTCACATGACTAACATATAGTTACCAAAAAAACACTTAGACCTTAAATGCTTTTGAGTGGTGCTAACCAACAACTGACTCCTAACTGTCAGATTAGACTCACAAGAACTTCTCATCCACTCAGACAAGCCAAACAGAAAACACTCAGACCTAAATTAGACTCACAAGAACTTCTCATCCACTCAGACAAGCCAAACAGAAAAGACTCAGACCTTAAACCCTTTTGACTGCAACTGACTCCTGACTGTCAAACCAGACACTTCTCATCCACTCAAACAAGCCAAACCAAGAACCCTTTTGACTGCAACTGACTCCTGACTGTCAAACCAGACACTTCTCATCCACTCAAACAAGCCAAACCAAGAACCCTACACTCTCAGCTAATGATACCAATGTTCGACTGCCTTAGAACTAACTCTCTACCTTCTCAATTGATTATGACTGAGAATCAGTTCCCTAGTTGTCGGATTGGCACATACAGGGGTTCAACCTTCACAAACTCTATGAATAAAACACACATATCATAGCTAAAACATCAAACAAAAGACTATGTAACCATTCACAAACTGACACAAGTCCGACTCTGTGTCTTCTTCATATTAGTGTCTCAATAACCCTGAGACCTGGGCACAAACATAAGAAGGAAGGCAAAAAAAACTTCGGGGTCCTCCACTAATAAACTTCAGTGAGACTGCTCTCCACTGCATCTTCTTCAAACTTCATAGAAGTCATCATCTAGCTGACTCTCAATAGCAACAATCGAGTAGGTCTATACAGAGAATCTAAGGAACACACATCTTAGCTAATTCTCTGATCTTCTACCTCCCTTTGCTTTGATCCAATCAGATCCTCTTGCTCTATGATGTCTTCTCCTCTAAAAATATGCAGGGACTCTAGCTTGCAAACATCAATCAGGCACACAAACCTATAGGAGACACTCTCTCCACTGCAGTCTTACCTCTACTATGTTCTCTGGTGGGGTCGCTCTTAGCCACCACTTCTCTTGTCTCTATCCAAAAAACTCTTCCTTTTAACCTATGCTTTTACCCTTGGCTACCCCACACCATTTTGCCATCTATGCTTCATCATACACTATCATACGTACTTTTCCCCCATCTATACATATGCACTTTTCCCTCATCTATACATCATGTTTGGGAGGGGCTTAGGATTCACGTCACAACAGTTTCACATTTGTAAAAGCAAATTCACATTTTATTTCTTGCATTTGATGAAAGCATAGGGCTTTAACCATTTTGGTAGCTTTGAATAAGGCCTCCTTAGACCTCACAGAATGAAAAATGTAAGGGAACTTTTATTTCAATAAAGAAAAGATGGTTTTGTGTGGTTAGAGAAAGTTAGTTGTAGAGAGAGTTGTACGAGTCTTTTTGTGCCTCCTAAAGATAATACGGGGAACACACACAAGAGAGAATACAGGGAACACAAGAGAGTTAAGAAGACACAAGAGATAGATGGATGGCTAAATTTTCTTCTACCCTCTTCTCTTCTCTTCTCTACAACCATATAACTAAAAGATAAGAGTACATACATAAAGGGAAAGTACTCTCCTACAACAACATATAAATGGTCGGTCTATAGGTGTGAACTCAACCATATAACTAAAAGATAAGAGTACATACATAAAGGGAAAGTACTCTCCTACAACAACATATAAATGGTCGGTCTATAGGTGTGAACTCAACTATATGAGGTGGTGCTATAATTATGCCATAACTCTAGTACTCCAAAGTGGCTGCTGTCACACATCTTGTCATCCATTGGTGGCATATTAACCATAATCTCACCAACCATAGTGGTGACATAAGTGCGGAAGCTATCACCCACAGGGAGGTCATCATGTCCGTTGTAGCACTAGTTGAGCTCAATATGTCAACACTCCCCCTCAAGCTCAACTCCACACACTATACTCCAAGTAAGCTCCTAAACCTATGGAGCTTCTATGTGCCCAATTCCTTCATGAAGATGTCAGCCACCACCAGATTCTCTATGCTGACATATACCAAATCTACATCACCTGCTGTTATAGAACCTTTTCCCTCACAAAGTGATAGTGCACCTCAATGTGCTTTGTTCTACCATGGTATATTGGGTTATTGATCAACTATATGTGGCCAACTATATGCTACTCATGTTGTCACCATAAATGAAAACAAGACCATATTAGGGAGTTTGGAAAAATCCCATTACTTTGGAAATTTTCTTCTCAATCTACTTTTTGGTGTATCTTGAGTATACCAACTCTAAAGTTGTCAGAGAATGTGAATTTAAAACTTACTCTTCAAGAGCTTTCCAATGATATGTCACATGAAGGGGTTTTGACAAAATCTTAAAAAGAGTTTACCATGCCCCCCATTTTTTGATCTTGCAAAATGGGAATTAGGATTTTCCCAAACTCCCTAATATGGTCTTAAACTACCCTATCTATGGGCTCACCCATATCTAGCCAACAACAAGTAGCTTCTGAAACCAATCTACCTCACAAGCTGCCATAGCAGCACCCCTGTGTAGTCTGTCTCGTCTGTACTCAACAAGGCAACTGTTGGCTGCTTCTTACCGCTCACAAATAGCACTCCCAAATGAGAAAATAAAACCACTTGTAGATCTCCTATCGACAAACAGTAGTAGCCCGATCAACATTCGTGTACCAATGTAGCTATATCTCTATACTAGCCTCATAGAAAAGTCCATAATCAATACTGGACTTTATGTACCTGAGAATCTATCTAGCTGCATACAATTGTGGATTCTTAGGGGCCTGCATAAACTGACTCACAAGTCCAATAGCATAGCTCAAATCTTGCCTAGAAATGGTTATGTAGATCAAGCTACCCACTATGAACCTGTATGTAGTGGGTTCTCCAAAAGCTCACCTGTATCTGTAGGGAAAGCTTTGTGTTCTACTCCAATGGTGCTGAAATAGGCTTACAGCTTGTCATACCATACTTGGACATGTCTAAGCCATACTTCCTCTGCAACAATAACAAAATGCTGAAAGTTGAGGTTAGCCTTGAAGAGACTCGATGATCTGGGTGGTTAAATGTGTTGAGATATCGAGCTCATCTAGTGAGGCGGTGGACACTGATGACCCGCCTAAGGGATAGGCCCCACACTTACACCACTGGCATGGTTGGTGAGATCATGGGTTGATATGCGGCTAGTGGGATGACAGGCTGTGTGTGACAACCATTCTGGCATAGTTATAGCGCCAGCTCATTTAGTTGGGTTCACACTATAGAGAACCCTAGTATGTATTTGGTTGGGTACCTTTGTATATGGTGTGTTGAGTGTTGTGTAAAGAAGAAGAAGATTTTCAGCCTCTCACCTTGTGTGTTCTCTTTTAGGGTTTTGTGAGTGTGTGTGTGCTTGCAAGAGCTCAAGCTCTCTTCTCCCCTGCATCTTTTCATGGTATCAGAGCCTGGTTCTTCATGCTAAGGGGGGCTGAGCTGCAAGAAAGAGAAGCACAGGAAGCGATACAAGGGTAAGAGCTTTATCTACTCTTTCCTATTTGTGTTGGCAACTACACCCTTGTCCGGAGCTCTACAGGAGACACCGGTAAACAATCTCTCATTGAGGAGCTTTCTTCGTGGGAGTAAGGCTATAGGGAAACTATAGTCCTATTGGATAGAATTTTTCAGGCTTAAAATGCGTTTCGGGCGCGTTAGGACCTCCGTTTTTCAAAAAGCAGGCAATTTCGAGCACTGCGGGTAAGTCATCGATTCTCTGCATAACTTTGTTTTAAGAACTGGAGGAAGACAGATTGGTTGTGCAGACATTGTATGTGCTGCAAGGAGGTCAACATTTGCCATTGGGTGTATGTATGCACATTGAGGTCAGTGGTTGTGACATTTGAGTGTAGTACAGTACCGCTGCATAAAATACAAGAGTTTGTGCAAGACAAACCAGAGTGCTATTTCTGGTAAATTTGTGTGTCTGGCAAGATGTCAAATGATGGCATAAACTAGATTGTTGCTGAGAAGCTTGATAAGAATAACTTCCATGCTTGGAGGTTCAGGTTGACAAATTTCCTGATGGGAAAGGGTTAGTGGGACTACATAGAAGGTGAGCATGAAGATGCACCGGAGATACCGGAGATCAATCCGACTACTGCAGATGTGAAAGAGTTCAAGGATTGGAACCAAGGAGCTAGAAAAGTTATGTATTGGCTCTCTATTAATATACAAGACACCATGATTAGGCACATACAAGATGCCAAGTTCCCCGAGGAGGCATGGGACACCTTGGTAAAACTCTATGAAAGGAATACCAAGGCACAAAAGATACAGTTGAAGAATGAACTTCAAACTGTGGAGAAAAAGAGTATGTCTGTGAATGACTATGCATTGAAGATCAAGGGTATTGTGGAATCCCTTGCATCTATTGGCATTTCAGTAAATGATGATGATAAGATGGAAGTTTGTCTACATGGTCTCGGGCCATAATACAAGGCATTCAAGACGTTTATTCAGACTCAGGAAAACATTCCCAATTTCACAGATTTGGTGTTTATGTTGATTATAGAAGAGAAGAGCTTGGGTGACGAGAAGAGCTTGGGTGAAGACCAACAGCCTCACAAAACAAAAACAGTTCAGAGCAACAGGCCTTCTATGCAAGTTCAGGAAGAGGACGAGGTAGAGGAGGCCATGGACGCGGCCAAGGAGGTGGCCGAACAGGCAATCAGAATTATGGCCAGTAGCATCAACAACAACAGTCCCAGAATTCACAACAACAACAACACGCAGGTGGAAGAGGCCAATTCAGAGGCAAGGGGAGTCAAAGAGGTCGTGGAAATTGGCAAAGGCAGTATAATGATACACGTGGATGCTTTTATTATGGTAAGCCTGGACATGTGTAGGCAGATTGTTGTAAGAAGTAGGCTGACATGCAAAATGGGAAATTGCAGCAAAACAACTATGCATCCTCGAGCAGAAACAATGAGGATAATGAAAGGTTGTTTGTTATGCAGCATGTCATTAATGCCATGTCTGAAAATGTTAAAGCAGCACATAAAGATGATGTATGGTACATTGATTCAGATGCTTCGAACCACATGACAAGTCATGGGGAGTGGTTCAAGGAGATGAAAAACCTTGAAAGACTAGGTTTTGTGGAAACAGGGGATGACACTGCTCATCCAATTGCCCATGTTGGAGATGTGCCATTGTCTATGCAAGATGACAAAGTGAAGTACCTTGTATGTGTACTTCATGTTCCGAACATAACAAAGAATCTGGTTTCAGTTGGCCATATGATTGAGCAGGGTTTGTAGGTTTGGTTTAACCCTGATGGTTGTTATGTTGAAGACTTTAACGTGCAGGTTGGTTGCAAAAGGCAACAGAGTGGGCAGAATGTTTACATTGAATGTAAACATGCCTGAAGTGAGTGCTGCAATGTTTGCAAATGGTTCAGGAATCGTTAGAGACACAGACATTTGGCATAAAAGAATTGGACATGTGAATGTGTAGAGAATGAAGTCTATGCAGATTAAAGGAATTGTGACAGGGCTGCCAAAGTTTAAAGTTGAAGGTATGCAGAAAATATGTGAAGCATGCCAATTTGGAAAGCAAAAAAAGCATGTATTTCCACGTGACAAAAATGTGAGCAGAAATGCACTAGATGTTGTGCATTCAGATGTATGGGGTCCTACGAAGACCATGTCTACGGGAGACTACAGGTATTATGTGACATTTATTGATGACCACACAAGGAAAGTGTGGGTATACTTCATGAAAGAGAAGGGTGAGGTGTTCACTCATTTTCAGAATTTCAGAGTTATGGTTGAAAAGCAAACAAGGAAATATGTAAAGTACCTAAGGTCAGATGGAGGGGGAGAGTACTTCTCCAATGAGTTCTCTGAATTTTTGAAGAAGAATGGTATTCAGAGATAGTTTACATGTAGATACACTCTGCAGTAAAATGGAGTTGCTGAGCAGAAAAACAGGCACATTGTTGAGATTGCATGAGCATTGATGGGAGAGAAGAATATGTCGTATAGCTATTGGTGGGCTGAGGCTGTTTCTATAGTAGTTTATAGTAGTTTATATCATGAACAGGACTCCAACTGCAGCCATTCATGATTAACTCCAGAGGAGAGGTTTATTGCCAGAAAACCTGATTTGTCTTATATGAAACTCTTTGGATGCATTGCATATGTGCATGTGCCAGATGAGCTGAGAACTAAGCTGAATCCAAAAGCTGAAAAATGTGTGTTTATTGGGTATTCCCTTGAGCAAAAGGGATACAGGTGTTATAACCCTACTACACATGAGTTGAGGGTAAGCAGGGATGTTGTTTTTTATGAGATGAGCAGTTGGTATGCTACTCTGGAAAAGAAGCTACTGGGGCTGATGTGAGTGGAAATGTGGTTGCACAGAATGCAAGTTAGCAATCACAAACTTTGAGTGGACCAGGAGAGTCCTCATCTAGTGGTTCAGTTGATAGACCATGGAGTGGCAGACTGCATCATAATACCAGTCCTGCAAATGTGATTAGTACATCACATAAAGGCAAAGAGAAAGTGGTTGAGCCCCTTAGTATGCCTGACATTTCTGCAGGGCATTCTCATGTTGATGGCTAGTGGCTCAGAGATGAGCCTTGATGAGGATCTTGGGATACCAGCTATGAGAACACTTGGTGTAAAGAAGGCTATGAAAGCCATGAATGCAAAGCTGTGAAGATCTGGGAGAGTGAAGAATCCTGTGTGCAGAGGTTCACCTATGATGGTTATGTGGCACATCACTATGCATACATGGCAAAAGTTGTACAGGTTGTAGAGCCCACATGCATTGATGAGGCTGTTGGAAATGTGTGTTGGGAGAAAGCTATGGATGAGGAGATGGATGCACTATATGGAAATGAGACTTGGGATGATTTAGTGCAATTGCCTGAAGGCAAGAAAGCCATTGGATGCAAGTGGGTGTACAAAGTAAAACATAACAGTGATAGAAGCATAAGCAGGTACAAGGCTAGATTGGTGGCCAAAGGATATGTGCAGACATATGGCATTGATTATGAGGAAACTTTCAGCCCAGTTTCCAAGATGGCAACAGTGAGAGTTGTGATAGCAGTGGTTGCGTCAAAGCAATGGTCTTTACATCAGATGGATGTAAAGAATGCATTCTTGCATGGGGATTTGCAGGAAGAGGTATATATGTTGCAGCCACCTGGTTATGAGGATGTGAGTCACCCCGAGCATGTTTGCAGGTTGAAGAAAGCCTTGTATAGCTTAAAACAAGCACCAAGAGCATGGTTTGACAAGATTTCTGAATATCTTGTCACTATTGGCTTTCATGTAGCCAATGCAGATTTCTCACTGTAGGTGAGACACAGTGATAGAGGGGTTGTGCTTATTGTCATCTATGTAGATGACCTGATTATTACGGGGGGACCATGATGTAGAGATCTTTAATGTAAAGATCTTTCTTAGATAGAAGTTTGAGATGAAGGATCTGGGGGAGCTCAAATATTTCTTGGGCATTGAGGTGATTAGGTCACCACATGATGGTATTGGATTATTGCAGAGACAGTATGGCTTGGACATTTTGTCCAAGTATGGTATGACAGGCTGTAAGCCTATCTCAGTGCCATTGGATCATAATGGCAAGTTGAGTGCAGATTCAGGAGGGAGGATCCTACTATGTATAGGTGCATAGTAGGAAGCTTGATCTACATGACGATCACCAGGCCAGATTTGAGCTATGCTGTTAGGTTGGTGAGTCAATTTATGCAGGTTCCTCGGAAGCCGCATTTGGATGCATTGAGATGCATACTGAGGTATGTGAGGTCTACCTTGCATTGTGGACTATTATATGAAACTAGGACAGAGATATGTGTACATGGGTACACAGATGCTGATTGGGCTGGTAGTATCTCAGATAGAGGATCTACTAGTGGCTTCATGTTTTCTTTGGGGAGTGCTGCTGTGACTTGGAGCAGCAAGAAGCAGCCTCCTACAGCAGTTGCTCTATCCAGTACAGAGGCCGAGTACAGAGGTGCTGCTATGGCAGCATGTGAGGTAGCTTGGTTGAGAAAGCTACTTTTGCAGATTTGGGTCTATCAGTGGATAGACAAGTTGTCATTTTCTGTGACAACATTAGAAGTATACAGTTGGCCAGGAACCCAATTTTTCATACTCGCACGAAGCATATAGAGGTCCACTACCATTTTGTCAGAGAGAAGGTTTTGGCAGGAGATGTTGACCTTGTTTATGTCAGCACACAGGATCAGGTCGCTGACATCTTCACCAAAGCATTGGGTACAGAGAAGCTTCATAGATTCAGGGCTTCACTTGGTGTACATGAGATGGAGTTGAGCTCGAGGGGGAGTGTTGAGATATCGAGCTCATCTAGTGAGGCGGTGGACACTGACACCTGGGGGATAGGCCCCACACTTACACCACTGGCATGGTTGGTGAGATCATGGGTGATATGCGGCCAGTGGGATGACAAGCTATGTGACAGCCATTCTAGAGACTGGCATAGTTATAGCGCCAGCTCATTTAGTTGGGTTCACACTATAGAGAACCCTAGTATGTATTTGGTTGAGTACCTTTTCATATTGTGTACTCCTATCTTTGTATATGGTGTGTTGAGTGTTGTGTAAAGAAGAAGAAGATTTTTAGCCTCACCTTGTGTGTTCTCTTTTAGGGTTTTGTGAGTGTGTGTGTGCTTGCAAGATCTCAAGCTCTCTTCTCCCCTGCATCTTTTCAAGTTGAACCCGAATAAATGTCATTTGGCTCAAGCCAAAGTGTGTCTGCTTGGTCATGTGGTTTCAGAAAGAGTATGGAATTGAAGCAGATATTAAAAGAGTGAAATATTTGCACTTATTGGAAGCCCCTCAGAATGTAAAGCAGTTTTGCTGAGCTTTGCCCACAAAGTAAGATATCTGGCCAGGTTTATCTTTCTTTTATCTCAAGCATTATATCCACTACAATTGGCAGTTGCTAACCTTTACCCACACAAAGCAAGATATCTGGGTAGGTTTACTTTCTTTTTTCTCAAGCATTCTATCCACTACAATAGGAAGCTCAAAAGGATCCTTTCAGTTGGCGAGACAAGGAGGAAGAGGCTTTTATGTAGGTGAAGGAGATCTTGAGTACTTTGCCAATAGTCATGCCTTTTGACTGGAAAAAGGAGTTTTTTGTAAACCCTAGCGTTGGTGAGGATGTTGTGGGAGAAGTACTAGCAACAGCAGGGGAAGGAACACTCTTATATGAGGCCTGTATATTTTGTCAACAGAACAAAAACTCAAGGGGACATGGCTTATTCTGAGGAGGCAGAACATGTGATGGTGGTTGTAGTGTTTGCTTTGAGGAATTTTAGATCCTACCTACTCCTAAAGCCCTTTATTATTCTTACTCATTATTCTTTGCCTCCTCATTTGATCCAGTTTGATATTCCTTCTAATAGGTTGTCCAAGTGGTTGATTGAGTTACAGGAGTTCCAGTTTACTTGCATGGTGGAGGACAACACTAGGGCTACACTAGCTGACATTCTGACATACAGGCACAAAATCTAGTAGTGTGTTGAAGGACGAGACAGTAAGAATAACATCCCCAAATGGAAGGACCCTAAAATAGGGTTGTCAGATGCTTTCACTCTATTTTTTGATGGGGCTTTCAAAAGAATCTTAGGAGTGGCGAGTGGAGGTATAGTCTTGTTGAACCTAGAAGGCAAGGAAATATTTAAAGAAGGAATTAAATTGCAGGTGCATACCAGCAAATGAGGCTAAGTAAGCTACCTTGGAGTATGGTCTGTAGCAATGTATCAAGAGGGGAATCAGAAGTCTTATCATCAAGGGAGATAGCTTGTTGGTTATTAGATAGTTGCAAACTGTTTGGAAAGCAAAGAATCCTAAATTGAAGGAATGGAATTTTCAAATAAGGAGGATGCTACCTAGGTTTCAAGAACTGCATATACATGTGAAGAGAGAGCCCTCAACCTGAATAATGAATAAGCTTTTACCTCAATCCCCTGTAATCATTCCCTATTTTAGAATGCAAGAAAATATTATTTTTCCTTGTTTTTACGTAGAGAGAAGAAAATTTCTAGAGAGAGGTATTCAATATTGAGATATTTTTGGATATAAAAATTCTCCTAATATCTAAAATATATTTCCCTAAAACATGAGTTCAAAAAAAATTCACCAATGTGCATTAGGAATCAATTAAAAATGATATAAGGGACCTTAGCCTAAGGGTCTAGATTTTCAGAAATTTTTGGATTATGGTCCAATTAAGGTTCCCATGGGCCAATAGGATTAATCCAAGTGTTGGGATGAGATAAATTCAAAGAATAAAAGAAAATACCCAAAAATGCGTAAATGCTCACATAAGATGAAGAGTTGACTAAGTACAAGGTTTATTAGTTAAAAATTAAGAGATATTAGTTTTTAAAAATGAGATATTTAGAGGAAATGATGCATTTTTGACACCTCGGTAAGGAGAGAATGTCACCTCAAGGAGGCGCCTTTTTTCTCATGATTACTTGAGAACTAGATATTTTCTCTCTCCTCTCTCCTAGACCAAATTGGATCAAAAAGGAGCCAAACTGGTCCAAATCTTGTCGAAATTGAGTCAAACTGAAGCTGGAAAATTCTAGAGCCCAGTTGGACTCAGTTAGTGGCCTCCCTCACCTATAAATAGACCCTCATTATTTTCTATTCTCATCTATGAGCTATACCATACCAGTATTACATCTTTGAGGTAAGAATGAATTTTATGGTTTTTTGTTAATTTCCTCAAATGACTTCTCTTCTCAACCCCTCTCAAGCTTGAGAAGTCTTCTAAATGGATGTTTTAATTCAAATCAAGCTTTCCCTAAGAATCTTAATGTGTAATCAAGAAAAAGTTAATCTTTATGATTATTTAGAATGCTTTCTTATGTATATCTCTCTCTCAAAAAGAATAGTCATTTCTATGACTAATTCTTTAGCAAAAGAATGCTTCTCTTTGATAATTTCTTAATTCAAAACCAAACTCTAGGCTTGATAAGCTAGAGATTAAGAAAATGGTATTTTTATGATTTTGTGTTAACAAAATAATAGTTATTTCTTTTAGCTTATTTATAAGCAGTTAAAAACTACTTTGATTGATTCTAAATGAGAAATAGATTATCCTATCAATTTGGGAAAAGAGGAATAATGAAATTAGTTTAATCTAGTGGGATGATCATAAGTAAGTTTATGATTATGGTTAAAATTATGATTTAAATTCATAGTTTAAATTTAAGCTTAAAATTAGATTTTCTATCATATTTTCATTACAAGGTTTTATTCTTTTAGGAAAATTAAAAATTATCAGTAATAGCAGTGATGCTATGGCAAAAAAAATTTAAAAATACATATCAATTAATTAATTAAGAAAAAGAGAAATTTTTGATAAATTTATTTTATGCATAAGAAATTCTTAAATGATAAAAGAGGAATTCCCATGACATTCGAAATTCAATCATTTAAATACAAAAAGAGAAATTTTAATTATATTCAAAAAAATGGATATTTGTAATTAATTAAAAGAGGAATTTTTATGGCATTTTAAGTAGAAAAAAGTTAAATTAATGTTGATGACAAAAGAGGAATTTTCACCATAATTCCACCTAGAAAATTAGGGTTGATAATTAAATTGGTGGAAAGAATATTCTTAGATATTCTCATGTGGATAAATCACCAAATTAATATTTACCCAAATTTGGATTAATGAAAGAAGAGTATTTTTATAAAACCCCGATATTCTCGTATAGAACTAATTCTTAATCTATTGTGGTTAGGAAGGAATGAATTTCATAAAGTTAGAATTTTCTTACGATTAGAAGTTCAATAGACGTTTATCGTCGGAAGAAAATCCTTAGGAATCAAAGTTAGAAGTAAATCGAATAATTTTGGTTAGACCACGACTGTGAGAATAGCGGCTAGTAAACTATTAGCCCATTTCTCGAATCTGAATCAAGCAAAAACCTCGAGACCAATTCCAATTCTTAACACAAAGAATAGACTAGTGTTGAATTTGCGTAATTTTCCTTTACCGAAATCACCAAGAATCTAGTTGGAAATTCAGTCAAATGATGAGTAGATTACCCTGATGAGAGATCAATGATTCTCATTAAGAAAATCTGGATTATGAAAAAAGGGTTTTTGTGGAACCAATCTTGAACCGAGAATTCTACTTGCATAGAACCTTTGTTTTCAAAAGGACTGTTTTACGCCAGAATGCTGGAGGAAGCATTTGGTATGTGTTTAACTAAGGAGAGACTCGTTGCAACATCTGGCGAGGAGTCGTCGAGGGACGTCACTCCCCCTGCATGGAAAAGCCTATCGAGGTCTTGACTAGCCTCGGTATGGTTAAAATGGTGCGCTTCAGACACGATGGGCGAGGACCGACGAAGCGGTCCCTGAGTGAAGTGCGAGGACACCTAAGTAGGATCCTAGAGGGTTCTGTTGACCAGGTGATGTGCACGGGCTTGCAGTTGCTAGGACACCCATGCGTACATCAAGGGAGATATGAATAAACTCAAAAGAATGACTTTTGTGAACTAAATTTTTATATTGGATCTCGTTGGTTGACCAGCTGGTCTTCAACGAAGAGTCCGGATTATACATTTTGTAAAACAATGGACTCAATATTTTGGAGGATTATGATTAGTAATACTATGATTTCATTAAAAGATTGTTTTAAAGGCAGCCGAATCTGTTGAAATGGCAATTTCATATTGGGTGTGTAAGTGGTATGACTACCTTGAATTTTGCTTTGAAGCGCCGGCTAGGGGGCCAGGGAACTCTTTTCCTCGGTACACCCGGGCAAAACATAACCAACTTTTTGTAAAGGAATCCCACCAATATAGTGGTCTTCTCACATTAGATGATTTTCCTGGTGGAATCGCCCGTGCCTTCCGGGTGAGGGAAGCTTTTCCGAGTTCGGTTTCAGATAGGTTGAAGCCATATTGGTGCATAATTTCAGAAAGATTCAGAGATGTTAGATACAAGCCTTTTAATTGATGATGTAGATGTGTAGCTGATGTAGCAGATACTTGTTTGGGTTTGGATGTTATTTTCTTTTAGGAAAGTCTTAGTGAGCTAGTAGCATATGGTTAAGCATGAATGCTCTAACCATGGGGGTTGGGAAAAATATGATAGGTTTTTTTGTGCCCACTAAAAATTCCCAAATGATATGTTCACCCCACCCCCAAGAAAACAAAATAAATCTTCAATATAAGGTAGAAAACCTTAGGGAAAAATAATTTATACGTGGCCACTTTCTAAAAAATTAAAAATAGCCATTGCCGCCCTAGCCAACAAGAGAAAGTACACATGTATGTAGTAGCGAGGGGAGACTGCGAAAGAAGGGCAATAATTACGAGAAGCTATGGAGAGAATCTTGGAATGGGAGACACTTGGAAGAAGAAGTCTATAAACAATGATTAGATTACATGTGAGTTGGACGTCAAGAAGAGAAATCGAGAAGAAGATCAAAGAACCCAAAGAAGAAAAAGATTCGAGAGGAGGATAGATGGGATAATTGTGCAGAAGGGAAGAGAGATTCTTGGGAGTTCAATTCTGAAAAAGTCTAGCGATTGTGCAAGCAGAAGACAACACAGGCTTTGTTTGAGTTGACTTGAGTTTTGCCCAGAGAGCAGAAGTTGCAAGGGTGAAAGGGTCTTGTAGGAGACCTCTAAGTCTACAATTCTATTTGAGCTTGGATAGCTCAAATCCTTCATTTTGCAATGTTTGTTGGTGGTTGTCTACAGTGTGTTGTTGTTGCAATCAATCATGGTGGTTATTTCTGGTTCTTTGTGAAGTCAAGAGGAATATAGGGTTTTTGCTTTAAAAAATATGAAGAAGTTCCTTGGTTTTGTTATGCTTTCTTTTGCTAGTTCTATTCCCAAATCTCAGGGATGTTGAGATTGAATCCGCTTTTGTACAAGCACAAGGTAGTTTGGTTGTGTTGGATTGATGAATTCTTATGTTTTTAGTTTTATTCATGTTGTCTTGATGGAGTTTGTTGAGGAGAAACAACAGTGAATGAAGAGCTGACTTGTGTTAAATCACTTCTGTGTCAATTAGTTTATGTTTTTCGAGTCAACAAGCTTTAAAGAAGGCAGCTTAATTAATTGTGTGTCAGCATAGGTCGGCTGAGGTTGTTAAAGTTTTGGTTTGGTTTTGTTTAACACTTGTGACTTCTAGGCTAACAATTAAAAGCAGTCAGAAGTTAGTCTGACAAATTGAGCATAACTAGTGGTCTAGGTGCCAGTTTACAGACTGTCGGGTCAGAAGGAATTTGAACTACATCAGGTGAGGCCCAATAGGGGTTAGTTGTGGGTTTTCAGGAGTGGTTTTAGTCTCTCTGTATTGAAGAGGAAAGTTGTGAGTTAGGTGTAATTGTCAAATGCTGTCTCAGCAATCAGACAAAATTGAACAAGAAGGTATGACTGAGTGAGAAGATTGTTAGTAGTTGTTAGCTATGAGTATAGGGAGATGAATCCTAGAGGGGTTTGAGTGTCGTGAGGGTTTAAGATGGTAAGTAGACTCCAAGGAGAGAAAATCTACTCCAATTGGGTCAGATTGGTAAGAAGTCAGAGTATAGTCTATTGGAGTCACAATGAGACCTTGGTGTGGTATCTCTTTGAGATTGGAGCAGTTTTGAGAGTCGAGGAAGGTAAAAGGACCGAGAATTTTGCTTCAATTTAGAAAGTTGAATCAGTTAAGACTATTTCGGATGGTTGGTTCTGTCTCAACCAATTCAAGCTTTGAGAAGAGCTAGATTTGAGTGTGATATAGGCAATTGAGATCCTCTAGGGTGATATCTTGATCAAATGAGTGTAGCCTAAGAGTCAGCGGATATCAGAGGACACCTAAAGAAAGGTTCTTTTTTAGTTAAAGGCTTATGAGTTAGTCGAACACCTAAAGAAAGGTTATGTTTTAGTTGAATGCTTTTCAGTCAATTGGTCTGCGTTAGACTTCTGAGGCAGTTCTTAGCAGGTGAAGATTAGAGAAATGTCGGAAGAGGTTTAGCAAGGGGTCCAGGGAGGTCTTGGGATTGTGGCAGTAAGGTCTGCTGAAGCTGGAGGACAATCGAGGATCTTGGAGGACTCATTTTGGACTGGGGTTAGCATCATAATTCAGAAGCAGGTATTCCTTCAACATTTGAACTGTTTGTGGGTAGAGCCAAGAGTATTTCTAGTCAGTTAGTAGTCATCTAAGGTCAGCTAAAGGGTTATAAGGGAAGATCATGGCCATTGGAGATCAGAGCTGACCTGGGAGGACGTTGAAAAGAAGCAAGTGGGATCTGATTAGAAGATTTGGAGTGTGTTTAAGCATCCACCTGTGTCATTCACAGATCAAAAGGGACGTCAGCCAAGTGTACTAGCGCCTTTGTTTGGTGTTTGTGCTGGATTGTGGCAGTAAGGTAATAGTTCCTCCTCATGGTGGTGTGCTTGATGGGGCTATAGAGGCATAAGAATGATTGTGTTCGAGGGGGCTCATCCTCTCTTGGAGATTCTAGTTCAAGCCTTTTAAGCAAGGCTCCATAGAATGCAGGGAATGAAAATTTCGAGATCAATTTTTCTTTAGCCATTGCTTCACTTGGTTTAGATGAATACCATCTCGTATCATGATTATCCATCATCATGTTGTCATCTAAACGTATTACTTCTTTACAACATTGATTGAAGGTCTCCGGATTGGATACAATGATCAAGTTGTGTAAGTTGTTATTCTTTAAGCCCATCATAAAACATTGATTGAAGGTCTCCGGATTGGTTTAGTTTTGTGAAGGATAAAATTTCTAATGGTTTCATTTTGTTTCCACTCAATTGAATAGAGTTCTTTTGCTACACTCCTCCACCGATCACCTTGTCTTAAAAAGTCATGAATAAAGGCTATTCTCAAGGTCTTGAAGTTTGTCTTGATCGCTGGCATGGGCAGTTTGAATTTCCAAAGGCTTCATCATCATTGATCATCATTGTTCAAACATTTGTATAAATTGAACAGGATCAGTCGTTCCATCGTATTTGCCCATGATTTTAGAAATCTGTACAGTCATGCTTTTGTATTAGTTACTTAGGCCATGTGTGGATGCTAATGTGGGTAAGGACTCACTTAGTCCTTGGGCAACCCCCCTTCCTAGATTAGTCAATGGTCGCAAAGGGTTAGTACCTAGCATGTCTAAA
This sequence comes from Cibotium barometz, assembly GCF_041138505.1. Classification (NCBI taxonomy): domain Eukaryota; kingdom Viridiplantae; phylum Streptophyta; class Polypodiopsida; order Cyatheales; family Cibotiaceae; genus Cibotium; species Cibotium barometz. Next base: position 46,894,534 of record NC_141071.1, on the reverse strand, counting down.
GGCTTAGGACTTGTGATAGTGCTAGGCAAGGGACCAAATCTTGGATGGATTGATGTGATAGGGGGTGTAAAACCCGATGACACGCTTGTTGTAGGAATGGCAAATGGAATGGGAAGATCCCTTTGGGGCATGGACCTCAATGACTCGAAGATATCAACCATTGGATTCAGTCTAGGTGTGAGCCTACATAATCCCTCTATCGTAGCCATATCTTGACGTTGTCAATTGCTCCTTTAATGAGCAAGCATAGTTTTTTTTTTTACTTTTTAGGTTTTCTTACAACCCGTTCAGCCTTAGGTGCCCTAGCATACCCTTCACTTGTCTGTTTGCCATAATTAGCTTAGGCGCTACACACACGTGAATGACCTCTTAGAGATATTTTTCTTGAAAAAGTGCATGCTAGTAGCATCCCAGATGACAGAGGAGGTCTCAAAACTTATTCTCCATCATTGTCTCAAGATGATTTTTTTTCAAAACGATTTTTCCTATTTCGTAACCCATTTTTAAATGTGTTCCAAAAAGAATTTGGAAAAACTTTGCATGAGAGAGTTATAGTATTTTTTGAGTACTACAACTTTGTCTCTCTGGGTTTTTCGTGATTTCGTCATTTAGACGCTCAAAAAGTAGCTTGAATATGGTTAGCTCATTTTCAAGCTGTTATAATTTTTAGTGCTTTAAAGGTCGTTTTTGCCTCTATTTTCGAGTCAAATTTTTGAGGCTGCTAGTCGAAAACCAAAATGATAGATTTTTTCCTTAGATGGTCAAGACCAATTTCGAAGAGCTTGATGCTAGCTTTCCGTTGAGCACTAGAGTGAGTTCATCGGATTCACGGTTTAGGAGAAATGAGCCTCCAAACAAGGCTGTTTTCTAGACTTCCCTTTCAACGACATGAACTAGCAAGGTGCGGTTTCACGACATGAAGTGGACTTCATGGATTTTATTAAATTAAATTTTTATTTATTTATTTATTTTTGGGCATGAACCGCATAAGGCATGATACCTTAACGTGTGAAACGTCCATTTTTTTGGGACACGGTGGCTGTTTCATGACATGAGATAGCAGGTATAGTTCACAGCATGAACTGGGTGGTTCACGAAATTCTTTTATTTTTGGAGTCTAGAGGGAAATTTGAATTTCTTTGCTTGAGGGAAATATTTTTTGAATTTTAAATTGGGGAGATATGGGCATTTTCCCAAAAAGGCAAGTGAAAATCAAAAAAGTCAACCCTTTTATGACACACCCTTACACCCTTCAAAAATGACCCCCAAAATGGACAATTTTGGGGGTCAACCCTTTTATGACACACCCTTACACCCTTCAAAAATGACCCCCAAAATGGACAATTTGTTAACTCATTGGCATCTTTTCATTCAATGCTCATTAGCCTTAATGAGTTATGTAAAAAAGTAATTAGAAATTAATCAAAGATTAATCCTTTCACTAATCTTCTCTCCTTTTAGACTAATCTAGAGTTCTAATTAATCACTAATCACTAATTCACACCATTGAGCACATCATTGGATAGAGCATGAAATTACTAAGCTATGTGCATCAACTATTGTGTAAATTAATCTATAATTGGATATTAATTAAACTCTTAATTTTAGTCTCTTCTCTTTATGAAAAATTAAGCAAAGTGAGGAAAATTCATCCAATTGATGTAACTAGGAGTTTTTATGTATCTAGATGATCTCAAAATACTAATTTTTACCTCACATGATCAATTTCCACCCCAAAAAACACATTTTCTAATCTTTTTGCCTTTTAAACTAGATTAATCACCCTTAATGACAAAAACCAATCAATTAAGAAAGATTAGTGGATTTCAAGAAATTTTTAATGATTTTTAAAGGATTAAGCTACTCCTAATGCTTAATAACACTCTAATGCATACAAATAAAATAAAAAACATACAAATCAAACAAAAATGAATGGTTCTAATTCTATGTTTTAACTCAAAAGAGAGCTAAAAATCACTAAAAAATGCATTCTATTGCATTGTTTGATGCAATGGATGTAAACTAAACCTAACACACACTATGTGTACCCTTAACAAACACTAAAAACTAAATATAAACTAACAAAACAACACATTTAGGCTAAAAATCATTCTTTCAAAAAATGAAAAAGAGAGCTATTTCTCACCAAATCACACAACAAATCTCCATCAAAACCACATATTTTTCATGGGAAACCACTAATCAAGACAATGGGAAATGGGTAATGCGTAGATTAGAGAAAAATGATGGAAAGAGTGAAGGGATGATTCCCCGACAGGCGGCACCAAAAATGTTATGGCTCACCCTAACCCCCCTTGAAACAAATCCAGACTACCTGGTGAACCGCAACTGTCATGAGGATCTTTCCAATGGCCGAGCTCATAACCCTTGAGGTCTCCAAGCTCTACAACTCCTTGAGAAGCAATTCCACTACGCCTCCCGCGAGTGTTGTCACACTACCGCGTTGCACTACGTGTACTCGTCCCTCCTCTCACCTCACTTCACTCACACACACTCACTAGCATGCATTAGAGAGAGAGATTAGCAAGAGGATTAGAAAGAGCAAGAATCTATTGCACAATGGGAGAGTTCTTTGTATTATGAGAGATATTCACTTATATACATGGCCATAAGTGTTCACACTCACTTAAGCTGGCCGGCTAGGCACTTTAGGCTCATAAGAAGCCTAATGCTATTACAATGACCACTCTCATAATATATCCATGAAGTACATCACTTGGGACTTCATCCTAACTTACTACCACACGCTCGTGAACCGAAAATCACCATAAGTATTCCATAAGACCATTACAGGTGCCCGTCCAAGTTGTAGATTTGGACACCATTGCTTCATATCTTGAATGTACCTCTTGGTGTATCTATCTTGACTCCTTGATGTAAGATAATGGTGGTAGCTCTTGTTAACCCTAGAAATAGGTTAACAAATGTAGATTTAACCTTATAAAGCGATGGGTGTGTTTCTAATTACAACTTTTTAACAACACTTTCTGAAATAAAATCATGCATACTACCATCATCATGAAACACAGTAATATCATAACCATTGATTTTACCCTTCATCATCTTAAGCAAAGAATAGAATGAAATAGGGTTACCTGGCATATCACTTTGTTCGGGATTACCATCATCATGTAGTGTGTCTCCTCAGACCAATCTAGAGCGTAATAATCATCATCATTGAGTGGTTGTGGGTCTAAGATTCTTCCAACATCATCACTGGTAGCAAAGTGGCCTGGTTGGTCACTTGTAACATGTAGGTCAAGGCTTCTTTGCAGTATTAGTGTTGTGACTAATGGGCTTGGGTTAAGATACATTATTTTGATCATTAATAGTCTTTACATTTTGAGTGGGATTTGTGCATGTGTTGCTAGGTTCTACCCAAGGCTTTCTATTTGCATTAAAATTGTTATTAAAAGAACGTGGCCCAATGGGAGTACCATAATGATGAGGCATTGGTTATCAATTGTTATTGAAACCTCAGGGTTATCGATTATAAGATGAAAAAGCATTGAATTGTCAAGGGGTTTTATGCAAACCTCTTTTGTATTATGCTAGCTTCATCAAGTGTAGAAAGTTTGAACATATTTACCTCAGCTTGAATAATCTCTTTGAGTCCTGATTCATAATGACATTGAATTGTGTCTTCAGGGACTTCTTCAAGCATACGGAGTTGAATTAGAGTTTGCCAAAATTTCTCCGTGTGTTGTGATATCGTCTCACGATCGGACATGGTCAAAGTATCCCATATACACGACGTGCTTTAAGAGTAAACTAAGGTGGCAAAAGGCTCGACTTCAATCTACGTTGGAAGTCTACCCAAGTAGTTGGTTTATCACTACTTTTACGAAAAACATAAAGAAATAATCATCCAATTGACTTAACCATGAAAGTACAAGGCAAGCATCCTTTTTACATCAAATTTGATAAAAGAAAAAGTACAATGGCTAATCTTTTTATCCTTTTTTGTTTGTTGAGCATCGAATGTAGCCTTGATGATTTTGGCAAATGGAGAGACGGAATAACTCTCTCACTTGTAGCAAGAGTAGTATGATCCACACTTAGCTCAATCCAATGGGATTTGTTGCATCCCTTTCGGAGCTAGGGATTCAACCCGTACCGGTGCACAAAAGCTTATCCATTTGATGGAGAGAATGCTAAGAAAACTACTACTATTGACATAGACTCAACACACACTCAAACTCAATCTTGCTATTGCTCACTCAACTCCACATTCCACTCATCCATACATCCAAACAAGAAGAAAGCCTAGCTATTGCTTACACATGATCAAAGCATTCTTCATTCTCAATACTCATTTCCCTAGCATGCACACAATCCTTTAAGCTATCAATAAGAAACATGCATACTAGAGAATTGACAAGAGAAGAGAGACAAATATCAACTCATTGCATTGAATTAACAAAAGAATAGAACTTACAACAATGTAGATGGGGAGTGAGAAGAGCTTGCACCTCTATGGAAGAAGAGGGAGAGCTAGTCTCAAGAGAGCTCAAACATGAGTTTGCCCAATGTCTCCATGCTCTCAAATGAGCCACCTTTTATACAAAAATTCTAGAACTCTCAAAAGTTCCCATGTGGGATTATTGTGAAGCCCTCTCCCACATACATCTACAAAGTGGAACTCTTTACAAGAGCCCTAAGTATCTTTTTTGTTGCATCCTTGTATTAATCTTCAACACTCCCCCCTTCCTATTTTGCGCACGTCCTCGAGCGCGGTAGTAGCAAGAGCTGCAACAAAAAATACAATGGATACAAGTAAAGTCTCTTATTGAAAAAGAAAAAGAAAAGAAAAGAAAAACCAGCAATGATAATTTCACACGTGAGCATACAAGTGCAAGGCTGATTAAAGTTTTAATGAGTACTAAAATAGGTGAGTAAAGACTAGTCCAAATGAGACTTAAGTGGTAGATAATGCTATGCAAAGGCAAGTGTGCTTTGTACACCGCCGGTTATGACCGCAGTCTCAATGTCCTACAAGTATTTAAGTTATTCCTAAGTGGCAAACCTACTCCTAAATTTGAGCAAAGGTGATTGGAACTCTTTTTTTTTTTTCTTTTTTTTTAATTATATGTGTGTAGAAGGTGATGAAGATTAAGGTTCTATCCCAAAGAGACCCAAGCAATGGCCAAGAGACCTCCGCCAAGAGAATCTAAAGACCGCTAAGTATCTCAAGGGCGACAGACCCTTTTTCTTTCTTTTATGACCTAAGGAGTACCCCATGAAGATGAGGGCATCGGTCTCGAGGGCCCATAGTGTACCCCCAAGTCCTACCAACATCTATCAAGGCGATAGGTTCCTCAAAGGTCTTCTTCAGAGGCTTTTTTAGACATCAGTGTTCACCCCATGGAAACCAAGGCATCGGCCCCAAGGTGCTAAGACAACCCCAGGTCCTACCAAGTTTTTCTCATGGCCGTAGACACGTCATGTCTCAATTTATTTTGGATATATATTTTTTAGGGCACATTTTCGTAAATTTTTATTACTCCTAGCACCTAGCTCATATCTAAGAGGTAGCTACCACTAAGGATAACTAATATACCTTGAAAACATAAGTACTTGGCATACTCCATTGGTATATATCCTACACTGTCTTTAAATAGAAATATCTTTTACTAAGTCTTCTAAGACTCTAGAACTCACTCACCATATTTTAACAACTAATCAAAAACTCAAACCAGCCAATATTGTGTGAACATGCAAACCATATATTCGAAAGATAAGAGCACATAAAGAAATAAAGATTAAGATTTGAATACACCTGTTGTAGTGCCCTGTTGATGTTGTTTGTTTGCATTGATGAATTGCTGATTTTGGTGCAGATTGCTCCTCCTTGATCTTTGTAAGCGTAGCATGTCTCCCCCTTTCCTAGTTTGTTTGCACGATAGGTGGACTATTGGGGCGTGTTTGATGCTCTTGTTTTTTACGGAGATTTCTGTAAAATTTTTATTAACAAACACGAAAAGAAAGAAAATAAAATTTGCCATTGGTGCCAAACACCGAATATAGCCGAGGGAAAAAACCCAGTGGGAGAAAAGTGCCCTGGCTTGTCGATCTTATTGTGGAGTCGTTGAACTTACCCTTGCGCTGGTGGTGGATCCGTGTCCTCGTCTGCTGGAAAGATGGTATCAATTTCCTCAGGATGCAGAGACAACCCCTCACAAAAACCTGCCGCTGGAGAAGGTGGTAGAGGAAGGAGTGCTTCCTCACTAAAGTATGGCATTGGTTCTATGGGAAGGTTAATCAGACAGTTTCGATTTTGGAACTGCGCAATGTAGGTACTCATATTGATCCAATATTGACATGTGGAGGCTTGGGGAAGGAGGGCTTGCAAGATCGGTGGTTGCAAGTCATTTAGGCTTGTATCCCTCCATTGTTGTGCTTGAACCTCCTCAGGTAATCTACGCTGATGTGGTCCTCTCTCTGGTATTCTCACATTAAGAAGATTATGGCGTTGAGGTGTAACTCCCACAATTTGCTTCATTAAGCCCGTGCCATATCGTCTAAAGTAAGAGCGGCATATCCAACAAATATGTGAAGCTTCTTCTAATACAAGCCATGCACACTCTTGACAATGTGGAAATGGGTGATGCTGTTGATAGAATAATGTGACAAAGTGATGCCCACAGCAACTTTCACCTAAGGGAGCATAGAAGTACCTAGAATGTGTTTGAAATGGAGGAGCACTATAACCCCTGCGATGATCTGGTCGAGTACTATCGGGGTCAATGCATGGTGGACATGTATCACGCCAAATATCCATCAGGAGTTATCTGGACGTAGAACAATGAAATTTAGAACACTCATATCCATCATGACAATTCCAATCAAAAACAAGATTATCTCAAAGAAAACACATCTTCTAAAGGCATAAGGAACTACATTATTCAAACATTGATTTACCAAAGAGCTTTAATTGTAGTATTAATGCCTTATCTTTAGTTTTTGGTATATCCTTTTTAAGAGGTGGACACTTTAGCAATTGTCTTGGAATTTGAGCAAGATAAGAGGATTTAGGCATTGAAATGCTAGAATCTATGCTCAAATGAGACTCATTTGGACTTGTCGCCGTAGGTACACAAGTTGATGGTTGAATTGTGTTACAAGGAGAAATCGGGACAACCGGTGTTTCAATACATGTTTTAGGAAGATCAACACAAGTAGTTTTGTAGGTGCTATCACAGCCACCTTTTCTTTCTTGAAGAGTTTGTGTTGATTTGTTTTGCACCCACTGATATGGGCAATCATTTGTGGCTTTTGGAATCTTTCTGAAACACTCTTTTACCCCTGTCAAAGCATGGCATTTTGGAAGCCAAATTGCTGTTGCACCCTCATAATAGCCTTGTGCTTTGAGCACATTTTTTGGGACCCATCGAGTAACAATCCGAGGTTTGGGCTTGGAAATGATGTGCTTCTTAAGAGGCTTAGCAACTGGACTAGATGGTACAAGTTTGTACACATCTTTGGGTAGCCACATTGATAATTCCTTCTTACCTGGCCTTCTTTGAGCAGCAACTAGAGTAGTTGGAACATGCCAGCCATGGCCCTCACTTGAGTACTCATCAATTATCCACATCATTTGTTTTGGAGCTTCAAGAGCAGATTTTGATTGTGGGTTGGGTAAGGTAGAAACATTACCCCTTTGACACGATAAAGCTGGTGGTGTAGCAGATCCCAAGATGCAATCAGAATCAATTTGCAACTTGTATTGTCTATTCTTCCAATCTAATGAGCAATTGGTAGCACTTAACCACGATCTACCGAGAACAACCTCTACTACTGCCTTGGACTTACGTGCCACATAAAAGGACACTGACATCTGGTGATCCTGAATGGTCATCATAATGACACATTTTCCCTCTATAGGGTTATCTTCTCCTGAGAAGCTTCGTAGGTCCACAGGAATTTGCACCAGTGATGGTTGACCCAAGGCTATCCAGGTGTCAAACGAGAGAACATTATAATCTGCACCAGAGTCAATTAAGGCAGAGACAAAGTAGGTAGTCTCATGAAGATGAAGGCACACTTGAATATTGAATGGTTCGACATATGGCTCATCAGTAGCCAATTGTATGGCTAACATAGAAGCTTTGCGACGCTCCTTGGCTTTTGCAACTCTGGCTTTAGCCTCCTCTTGAGCCTCACGTCTAAGTAGGTCAAGTGCTTCTTTCCGTGTTTGTGCAGCATGCATCTGTTGATAAATGGCTTCAGTTAATGGTTCATTGTATTTCTTGAGACGACTTCCATTAATGAAGTTAGGCATTTGCTCACCTTCTAGTGTCTCTAAACGCACTGCACCACTTGGAGTAAGCTCATTAATCACAAACGGTCCTAGGCCACGTTTTTTGAGCTTTCTCTTATGCTTCTTAAGTGTGTACAAGAGAACCAGGTGTCCTTTTTTGAATCGGCCAGTTGTTACATTCCTATCATACCATTGCTTTTGTCTCCTCTTCTCGGCATACATCCCCATTACTGCCAATAAGCGGGTCTCATCAAGCTTTTCCAATTCGTCAACGCGTTGTGAAAGCTCATGACCAGTCCAATCCAATTGTTTAGCTACTCGTAGAGTAGGTACAAGAAATTCAATGGGAAGAATTGCATCTAGCCCAAAAGCAAGTTCAAATGGGGTTGTGCCCACAGATGTTTTATAGGCTGTCCTATATGCCCAGAGAACTGAGTGCAACTTTTGCTCCCAATCAGTCCTATGTCCCTCCACAATCTTTGTGAGTGCTGTGCAAAGAATCTTATTAGTACTCTCAGCTTGTCCATTGGTCTGGGGATGATAGGGTGCAGAACGCTTGTGAATTACCATAAATTCTTGAAGCAAAAATTCTATGACTTCATTTACAAAGTGTACACCTTGATCACTAACGATCTCAATAGGTAAGCCATAGCGTGTAAACACGTACTCATACAAGAACTTGGCTATGGTTCTGGCATCATTTTTGACTGTTGCCTTTGCCTCAACCCATTTGGTCAAATAGTCGGTTGTGACTATAATATATTCTGCATGCGTGTTACGAGCTGGAGGTTTAATGGGACCGACAAAATCAATACCCCATTTTGCAAAAGCACGTGTGCTTAACATAGGTCGCAATGGCATATTGTCCTTTGTGATGGGAGGTTTGGTCCTTTGACAATCGTCACAACGTTTCACATATTCTTCGGCATCCATTTGTAAGGTTGGCCACCAAAGCCCAGACCACCTAATCAACTTAGCTGTGGTATTGCCAGAAAAGTGTCCACCACCAACACCTGCATGTGCATGAGTTAAGATTTTCAGATAGTTAGCTTCACATACACACATGCGTAAGTTGCCATCCTTGCCCCTCTTGTAGAGTTGGCCCTCTATTAGCATATAGTTTGCCGCTTCAATTTTAATAGCCTGCTTTCGATGTTTAGGAATTGTTTGATCCGTATGACCATGCTGAAGGTAGTCCACAATATACTTACTCCAACTTGGTGTAGTTGAAATTTGGAATAATGTGACATTATGAATTGGCTTCTGAATTTTACATGAAGCACAGTTACGAACAAATGTTTCAGCATCTGCATGCATGGTAGGCCACCATTGCCCATCTTGAGATATACGTCGCACACAAGTGGTAGCTGATGCATGGATTCTATCGATACCCGCATGTGCCCATTCCAAGATCTCCTCATATTGGTCGGGGTTAGGTATAAGCCTCAACACTCCATCATTACCCTAACGATATAATCTCCCTGAGATTAGCTTGAATGGTCGCCATAGGTCCACATTAGGACCCGCTAGTTGTATTTGCCCACTTGTCAAAATTTCTAAAATGGATTCAGACCATCTAGGAGCTGTCTCTACAAGGAAAAGTGTTGAATCTAACATATCATCATCCACACCCACAGGAGCTTCGCCAGAGGTGATTCGAGACAAATGATCTGCCCTTAGATGAGTTGTTCCTTTTCTAACTGCAACTTCAAAATCAAACTCAAGAAGGATGATAAACCACCTTACTATCCTTCCAGTTGCACAAGGTTTATTCACCAAATATAGCAATGCTTGATGGTCCACAAAAAAATATGAATTTGTTTGCCAAAAGGTAATGGCGAAACCTTTTCACTGCATATATCATGGACAATCCTTCTCTTTCTGTTGTGGTGTAATTCCTCTCAGCATTGTTCAACTGTCGACTAGCATATGAGATTGGGAAATCCTTATTGTGTTCTCCCGATTGAGCCAAAATACATCCAATTGCAAAGTTGGAAGCATCAATGTGGACATGAAAGATTTGGTTCCAATCTGGTGCCCGTAAAATGGGTGCAGTCACTAATGCTTGCTTCAACTTTTCAAAGGATTCCTCACACTCATCAGTCCAATTAAACTTTACAAGAAGAGCATATAACAGTCTGGCTAGGACAGCATACATGTAGATGAATCTACGGTAATAGCCACAATGTCCCATGAATGTTTGTACCCCTTTAGGGTTGATAGGCCGAGGTAATGAGACAATGATATCAATTTTATCCATATCTGTTGAAATCCCATTGCGAGAAACAATATGGCCCAAAATTTTCCCTTGTCTTACCATGAATTTGCACTTGTCAGGATTCAAGCATATACGATAAAGTTGACACTTTTGAAACACAAGTCTCAGGTGTTCTATATGATCATCACGCTCTTGTGAGTGAACACATAAATCATCCATGAAAATCTCAAGAAATTGCCTAAGGTACTCCTTGAATACATGACTCATTAACCGTTGAAAGGTTGCTGGTGCATTTGTTAGACCAAATGGCATAACACGATAGGCAAAGATGCCATCTTCAGTAGCAAAGGCTGTCTTGTGTTGATCCTTTGGATCAATTGACACTTGGTTGTACCCGGAGAATCCATCCAAGAAACTATATGCCTTTTTCCCTGCAACTCGTTCCAGAACATGATCCGTGATTGGAAGTGGGTAATGATCACGCACAGTAGCTGCATTTACCTTCTTGAGGTTTACACATACTCGAAGTTTTCCATTTTTCTTGGGCACCACTACAATAGGGGAGACCCATTCAGTGTGTTCAATCTCATAGATAAATTCTGCCTCTAAGAGCTTGTCTATTTCTTCCTTTATCTTCCGTGCGAAGTTTTCATTGTAAGTATAAGGACGTTGTTTGGAGGGTTTTGCATCCTCTTGCAATGGAATTGTATGCTGACATATGCTTGGATCAACTCCTTTGAGGTCTTTATAACTCCAAGCAAAAACATCGCGATACTCCTTTATTGTTTGTATTAATAACTTCTCCTCATCTAAGGACAAGTCTGTGGCAATCCACACATAGCGAGGCTCTTCTCCTGGCTTAGCAATATCAATCTTTTTTGCATCCTCTGGACCATCGTATGAAATCCCTAGCTCGCTTGGTTTTTGTCGCACGGGCTGTTGAAGAACAATCTTCCGATCTTGAAGAGTGTACTGTGTGAAATTGGGAGGAACATTGAGACCTTGCTCTTGTCCACTTGAGTCTTCACTCATTGAAGACCATGCGGTTTTGAGCTCTCCTTTGCTATCTTGCATCGGATTTTTTTGTTCAACCGTTGTCTTTGCACTTCCCACACTCTTTTTTGAATCGGTTTTAGACTTGAGTTGTGGTTTTTGTTTCTTCGTCTTTTTACGATTTTTGCTAACAGTTGTTAGCTTTTCCCCTGCTTGGAATCCCTCTGATCGTTTGACTTGGTCTTTGATACTATCTTGTGCTTGGACATAGTATAGATATCCGTTCTTTCCTGAGAAGTGAGGTGGTGGTCGAGAGTTTTCACTCTTAGACTCCTCCTTTTCTTTCTGTAGTCTCTCACGTTGTTCACGCTCATCTTGTCTACGGATTCTTTTATGGCTCTTACAGCATTTACGTTTAGGTCGGCTTCTGGGGATCTCTACCTGAACCTCCCTTCCTCTCAAGAGTAGGCGTGCCTTTCCTAACTCTTCCTCAGGGATTGTCACCTCATTATTAAAATCAGAGTCCCATCCATCTTCCTTATCAGCATCATTAGCAGATTCGAGTGTCAAGTCCTCTACTGAGACTTCCTCGACATGCATAGCTGTTGTGGATGTATCCCTATAGTACAAATCATCTAGAAGAGCACGTGGTTGTACCATTCGTATAGGTATAATGTCATATCCATCTGAGTCACAGAACTGAATTGGCTTCGGTAAAGCACATGTCGATAATGTTGCAAGGACATGACTCCATTCTAATGGATCAATTAAATGCTCAGGGAAGGGTTGTGGAATGTATGCCTCGTCTGATACACTTCGATTGCCCTTAAGTCTCTCAGTGTTGAAATCCCTACATGAGGCTCCACACATCCATAGATCTTCTCGCCCATCTGACAATGTAACTTTTGAAACCTCAGATGAAGCAGAATCAAACTCATCTATTGGAGACCTTGTTACATCACGATATGAGTGATTCCTTAGGTTGACCCTTGTGATGACAGAATCATGTCGGAGGTACAAATAATTGTATCCCCAATCTTGAATCATTTGAAATTGTCGCATGAATGGTCTACCCAATATCACTTCATAGTTTGGATGTTTTCCAAAATCCACTACTGCAAAGGTGTGCTCATATTCAATCCCACACGTGGTGACCAATATGTTCTCAAGCAGCCCAAGGGGATGTTCTAAGCTTCCATCTGCTAGCTGCAAGCGCATCCTTGTACTCCTAATAGCTGGTTTGCCCCACTTTTCCCAAATGGACCTTGTCACAATGCCCACTCCTGCGCCACTATCAAGTATTGCAGTTGAAGATACTTTTCGCACTTCTAATGGGAGGGTAGCATTTCCCTGATCGTCCTCACAAAATTTTCCCACTTTGTTGATAGGAACTAGCATTACATGCTTTGTCTCAGGGTGTATAGTACACTCATGGTGACCCTTTTGTAGCAATACCTACTCTGACAAACATGTGGCAATATCATTCCACAACTCAGGTCAAATTTTTATCAAATCGAGCAAAGGTAAGGTACAAGCCACTGGTGCTGACAAAATAGCTTGCACCATACTCATATCTTTCTCCTTTGTCAACCTTTTATGCATGGAGGGTATCCTCAAGGTTTGAGAACAGTTCTCATATTCTCCCAGATATGACGGTAAGGTTTTCATTGTATGCTTACTTCTAGGAGAAACAATTGTTTGAACTTCCTCCTGAATGCTTGGATGTCTAAATTTGTTTTCCGTGCCTCTGGTAAAATCCACCTCAGAGAATGGAGGCGAACTAATAGAAGACATGTTCTCATTAACTTTCTCATCTACTGCGGCCCACATCTCATTTGCCATGTCCTCATTAGCATCAATAACTTCATCATTGCATGGGAAGACAAGGCTAGGTGGTGGCAGAATTTCATCTTTCAATTGGGTGTCAATTGGTGCAGACCTTTCACTATGAGCTTGTGAAATGAGCTCACTTTTCATTTCCCGACTCGATGACACTTCTGGTATGGTTTCTAATGTTGGCTTAAGAGAGGTTGGGCCCCGAGGAATAGGTGGTGGTGGTCCCTCAAGTATTGACTGAGCTTCCCTAATGAGTTGTTGATGTATAGCTAGATTGATCTTCTCCTCACGAGGGTTTGGGTATTCTTGAAGCTTCTTGGGTAGCTCAGATAAAGCTGCAATGCGACTTCTATGAGCATCAATGATGGCATCTAGAGTCTCATTCACTTTATCCACAAAAACAGAACCCCCAGAGCTATCCTCAGTCGTACTAGCCTCATCTTGTTTAACACTAGGCCCAGGTTGAGGTTGATGTTCCTCATGCACTTCTTGGGATGTAAAAGTTTTATCCCTCATGTTTTGTTTAGAGGTTTCCTGAGAACTAGTGGATGTACTTTTAGTTTGTTTGCTTCGGTTCTTCTTCCCTTCCTCCTAGTGGGCTTTTTTCTACTGGACTGTAGGGTTTTGTCCACTAGATTTGTCTTTGCGTCCCTAGTTCGAGGTGTCTCATCAGTTTGCATTTCTGCATTTCGTGTCTGTGATCTAGTCATGACTCTAAGTGGCACAACATCATCATTCTCAGATGAAGGTGGCGATGGAACTGCCCCTACAAGGTTGAGTGAGACCTTTGGTTGAGAGGTGCCTTCCTCATGTGGTTTCAGCAGACAGTCTTTTGGAAAGTGTTCTACACAACACCCTAGACAATATCTTTCAATCGGTGGAAACTGTTGTACTGTTGTATTGGACCGATATGCTTGCCTTGAGCGATGTGGACAATCACGAGCCCAATGGGGTTCTCCGCACTCATAACAGGGGCCCATTGGTTTGGCCTCTACTTTCCTTGGCTGCCATTGACCTGAGGGGCCTGGAGTCCTAGGTTGGTAGCCGCCTAGCAACATTAAAGAGTTTTGTTCCCCTGGTTGAACGTCCAGGTTGAACGTCCAGTGCTGGGCTTGGGTATGCGGGACTTTCAAAGAGATTATCTTTGGATGAATATGATGCGTATTCTTCTTCCACATAGCCTGGGTTTACCAAGTCTCTACACATATTTGAATTGTCATAGTCGACAACCCTTACAGGAGCAGTCCCTGGAGCAGGAGGTCGAGCACCAAGAACAAGTCGTGCTTGCTCTTGTGCCATCGGTGGATTACGTTCAAAATTAGTATATTGTTGATACATTTGTGGAGCCACTCCACCCCTTGGCTGCTCACGTTCCTGTCTCATTCTCGCAATGCGAGTACATTCCTGTGTAGTGTGAGTAAAGTTCCAAGCACAGGCTTGGCACCACTTTTTTGTGGGTTGGTTTGTGATTAGAGGAGAAAAGGTATTACAGTCCTCTGTTTTATGGTCACCGCCACATGCTCCACAAAGATGAGGACCTGTAGGAAGCACACTCCTCATTCTCTGCTGCTATTGTTGTGGCTGCATGGGTGGACGATAGGTCTGTCCCAATCTCCGTAGTACTAGGTTAGCTATCTGGTCTGGATTTACTAGCGCGCTAGACCCTGAACTTTGGTCATCACCCCACTGATCTCTAGGTTTCACCTCCGGGCCAGAACCATCTTGGAACTTGAAGTTATCGGTGAAATCCATAGCATCATGGCAACACTCATTGAAACTTGTATGCTTCTTCGCATAGAGATGTGTATGCAGTGTCGAATTTTTGAGGCCTTTTAAGAAGAGAGAAATTAATCGACTTTGGGCGGGCTTCTCATCTTCTGGGCAACGATTAATGTACTGCTTCATTCTATTTACACAATCTCTAACACTCTCATTCTCACCTTGCTTGAAAGAGTAGATGTGTGCTACCGTGTCATGTTGAATTCCCATCAAGGAAAAAGCTGCAATGAATCTCTCTTCCAAAACTCGCAAAGAAGATTTGTCTGAAGCTTCTAATGCCTGAAACCAAGCCAGGGCTTTTCCCTCAAGAGTGAGTCCAAAGCCTTCAATTTGAGTATGCTTATCAGCCACTTGCTCAGCTCGAACTGCTTGCCTAAATGCTGCTACATGATCGTATGGATCTCCCGACCCTTCATACTTCTTTACCAGTTTCTGAAGAGTTGATGGCCTTACTTGTCTTGAATACTCATCATAGGGCCTACGGCCTCTTACTCTCAGTGGGAATTGTTCCTCTCTTTGGAAAGATGGTCCACATGTTTCCAAAATTGGTGTGGGTACCCTATTACCAGCCTCACCAAACCCCTCCAAAGATCTTGTCACCCGCATTTCAGGATGTGCATTAATAGGAGGCCTAGTTGGCTCCCCTACCCTCCGATTGTCATAGTGAGAAAGATGTTGGTGTGATGTGACCTGTGGTCGCACATTTGGTGTAGGACGATATCTTGGTGCTAGAGTTGGGCTACTAGCAGTGGTCCACTTAGATGTTGAAGGTCCCTCTCTAGTGAACTCTCGTAGGGGAGGAGCAACAGTTTCTCCAAGAGAGGCTGTCTCTCCTGGTTTGGCTGTATTTGTTGAGAACACTTCCATGAATAATGGTTGTCCTTTCCACGTGAGTTCCCTAATCTCTTTCCAATCTAAGGTTCGGTATTCATTGGCCCATTTATCAATTATTCTGTTCATGTGTCCTGCACGCTTCTCAACTACCACCACATGAGCTAGAGGAAGATCTAGCTGTGGCAATCTAGTTGTGGCATAATATCCCTCTAACGAGTCCTTATAGACGTCTTGAAGTGGGTCATCCTGTAAGACCTTTGTCACAGGAATTTGTCGTACAAACTCCCATTGGCATTCAGCCCCCTGATCCATTTTACACTTGCCTTTCCTATCCCTTTCCAAATTTAGATCTACAAGAAGTAAATCATCTATGGATGGCTTTGAGGACTGGGCATTGGATGGTCCAGGCATGTCCGGCTCGATGAGCCAGTCATCTCTCGACTCCCTTGCTCTGGAAAGTTCTGATAAGTCTAAGAACTCGGTTTTAGAGAGCTCCCCTAATTTGTCTACCTTTTCTGGATGGTAGGTGACTTCGTAGCGAACCCCATCTCCACCCATATACATGTTACCCTGGTCATTGACGAGAGGTTCTCTCTCAAGTTCTGAGAAAATGTCGGCGATCTTAACAAGATACCGTTGTTGTGGGTCCCTAAAGATCTCAGCTCCTTGAGCATTTGTGTAGACATATTGGAGTCTCACATTGAGTGTTAACCCCATGGTGTCGGCTTCAAATGGATTAAAGGATCTTGAGGGTGTCCTATTTGGGGTTACGGGATGACTATTTGTCAGCCCTAGATTGTCCATGGACAATGAACTAGTTGTTCTGGAGGAAAGGGTATCGGATTGGGATTCAGACAGGGTTTCAGCAATATCTGCCAAATTGCCTACCGATTGGGTCCCACTTTCTTGCGTAGGTACTCTAGAAGGTGCCCTAGGCCCTATGGCAGAATCTACAAGACGTCCCGACCGCAAGTGCATAAGGTCAAAATTTTTTTTGGTTTTTTTATGTATTTTTGTTTTGTTTTGTTTTGTTTTTGAATTATATATATATATATATATATATATATATATATATATATATATTATTTAACCTACCTAATCACTAAATGCAACTAGAATTAGTATGTGGGCGTAACTATCTATCCTATCTTTTTATTTAATTATGATTTTTTTAAATGATTTTATGTTTTTTATTTTTATTTTTTTTAAAACTTACACAAAAATTATGAATCACACTAAAAATACTAATTATGCACAAAGTTACAAAAACTAAAAGAAATGCAAGTTACACTAATTATGCAAAAAAATTAAAAAATGAAGAATTACAAATTATGCAGAGACTCCTAAAAAATACTCAATTTTTTTTTTACTTTTTTGTTTTTGTTTTTTTTAATTTTCTTTAGTTTTTTTTTGTTTTTTCTCCTTTTGTTTTGTTTTTTTTTTTTTAAATTACAAAAATTTAAAACAATGCAAATTACTCTAACTATGCTAACAATTATAGAAATAAAAAAAATAAAATAAAAAATATTCAAAGAATATGGACTCCTAAAAAAAATTATAATTTTTTTTATTTTTATTTTTATTTTTATTTTTTCCCTTTCTTTTCTCTCTTTTTTTTTTAAAAAAAAAATTAGAATCTCTTTTTCTCTTTTTTTCTTTTTTTTCTCTTTTTCTCTCTTTTTCTTTTTTTTCTCTTTTTCTCTCCTTTTTTTTGTATTTAATGTTTTTTTTAAAGAAAAAAAAATTAATATATTATAGTTTGTTTTTTTTAATTTAAAAAATAAAAGTAAAATAATAAATTGAAAAAAAAATAAAAAAATCAAAAAATACTAACCTGCGTAACGTTATCTCCTCCGGCGACAAATCGTGCGCGGCTCCGGATTCTTCGCTGCCTCCATACGCCTTCTGCAACGGCTTCTGCAACGGCCTCTGCTTTCACGCCTTAGCTGTAGCTACTTGTGCCGCCCACCGCTTCTTCCTTCACAGCGTTAGCTGCAGCAGCCGCCCTGCTCTGCAGTCACCCATCTCTCACCTTCTTCTTCACTTTCAGCTGCAGACCAGCCTGCTTGCAGCCGCCGTCGTTAGCTTCAGTCAGCCTTCACACTCCTACTGCCTGCAGCTACCGGCGCTTCAGCCGCTTCAACCAACGCTTCCCCTTCTCTGCTTCTCCTTCGCTTTCTGCCTGCAGCTACCGGCGCTTCAGCCGCCTTCAACGCCTCTTCTCCTCCTCTGCTTCTCCTTCGCCACCCTCTGCCGACGCCTTCTTCTGCAACTGTTCGGAGCCTCCTTAGCCGCCTCAACAGCTTCGCCTTCAAAGCCTTAGCGTATATATATCAATATATATATATATATATATATATATATTTCTTTGCTGCGCAGCTACCTCGCTTATGCCAACGCCGCCGGCCGCTTACACCACTCGTAAAAAAAACGATTATATATATATATATATATAATGGTTTTTTTTCTTCCTTTTTTTTTAAAAGCCGTCTACTGCACGCCTCCGACTTGTTCAAGCGTCTTGTTCAAGTTGTTTTGTCCAACATGCCAGTGGAAACAGAAAACGTTTAGAGAGAGAGACTGAGAGAGAGAGAGAGAGAGGCAATATTTTCCATCGGATGCACAGCCCTCGCCTTCACCTCCAGCCCCTTCTCCTCACCGCCTTGCTTCCTTAAGCGGCCTTCACACTTGAGAGCCTATGGAGCTTGCATAAGCTATGGAAGAGCTTAGCAACGCACCTCTTTTATTTTTATTTTTTTACTAAATACATGTTAGCGAAAAGCATGAAAGCAATAACGAAAAAAACAATGCAGTAAGCATAATGAACGTACTTGAAAAAGCATAAAAGCAATAAAATAAAAAAAACAATGCGGGAGAAACCTCAACCGCTCAATGGTTTTTTTCTTATCCTAACCTTATCCACTCACCGGGATCACACACCCGAACTTAACCTAATCACTCAATGGTTTTGCAACCAAAAGAGGAAATAGTGGTGGTTTCCACACACTCTCAACCGGATTTGAGTCTTCTCCCCGGCAGCGGCACCAATGGAGAGACGGAATAACTCTCTCACTTGTAGCAAGAGTAGTATGATCCACACTTAGCTCAATCCAATGGGATTTGCATCCCTTTCGGAGCTAGGGATTCAACCCGTACCGGTGCACAAAAGCTTATCCATTTGATGGAGAGAATGCTAAGAAAACTACTACTATTGACATAGACTCAACACACACTCAAACTCAATCTTGCTATTGCTCACTCAACTCCACATTCCACTCATCCATACATCCAAACAAGAAGAAAGCCTAGCTATTGCTTACACATGATCAAAGCATTCTTCATTCTCAATACTCATTTCCCTAGCATGCACACAATCCTTTAAGCTATCAATAAGAAACATGCATACTAGAGAATTGACAAGAGAAGAGAGACAAATATCAACTCATTGCATTGAATTAACAAAAGAATAGAACTTACAACAATGTAGATGGGGAGTGAGAAGAGCTTGCACCTCTATGGAAGAAGAGGGAGAGCTAGTCTCAAGAGAGCTCAAACATGAGTTTGCCCAATGTCTCCATGCTCTCAAATGAGCCACCTTTTATACAAAAATTCTAGAACTCTCAAAAGTTCCCATGTGGGATTATTGTGAAGCCCTCTCCCACATACATCTACAAAGTGGAACTCTTTACAAGAGCCCTAAGTATCTTTTTTGTTGCATCCTTGTATTAATCTTCAACAACGGGCATCTTCAGTTTGTGGAGTAGCAGCTTCATTACTTTCGTGCACTACTAAGAAACCCTATGTATCACATGCGTTCAAGGGGTATTTAAAAAACCCCTTACCTATAAAATTTTCATGAATAAAATGACCCCTTTTTCTTTATGGACTTACAAGCTTTTTTCAAAATTGATTTTAAAAACTCCTTCTGTAAATTTTTGAATTTAAAAACCCCTTCATTTGCTCACATGGTATACTTACGTATTTTTAGGTGAGCCCCCCCCCCGAGTCATTACCATCAAATTGTTGCTCAAGAGCGAGGCGCTTCTGTTGTTTGTCTTGAAGTAGTTGCTCGAGAAGTTGAATGCGATCTTCAAAAGTCAGGGGTGGAAGTTGCAATTTTGTAATTCCATCGTCCCAAGCATTGGCATTTTCATTGGTAGGAGCGTCGTTCATGAGTTGGTTGAAATCAACTCCCGAATCCATGGGTTTATGAAGAAGAGGCTTGAATTGATAAAGTTAGGTGGCCTAAACTCCCGAATCCATGGGTTTATGAAGAAGAGGCTTGATAGAGTTAGGTGGCCTAAACTTGGCTTGAATGCTTGGGAAAACTCTCAAAAAAAAATTTAAAAATCTAGGAATTTTATGCAAGTTTATGGCTATTTTTGGGCATGAAAAGGGGATTTTTGGATTTTTGCTTCAAAAATAGCTTTCTTACTTTTTTGAGCGGGCAAGCTACTCTTCCTTTTAAAAATAGGTGTGAGCCTTGAACCTTATAAAAGTGCAGATGTCTTGAAAATTAAAATATGCACTAGGGAGCTTTCACCATGTTTCAATTAACATACATACATTGCCAACAATAAATATGAATAACGTCCAAATAAATTAATGGCTCTTGTGGTCACAAAATCAAATATTATTTGTCGATATTCAAAAATTTTCATCTCAAAGTAAATTTTCTGATCATCACCAGCTCGCCTTCCTTATCTAGTCCAATGATCTACACTTGGATCAACTAGCCAATCAATTAATAAATTAATTGATTAAAATAAACATCCATATAAAATTTCATATCAACAAGACGATGCAATCAATACTTTCAACGCATGTACGGATTCACCCGCGTATGCGTAAAGTAAGTTATGATCGGCCAAGTTTAGAAAGGCGTCCCAATCTAAACCTGCCTAGGAGAATTCATATTATAAAAACCTGGAAATATAAATATTTTATGAATTCTTTTAAGAATCCATAATTACACAACGTTGGAATATATAAAATATTCCATGAATTCATCCTCAATAACATTTACTCTAGAATTTGATGAAGAATAGTGCAAATTTGGTCTTTGATGTCTGCAAAAAAAAAAAAAGCAAAAACCGCGCGAACGGCCCCTTAAACATTCCTGAAACAAAAATATGACCTCAAAACTATTCTACGAAGTACTGCACACACAATGAGATGATAGATAGATGGATGATGAATGTGTATTGTACAAAGATGATAAGTATATCCCAAGATGGGTGTATACTAGCATAGAAGAAAAAACCTCATAAAGAGGGAAAAAGTGCCCTTGCTGGTCCTAGTGTGTTCATACACAGCACTACCAAATATTGCTATAATTAGAGAAAATAAACCTAATCAACCTATACTTACCCAACTTCAACAACTACGATGCACCATCAGCATAGCTAGCACTACTACCCCTTCTTGAGCTTTGTTGTTGAGAGCATCTGGCACCTCTCTAAGTTGCACCCTACTCAATGCCACCTACAACCATCAAGAGCTACCTACCACACACCCGCCACTGGTCTCAATGCTACTGTGTGCATTGGAGTCTTTGCAAGAGTTATAAAAATCAGGGCTTTTCAAAAAAATTACAAATATCCCCCATCATTTTTCAAATTGAGGGCATAAATCAAGCATTAGAGTGTTGCTATAGCCTCCTATAGCATCATTTCCAAAAAAAAACCTTGTTCTAATTTTCTCGAGGCATGAAGTAAAAGTCTTTTGTTTTTTCTGTAACTATGAGCCCTTACATGTTTGTAGATAAGTTCAATGGCCAAGGTTTCTACACGTGGCAAATGAAGATTAAGTTTCATTTAATGAGAGAAAATATGTGGGGTTTGGTGAAGAGCACTACCAGTATAACTTCTTCCTCTGATGCTTATGCAACACGAAGACCCCAGAACATAACAGGATCTATTTAGAGCAGAGAGGGAATATGCCATCATTGCTCTTGACTAATCCATAATCACCAGGTGAAGCTTGGGCAAAACTTGATTTGTTTTTCAGTGTCAATGAGTTGCAATTGAAGACAAGAGAATCTCTTGCTGCATATGTCAACAAAATGAGGAGTCTCATGACTCAATTAGCTGCAATTTAGTCTCCAGTAACTAAAGACGATGCCATGGAAGTGCTTCTCAAAAGCATGCCTAAGGAGTATGACAACCTAGTGACCACCTTGAAGAACGTTCCTAATCCCACCTTGGAGGGAATCATTAGTGCCTTATCAGAATGCCTTTCCGAAAGAAGAAAGAAAGAAGAAGCAAAGGTCATCTGAAGCTCTCCAATAACTAAAGATGATGCCATGCTAATGCTTCTCAAAAGCATGCCTAAGGAGTATGACAACCTAGTGACCACTTTAAAGAACATTCCTAATCCTATCTTGGATGGAATCATTAGTGCCTTACTGGAATGCCTTACCGAAAGAAGAAAGAAAGAAGAAGCAAAGGTCATCTCAAGCTCTCACAAACAAGGCTTTGTTGTAAAGTCCAAGGGATCATATAAAGGACAAGCCAAAGAAAAGCCTTGCAGATTATGTGGTAAAAGCAATTACTTAGAAAAGGATTGTTTTAGCCCAAATCCCTATGGCATTATGGGAAAAGCAATCATCTTGAAAAAGATTTCTATTCCAAGCAGAACACTACTAATGTTGTTGAAGAGCCTTCCACATGGGAGGCCAACTATTGTATGGATGATTGGGGATTTTAAAGTCCATGAAATGTGTGTTGTTGTTTTTATTATGTGTAACCTAAAATATTTAGTTTGTCTCTACCCTTGGGATCCCATAATTGGCATGTGAAACTAGAACCATGTGATTTATCCTTCAGTAAAACTGGCATGAGAAACCATGAGCCTAGATTTATCCTTGACATAGTATGAGGCAATCCTTTGAGGGGGAGTTTATTGGAATCAAGGTCTAGTCTATGTGTTTGCTTGTGTGTGTGTGTGTGTGTGTGTGTGTGTGTGTGTGTGTGTGTGTGTGTGTGTGTGTGTGTGTGTGTGTGTGTGTGTGAACATCCTCTTACAAAGGAGTAAACACAAAGAGCAAACACCCACTTATGTTTGTCTATATGTGAATCCACTTTAGGACGGGCTAGCATAATATCTGGATATTATTTGTGTTTGACATAAACAGCGATGTCGTTGGGGCAACCTTGTACTTATAAAGGTGCATGTACTTCATTGAAAAAATCAATCAACAGTCACATCATTGAGTCGTGTACTTCACTCTCTCTAGCATTGTCTTCTCTCTCTATCTGCTCCATAGCCATGGCTGCCTTCACCTTTAGCCACCATAGCTCACCCCTATTTTAGCAAGGTAGTGGGGCCATATTTGTGACACCTAATAAAATTTCAGTGTAAGACTTCAACATTCTTCAAAAAAAATTGGTAGAGTTGTCTTCGCCTCAAAGAATGTTGGCATTGCAACTTTCGAAGTATATTTAAAGACTCACTCTAGCTATATTGCACATTTTTTTGCCAATAGAAAAAAGACATCTCATCATATTTGTTCCACAATTGTTCTTTCAATTTCATAAATCCCCACATAAAATTATATTGAAGTGAGGGTAGGTGCGAAAATATTTTGGCACCCATCATGTAATTTCCCCCTCTACCCTAATCCATTAGCCTTGGCATGACACAAGTCCAAATTGTATATGAGTGGGAACTTGGAAGGCCGTCTACATGTTGCCTATGTTAACTTGATTCTTGCCTCATCTATTGGGCCTTGGAGCACTCGAGAGGCCTTTCCATGCATAGATAGGTAGACTAGTCACTATATAGAATGACAGAATCTAGATGCTCGTAGCAAGAATTGGGGGTGAGGGCCGTGTTCATACGAAACCCTAGTTTCTAAACCAAAGAGAAATCAATGCCCGATTCAGTGCGTGTGAGTTCTTAAAAACCACTTGTATGTAATACTGTTGCAAGGAGTAGAACACTTTTTTTGCAAAAGTAGATAACTATGAGAAAGCTAGCAACATGAAAAGACGTACTCTCCGAAAAAAGGCCACTAGGGCAACCCTTGGGAGTCTGGACCGTTGCTTGCACAATTGAATGCCCCTCTAAGTACTCAATTGGTTAATGGATTGGCATCGAGACATGCTTGATTTTTGCCGGGCACCCTTGCCCTTCAAAACTGATAGGTTTGGTGAAATATAATAATCTTTCATTGTAATTTTTGATGGGCATTTTAAAAATTTGTAAGCATTTTTACGACCAAAATGCTCATTAAACGGGCGTGACGCTTATCCAAAAGGCACTGTTGCCCTTCAAAATTGAAATAAGCAATTTTTTTTAGTATAATTTTTAACTAGCATTTTAAAAATTTGTAAATATTTTATGGCCAAAATGCTTAAAAATGGGTGTCCAATGTCCCGTGGGACTCACTCAGAAGTTTCAGACTTTCAGCCTTCGAAGTTTCAGACTTTCAGACTATAAACTGCAAAGTACATTACAATTTACGAGCCTTGGCCCACTTAAGTCTAGGGCCCGAGGCGACAATCAAGTCCGATCGCCGATTATCTGACACAGCTCGCGATGCCGCACAATTCTTGCACAAAGGCTTTGGCAGGCCCGCCAGCGGTCAGCCCTTACTCAGCAAACCAAAAGGGCTTGCACGAAAAATGCCAAAAACTGCACTGCAGCCACTGTCTGGAGTAGTGTTAGAAAATTCCCTTTTTCCTAACCAATGAAAACAAGGATGTAAACCATTCCTATTGAAAAAATCATAGATTAATCGGTTTTATAACTAAGATTTTAAATTTTTTTATAACTAAGATTTCAAAATTTTTGAATCTTTAAATTCAAGGTTATTCAAAATTACCACAGTTTTTCTCAAGTTGAGAGCTGAAAATTACACAAAAGGATGATTTTTTTTTGGCAATGCATTGGACTGGCTAGATTAAAACACCACCCGTCAAATTCAAAATGCAGAGCAGTCGATTGAAGGTTCTTGTTTTTTCTTCAAAAGAGTGAGAGAAGCTCTGTCAAAAATTTAAAAAAAATCTAATCAATGGAGGAAAGGGTGACCTTCAAACCCAACAGGTTTTTATTGCACATATTAACTCGTTTTATAACTAAAACTTCAAAATTTTGAATCTTTAAATTCAAGGCTATGCAAAATTACACAAAGGATGATTTCTTTCTGGCAATGCTTTGGAGTGGCTAGATAAAAACACCACCCGTCAAATTCAAAAGGTAGAGCAGTCGGTTGAAGGTTCTTGTTTTTTCTTCAAAAGAGTGAGAGAAGCTCCGTCAAAATTTTTTTTAAAAATCTAATCAATGAAGAAAAGGATGACCTTCACACCCAACCGGTTTTTATTGCACCCTACCTACCCTCCTCACCCTCATATTTCCTTTTTGTGCAAATTTAAAAGGATTACTAATATTTTAATTTACAAGGTAGAAAAAAAAGAACTGTAATAAAATTGATCCTCCTCTCACAAGCTCTTAACCAACACCACCACCCTAAAGGACCTTGTGGATGTGTAAAGGAGGACCAACTAGTGGCCATAGCATCCTCTAAGTGAGTTTGGAATTTTTAGTTATATATATATATATATATATATACTATCTATACTATATATAAAAGAGACTGAAGTCACGTGTCATCACAAAATGCAAAGTGAAGGCTGCCATACATAGAGGCGTTTTTCCCCGCAACGTGTGCAATTGAGGGTGCCACTAGTTGGACGCCAAGGTCATTATGCGCACATGGAGGAGGGTCAAAATTCCAAAGTCTCCAACCACGTCAACTACACCGCATGAGTGGCAATGGTACTTGGCATCAGATAACGTTATCACTGGCGTTTTCCTCTCCCCGTCACGTCTACTCTGTAGATGGAGCGTTTTGTAAAATTTGACGTGGTAGGGAGAATATTCCATTCTGATCAACCCGCCACGGCAATATGAGCAGCATGTGCAGGGGCCTTGAGGGGTGGACAAAGAGCGCGGGGAGAGAAAGAGGGGGAGGGCCGAAAAGAGAGAGAGTGGTGTCAACCTCGTCAGAGAGACACAGGTGAGAGCCAACTTGTATTTATATTTATAAAAAACATCATGGAGTTTGTCATTACCATGTTATAAAAGTGTAACATTTAATAACCAGTTTTTCTGACTTTAAAAATTAGGAAAAATCATCCGCTCAAATAAAGGCTTAACAAATCTGACTTCATAAGTTGCTCGTTCCTATCGTTTTTAGCCGTATGATCTCATGCGGTTTTGACCGCATGAATCCTGACCATTCGATTTTCCTGATTTTTACGTGGAGATTCTCACATTTAATAACCAGTTTTTCTGACTTAAAAAATTAGGAGAAATCATCCGCTCAAATAAGGGCTAACAAATCTGACTTCATAAGTTGCTCGTTCCTATCGTTTTTAGCCGTATGATGTCATGCGATTTTTGACCGCATGAATCTTGACCATTCGATTTTTACTGATTTTGACCATTCGATTTTCCTGATTTTTACGTGGAGATTCTCACAACTTGTCAACTTGAGTGATTCCAAATTTTTAATTATTAAAACAGTGTAGGATTTTTTTCGCCTCCCCAAATAATCAATAATATATATTTGTCTTGATTAATGCCTTTCTTTCGGCGGGATCCTTGCACAACGCAAAATAAAGGACCCCTCGCTATGAAATCTGGCATTTCTTTTTAAGGGCAACATTTATATAAAATCGCAATAATAAATAAATAACGGGAAAAAGGGGAAGTGGGCACTTGGTAGTTGCAAGGTCGGATCAAGCATTTTCAAGTAAATCCTCGTTTTCTTTGTCTTTTCCTCGGGATGCTTCTTTTTATCTTGTGCTCAGCTTCTTGCTGCTCCACATGCTCTTCTTTCCCTCTCAGCCCTGACTCGTGCGTTCTCCACTACTCCACGTTGCAGTCATGAACATGTCCAATATCCACCTCGTGCTGCTAGTTAGCCTTCTTCAGACCCTTAATCCAACCCTAGGTTATTAAACTGGAGACGTTAGATCTCCACACCTATTCATACCCTCCAGACTGTACAAGGGAAGAAAGCACTGGGATGGAGAAAGACATGAGCAGGCGGTGTTCACACTGCGGCCACAATGGGCACAACTCGAGGACTTGTTCGGAGAAGGGGGTGAAGTTGTTTGGGGTGAGACTGACTGATGGCATGATCCGGAAGAGCGTAAGCATGGGCAACTTGGCGTACTACAACGCGCAGGCTACGCAGGCCTGCAGCACACCGGAGCAGTCGGAGTCTGGGGGAGGCCCTGCAGCAG
>NC_141071.1:46859838-46862338 GCF_041138505.1 Cibotium barometz | reverse complement strand
GCCATATTATGAGATATGTAAGCTTTGTGAATTGCCATATTATGAGATATCGGTAGTTAACTGGGATCCTCACACATGTTCGTTGATGAGGCTCTCAAGGAAGTAAGTGTCAAATCAACACTATTTGATACTCTTAGATTTGCTGTTTTGCAACTTGCCAAAAATTGATAACTCGGTGCTACATAAAACATCCTGAAACATTAAAAAAAATGTGTTTATTAACCAACGTTGCTTTGCATCAATGACAAGGAAGTCTATATCTTGCACTTGCAAACATTGCCATCTTCTATAAATATATTACTTGTAACCTGCCATGTGGCAAGCAAAGGAGAGTCTCACTTGGCAAGAGATGGAGAGATCTTTCACATGAAAGGAGAAAGGAGATTTTTTTTAATTTTTATAAGTATTTTTTACACATGCCTATATGCATTAGGGCTCACAATTAGTTGTCATCATCAAGTCATTTGCTCATTGAATGAGTATATATATATATGTATGTATGTATAGGAGAGTTTCACATTTTTGAACTTTTAAAAAGGAACGTTCTTTTCCACAAGCCTACATGCATTGGGGCTCACAATTAGTTGTCACCATCAAGTCATTTGCTCATTAAATGAGTTTTATATATATATATATATATATATATATATATATATATATAAACACACGCACACACACACACACATACACACACACATGCACACACATTAGAGAGTTTCTCATTTGCTCATTTGTTTTCCCTAGCACACATAGATGCGCGCGCGCACACACAGACACACAGATATATGTGTGTATTTATAGGTATGTATATATGTATATATAAATAGATCTATATGTATGCCAACATAAACACATGCATGTGCATGCACACAACGCACTGCACACACATACATGCACACAAAAAACACACACACGCACACAAGAAAACACATGCACACACACTCGCATGCACGTGCACATACACAAATATACACACTTACACACGCACACACTTACTTAACCTCACACATACGCATACATGCATATAAACTTACATATATATACATGCATACACACACTGAAGTACACAAATACACGTGCACACACATTGATAGGCACACATGCATACATAGATGCACAGGCACACACACATTTGCACGTGTACATGTACACAATCTCACAGACATATGCACGTGCACGTGCACACACATAGACACAAAAATGTCCACATAAAAAATCTACATGCTTGCACACACATATACATTCGCATATGCACACATATTCATATATATATATATGTATGTATGTATATGTATATATATGTATGTTTATATATGTATGTATGTATATCTATATATGTGTATGTTTATATATATATGTATATATGTATATATATATATATATATGTATATGTATATGTACATGTATGTATATGTATGTATATATTATTTAAAGACTAAGGTTATGTAAAAGGGGAGGAGAAGGGTGTGTGTGTGAATGGACTTATGGTCCACTAGCTCACCTATTTAAAGGTGGAGCTAGAAGGCATTTTATGAAGCATGAAGCTTAGTTGTACTTTGAGCAACTTAATAAGCAAGATCTTTTCTTGTATTTTGGGTCTCTCTCCTCCACATCTTTGATCTAGCATGAGCACCATGAAATTCAACATGGTATCTAGAGCTAGGCAACTTGCAAGGTGTAGAATAGGTCAAAAAAGTGGTTTTTAGAGTACAACTCATCTACCCCCAGCCAGTGGAGGCCTTCCAGCAGCTTGAGGAGGACGAATCTTGGCGTGCTTTCAACTAGGAAGTTCAAGAGGACCTCTAAGCGCTCAGATCCGTACAGTCAATTTGGTGTTTTTACCTGTCTGAGCAGCGGCATTGCATTTGGTTTAAATCGGCACCCGTTTTCTATAGCGCTGATGTCGTACAGCCCATTCGTCATCTGTAGGCGATTCGAGGCTATGTGGGCTTAGGGCTTTTGAAGCCCATAGTCTCAAGGCTCTACAGCCGAGAGATGAGCCTCAATGGCGATGCACTCGTAAGAAGCAAAAGACCAGGGTCCCCCTGTGAGAAAGCCATGGAAGCTTCAATAAAAGCTTCACAATAGTGTTTTTTTTCACTAATCTCCTCTTCTTAGCTATAAATGTCATAAGTGCCTCTTGAAAGGGCTTTTCTCCAGATCCTCTGAAGTTGTTGGCTTACACTATGAGGTGCTCATAAGTCATTCATCAAACGTCATCAAGCTTCATCAACATCACAAAGCTTCTCAAAGTGTGCTTATAAGCACTAATAGTGTTGAGTAACACTAATGAGGCTACTAATCCAGCAAAGGGGAGCCATTCCAAAGTGTTTCTAAACACTAAGAGTGTTCTTAAACACTAATGGTGAATCTAATCACCAATGCAAGTGTCATTAGATGCTAGAAATGTGCTCTTAAGCACTAATAGTGTTGCTAAACACTAATGGTGATCTTAATCACCAAAAAAAGTGTTCCTTGACGCTAATGAAGCTAATCTCCA
>NC_141071.1:45282338-45469838 GCF_041138505.1 Cibotium barometz | reverse complement strand
CTCCTCCTCATTGACCTCATCCTCGTCCTCGTCATCTCCTCCACGGCCACCCCCTCCGTCTCCTCCTCCTCTCCGTCCCTCCCTTGACGAGCCCTATTCAAAAACTCTTAACCCCTCTTCAAAAGTAGCAAAAGTGATGGCATCGAGCAGTGCGCACACAGAGATAGGGCAAGGAGGGGGGAGAAGCACACACGGTGGAGTAGGGCACAGGGGCAGGGAGACAACAAGCAAAGAGCATTGTAGCCTACTTTCTGATTCAAGAAAGATGTTGTTGCCAACTCGATAATGGGTCCGGACGTGGAAGGCACCCCAAGTGGCGAAGATGGTGATGAAGATGTGGGGGCAGCGGCCAAATATTGGAAGAGACGAGAAGTGTTACATTTGTAACACATACCATAGATTCACAGGATATCCTGCTAAAAAAAGACACCTCAAGGATTTCTTTTAAAAACCTTCATTTACATTGCCGAGTAGCAACAAAAAGATTAATTAATTAATGAGCCGAACCTCTCTTTTCCGGAACCCTACACACTGGTCCCTTGCTTTAGAGCCTTTTCTTATGGGTCCAATCAAGTTGGCCATGAGTGGCCATCTTTAGATTAACTTGGCCAACTCGGCACACTCTCAAGTCGCAAATTTGTGTGCAAAACTTGACCAATACATCATCACTATTACTTAGCACCACTTATGTGTGGGATTTCAAAATGTGAAAGAGAAATCGTAGCTAGAGCCTGCACTCAGTTAATGCTCTAGGCTTCTTTAATTGTGTGAGTGGGAAAAGGCTCTTACACACCACCCAAGAAAGATGGGAGTGATGTTAAAAGATGGAAGGGGTGCTCTTTGATCTTCCACAAGTGACACCCTACTCTGGCCACAAGGAAGGCTATAGGGTTGTAATGCTTGAGATAAATGCTAGTGACCAATAAGCTTCACTTCCCAAGCATAAACGGTAGAAGTTCAAAGGGACTTTTGGTTCATCTTTCAAACTTTGGTCCATGTGTACACGAGCCTCCTAGCTAGCATGTAGCAACTCGTTTACCCATCAGATAGGCTGAAGTTAGTTATTGGTAGAGACTAGAGATGGGCAATATTTAAAGCACACCTTAGGCTTGAGCATAAGGTCATGCAAGATTAGCTAAGAGCTGTTGAGATTCAAGCTCGATGTCAGCTTGTGCCAGTTGCACTATGTGCTGGCATGTTAGGTAGTAACATGTGTGAGACATAAATGACCGCGTCCAGCTGGTCATAGTGTGTGGACATTAGCTAGGGTTAGCAGTGTGTGGACACAACACATGTAGTGTTGTAGATTATGGATTATATATTATGCATTGTGTGTGTGAAGGGAGATGGCTTCCCTCTATGGTTAGGGTTTGATAATACATTAGGGTTTGCTCCTGTGTGTGTCTCCTCTCCCTCTACCTGTTTTTCATCATGGTATCAGAGCCTGGTGCTCTCTATTAGGGTTTATGAGTGAGTGAGAGAAGAGGGAGAAGAAGCTGTGAAGAAAAGCTATGAAGCTTGCCATTGGAGCTGTGAAGCTTGGAGCACACTGATTTCCATCAAATCTGAGAGCTTGGCCTACCGGGTAAGGACTACTAAACATCCTTGAGTGGATTGCAGGTGCAAAAACACAAACAACACCAAATTTGAGCAAAGAGAAATTTCTGTTTTGCAAGCTCTCCACCATTGAAGCTTGAGTGTGGTGAATGTATGAGGCAAATGGTTGCGAATCTGACAAAGAATCATGTATCTGGCAAATGGGAATATATTGGTAACTCATGTGCAAGCCCTACATTGAATTTGGAGCAAAGTTGATGCATTTATGTGAGTGGACAATCACTGGTTTGAAGCCTTCACAAAAACAGAGAAAAAGGGTCCATTGTGGATGAAATTAAAGCTGGTTTTTTGTAAAAATCAACTAATTGGTGGATAGTGCACATGCCTTGGAGTGTTGGATAACTTCATATGCTCTCAAATATCACAACAAACCTCTCAATCTTCCTCTACAGCAGGCGGTGCGGACTGTCTAGAAGAAACAAAGGAGATTTTCATTTTTTTTGCTAGGTGGAGGCCAAAATTCAAGTCTTATGATTGATTAATTCCAAAATCTCCTTAGCAACTTTGTGGTACACACACTTGAGAAGGATGCTATATGATTGGTTGAAGCAATTATGCATTTTGAGCTTATTAAACAGGCTGTCTATAGTGATTAGTGAAATAGAGGGTGATTAATCAGCTAATTACTCTCTCAACTTAAACAATTGGTCTAATTCCTTTTACATGGAGTTAGTAGACATCATTGCTAATCTAACGAATGCCTGGTCTCTCAATTTGGACAAGAATCAAAGGAATTAGAGCACTTTTACTATACTGGTTTTTATTGGTTTTACTGGTTTTTTCTCAAAAAACAGAGAAGGGGATTTGATAAATTTGGTATGTACGCACCTTGGATGGTGTTGATATGCAACATTGAGCTTGTTTAGGTGTCAATGCAAGTTATCCACACTTGATTGAACGACTACATTGCAATTTGAAGCCTTGAAAAGCGCGCCAAAATAGAGTACTTTGGACTGTGTATGCCAGTTCAATTTGAATGCAAGCAGTTTGATTTTCTACATCAATAGTGAATGCAATCAGTTTGATTTTCTACATCAACAGTGAATGCAATCAATTTGAATGCAACCAGTTTGATTTTCTACATCAACAGTGAAGTTCATTGAGTACTTTGGAGTATTTGGAACACTTATTAGAGTGTGGTTGAGCTGAGGAAGGCTCATTTACAGATTTGGACGTGTGTGGAAGGTGCATTTGCATTGAGCAAATATGTCAGACAACCCAGTACAGATTGTGGGTGTTAAGTTGGATAGGAAGAACTTCCAGGCATGGAAGTACAGGATTAAAAGCTTTCTGAAAGAAAAAGGGTTTTGAAACCTTGTTACAGGTGCAGAGCCAGAGCTGGAACTACCCCGACAACCTACACAACAACAGGTTGTAGCTCATAAGCAATGGTCAGAGAGAGCATACAAAGTTTTGCATTACTTGTCTATATGTATCTCGGATGCTATACTCATACAGATACATGATGCTGAGAATCCCAAGGATGCATGGGATACTTTGGTAAAGCTGTTTGATACAGATACTAGTGCTCGTAAGTCTCAGTTGAGATAACATATTCATAATGTGAAGTGAAAAGGAAGGAGTATCCATGATTATATATAAGAGATAAAGAAGTATGCAGATGCATTGGCAACTATCAATGCCCCCATGCCTGATGATGATTTGGTAGACATTGCCTTGCGTGGTCTTGGCAAGGAGTACAAGTCTTTTGATACATCTATTTCTGTTCAGAGTACAGGTTTACTCTTTTCATGATGCATCTACTAGCCATGATGATAAATGCAGGAATCAGGCTTCTATTCACAAAGGGGATTTAGAGGCATTGCATCACGTGGTCATGGTAATGGTCATGGATGGCAGGATAGGTCACCATAACAAAATTTTCAGCCTACATATGGTGCTAGAGGTGGTCGTGGATATACACCTCAGAGAGGTAGAGTTAATCCTCGTGGAAGAGGACGTTGGCAAGGTCAACAAACATCTATGCAAAATGTGGAATGCCATTAATGTGGGAAATTTGGTCATATGGCACATGATTGTTTCTGCAAACAAAATGATTTGAGAGGGGGTAGAGCACAACATGGTGGACATTATGCATAACATGGTGGAAATTATGCAAATGGTAGAAATTTTGCATCAAGCAGTAATGATGGCAGCGCAAATCACTTGTTTGCTATGAAACATGTCGTGGGATCTATGATGAAAAATGGTAACAGTGATGACACTTGGTATATGGACTCTGGAGCATCAAACCATATGAACTGTCATGGCGAATGGTTTGAACATATGAAGCCTATGGATGTGAAAGGCTATGTGGAGACAGGAGATGATACCCAACATGCTATCACACATGTTGGAAGTGTACCATTGGTTATGCACAATGGTGAAACACAGTCTATGACAGATGTCTTGTATGTGCCTTCTATTACAAAAAGTTTGGCCTCAGTTGGTCAAATGGTGGAACAGGGTTTACAGGTTTGTTTCAACGAGCATGGATGCTTCATTGAGGATTTCAAAAATGGATGTAGAGTCATTGCCAAACGCAAGAAAAAAGGCAGGTTATTTAAGTTGGATGCTGGGATTCTTGAGTTGAAATCAGCCATGTTCTCTAAAAGCTGAAATGTGGTACAGGACATTCACATGTGGCATAAAAGGATTGGACATGTGAACATACAGAGGTTAAAGAACATGCAGGCAAGAGGCATTATAAGTGGGCTGCCTAGATTCAAGTATGATGGGAATATGCATGTCTGTGATGCTTGCCAGTTCGGAAAAGCAAGCAAGGTTGCCATTTCCTAAAGAAGGCAACATGAGTAGCAGGCCACTTGAGATAGTTCATAGTGATGTATGGGGTCCTGCTGCATAAAACCCATCCATTAAAGGCAGCTTGTATTATGTGACATCAGAATGACTTGGATTTACTTTCTCAACAAAGAGAAAAATGAAGTATTGGGAAAGTTTATGGACTTCAAAGCTTTTGCAGAGAAGCAATATGGCTCTTGGATAAAATGTTTGAGGACAGATGGAGGTGGTGAATACACCTCACATGCTTTTGAGAATTTCTTGAGAAAGCATGGCATAAGAAGGTAGTTAACTTGTAGGTATACACCTCAACAAAATGGTGTTGCTGAGAGGAAAAATAGAGTCATTTGTGATGTGGCCAAGGCGATGCTCAATGAAAAGAGCATGCCAGATTATTATTAGGCAGAAGCGTGTGCCACAGCGGTGTATGTACTTAATAAGACACCCACAACATCCATACATGGAAGTACGCCATAGATGCGTCTCACAGGTTTTAGGTCAGACATTGGACACCTCAAAGTGTTTGGTTGCATAGCTTATGTGCATGTGCCAGATGAGAGAAGGAGAAAGTTGGATCCTAAGGCAGAAAAGTGTGTTTTTGTTGGGTATGCACAGGATCGCAAGGCATATAAATGTTACAATCCGCATACTAGGCAAGTGGTTATCTCACGAGATGTGGTGTTTGATGAACTTGCTAGTTGGTACAAGGCAAAGGATGAGGGTGTCATTGATTCCGTTGGACGCTGATGTGCATGTGAACTTACCACAAGCAAGTTCTATTTCTATGTCTGGGCCAGTAGAGTCTGAGAGTAGCACTATACGTCCATGGTCAGGACGCTTGAGACATGAGAGTGTGAGCACTGGGGGAGTAGTGCTGTGGATAAAGGGAAAAAGAAGGTTGAAGGAATTGGCATTATAGGTTATGAGTCGTCAAGTTCAGAAAGTTTGGATGAGGAACTTGGCATACCAGTTTTACGCACACCAGGTGCAAGGCAGGATAGATATGTGCCTCCACATGCTAGAGTGACAGGTGTTCAGAGGAATCCGCATGCATTACGGAGGTCCCAAAGGGTCAGGTATGACAGGTTGACATATTGTGACTTTGCTATGTATTACGCATATATGACCTCTTTGGTGAAGCATGTGGAACCTACATGCTATACAGAAGCTATTGGGAAGCATGTATGGGAGAAGGCAATGGATGTTGAGATGGACGCATTGGTTCATAAAATGAAACATGGGATTTGGTTGCCTTACCACCACAAGGCAAAAATGTCATTGGTTGCAAATGGGTTTATAAGGTGAAATGCAAATCAGATGGTTCCATTGAGCGCCATAAAGCGTGGTTGTTTGGTAGCTAAGGGTTATGCACAAACCCAAGGCTTGGACTATGATGAAACATTTAGTCTAGTTGTAAAGATGGGAATAGTGAGAGCGGTCATTACTATGGCTGCAGCAAATGGTTGGGAAATGCATCAAATGGATGTGAAAAATGCATTTCTAAATGGTGATTTACAAGAGGAAGTTTATATGAGTCTGATTTAGTTCGAGAGAAGGACAATTAGGTTTACTGTCCGACCTCACGTAGTCTAACTGAATTTATTCAGTTTAGTTCTACCAGGATTCCTTTCAACTAAACATCTAGATTTTGGGTAAATATCCATTTAGTGATTTTACCAATTCAATTATCCAAGATTTTCTTTTTCCCACATAAATTCTCAACCTTAATTCATTAGGTAGAATTATGATGAAAATTCATCTTTTGACATTAGAATTTAATTCAAATCCATCTTTTCTTAATTATCATGGAAATTCATCTTTTAACTAAAATATCAATACCTTTTTTTTTGAATAAACTTGAAATCTTTCTTTTTCTCATTTTAATGAGTGCAATTCAATTATCATGGGAATTCCTCTTTTCCCTAAATTAAATCTATTAAAATTCTTCTTAAAAATTACATAAAAATAACCATTAATTCCTTTAAGCTAAAAATTCCACTTTTCTCATCTAAACATTTGAATTCCAATATAGTAGGAATTCCTCTTTTATCAATAAAACTTATTTATGCAAAAAGATAAATTTAATTAAAATTTTCTCTTAAAATTTAAATAAAAATCTCCATTAATTACTTTGCACTAGGAATTACACTTTCTTCATTTAATTAATTGGATTCCAATATGGTGGGAATTCCTCTTTTATTCAAATAAAAATTTATCTATACAAAAAGATAGCACCTCGTGCTTGGAGTGATAAGATAAGCCGATATCTTATCTCCCTTGGATTTCAGGTTTCTTCAGCAGATTCTTCACTCTATGTGAAGAAAACAGATCATGGGATTGTCTTACTTGTCATCTATGTGGATGACTTGATTGTCACAGGAGATCATGTTACAGATGTTATGCATGTCAAGAAGGCATTGAGTGGGCAGTTTGATATGAAAGACTTGGGTGAATTGAGATATTTTCTTGGGATTGAAGTGATCAAAGACCATGCAGGGACATGGTAGTGCAACGCCAATATGCATTGGATATGTTGGCAAAATATGGGATGACAGGGTGTAAGCCAATGAGTACACCTTTGGAGCAGAATGTGAAGCTGTGGGCTGATTTTGGTGAAGAGTTGGATGATCCATCTATGTATAGAAAGATGGTTGGCAGTCTTATTTACATGACTATCACACACCCGGATCTCAGTTATGCTGTGGGGCTAGTAAGCCAATTTATGCAAAGCCCCAGAAAACCTCATTTGGATGCAATGAGACGCATTATGCGCTATGTAAAGACCAATGCACATTATGGTCTTCTTTATGAGCATGGTAAAGGCTTGGATGTACATGGCTACTACACAGACGCAGATTGGGTAGGTAGCTCGTTTGACATGAGGTCTACTAGTGGTGCCTTTACATTTGGAAGTGCAGTGGTGAGTTGGAGCAGTAAGAAGCAACCTACTGTTGCTTTCTCTAGTACAGAGGCTGAATACAGGGGTGCAGCCATTGCTACATGTGAAGGAGTATGGTTAAAGAGTCTCTTCGCTGATTTGGGTGAGCCTATTGATGGCAAGGTTGTCATTCATTGTGACAACATGAGCAGAAGTTGGCCAAGAATCCAGTTTTTCATGTACGGACCAAACACATAGAGGTCCACTATCATTTTGTCAGAGAGAAAGTGTTGGATGGTACAGTGGATTTGTAGTATGTGAAGACTGAAGAGTAGGTGGCCGACATCTTTACAAAGCCACTTAGCAGGGAGAAGTTTGAGTACTTCCGTACTATGTTGGGAGTACATCAGATGAGCTTGAGGGGGAGTGTTGAAAGCTTTGATAGCCCAAGCTCATCTACATCTTCATCTATGGCAGTATATCATGAGCTTGAGAGGGGCTGTTGAGATTCAAGCTTGATGTCAGCTTGTGCCAGTTGCACTATGTGCTGGCATGTTAGGTACTAACATGTGTGAGACATAAATGACTGCGTTCAGCTGGTCATAGTGTGTGGACATTAGCTAGGGTTAGCAGTGTGTGGACACAACACATGTAGTGTGTTGTAGCGATTATGGATTATGGTTTTATGCATTGTGTGTGTGAAGGGAGATGGCTTCCCTCTATGGTTAGGGTTTGATAATACATTAGGGTTTGCTCCTGTGTGTGTGTCTCCTCTCCCTCTACCTGTTTTTCATCAAGAGCTTCATCCGCACTCCTTATAGTATGCATCCCTGTGGTTGCTCTTTTGAATAATTAAATACATAGCAAGAATCCATTTGTGTAAAGTTTGTATGCCAATATTTTTATTTTGAAGGCTATGGTGTGTCGGGAAATGTAAAGAAACTTTTATATTGGAAATTTGTACACATGTCTAAAGCACATGCTTTACGTTGATTAAGAGGGCTAGAGAAGAGAGTAGCAAGAGTCCAGGAGAGGACTCTCTCTCTCTCTCTCTCTCTCTCTCTCTCTCTCTCTCTCTCTCTCTCGGTTGGTAGTTTGGCTGATGAAGATGTTAGGGTTCCTCCCTCTCTCTCTCCTACACAAGAGTTTCTAGCCCTCTCTCTCTTCCATACATGTTTCACTCATCTCATATGCTTTGGTGGGAAAATTATCTCTCTTTATAATGCTGAAAGAGCCAGCTACGTCTATGGTTGCATGCACTCAAGTCAAGAGGTTTTCTGCAAAGCACGAGCATAAGGCATACCTACAACAATGGAAAAGCATAGGCAAGCAAAAGGGCTAATACAATTGAGGAAGGTCATGAGGAAGGGCTGGTGGGTGTTGTTATCAAGAGGGGAGCTCATCCTTGTATAGACGAAGGGGGAGGATACTTAGTTGAGTAGCCTTTGCAAGGGCCTTAGCTAGCCAAGAGGATGTTGAAATATATAAGTGAATAGGGTGTGTGCGGCAACAAGCCCTTGGCTAGAGGCTGTAAAAGAGAATCTGTAAATGTGAGAGAACCTCTGAAAAGGTGAGAAGAGAGGTGGAGAGAATCAAGCAAAAGAGGTGGAGTGAATCAAGGAGAAATCAGTGGGATTAGATGCTTGGATGTAAACTCTATAAATTGAGACATTGGCCTATTGAGAACTTGCTAGTTTTTGATTATCCATGCCTACACTAAGCTATCAGTTAATTGCTCACTAATCACGTCTTAATTTCTCACTAATCACGTCTTAATTTCTCACTAATCACATCTTAATTATCATCTAATCTCTTTGTTAATGATGTTGATTCTAGCATTTGATCCACCATAGATCACATTGCTGTAATTTTAACATGGTATCAGAGCCTAGCCTAGAATCCATCAAGTTTATGAGCCCATTATCTAACTAATTAGAATTAGTAGATAATTAAGAAATAATCATTTTTTAAAGTTATTTTCAATTAGCCCTCTGTACCCCCAGCCAATGGAGGGGCTTGATCTCACTCCAGGAGAAACATTAGGGGAAATGCTTCTAGCCCAACATAGCTACTTCATTGGTTCTCTAGCCAAATGAATCAGCGCAGCAAACCGCCTGCGCAATCAGGAGATAATCGCAATCAGGAGATAATCACATTTTTTCCAATGCTTGTTTTTTTGAAGAAAATGAAGATCTTGTGTGTTCCAGTTGCAATGGGTCTGATTCCTCTTAGCCCCAGGGTTTTCAAGGGCGCTCTACAAGCTGGTGAAGTCAGAATTTGATTTGATCAAGTCTACATTGAGATCCAAGCTCTTCATCAAATCTGCAGGTGACTTTGGTAAAATAGAGATTAAGCATTCAATGTTTGGTCAAATCTTGTGTTTCTTGGCTTAATCCTCTAGTAGACTAATTGCTATTGATGGCCTTGAAAGGATTTGAGCTCATTTGAACTCAGGTCTCAGATCTGGGCTCCTCGCATACTCTGTTTTTTGCACACAAAACAGAGGATTAATTTGCTAATCAGTGATTAATCAGTGCTAATCACTATTTTTTGGTAGAATTGAGGGTTCAAATCAACCATTAGGTATCCGATATAGATCCCTATAACTTCAGATTGCAATTCGGAGATGGTTTGATACTCCAACCATTCTGTACAAATTGGTTACCCTTGATTTAATGTAATTTTATGCTGATAAATCTGCTGTAATCATCTCCTAAACACCAGATTGAGTTATAAAAGGGTAGACACTGCCCTTGAATCTTGAAATTGGATCAAGAGGTAAGACCCCCTTCACATCATCACGAGTACAGCACAAGAGAGCCAAATTTAATGGGGAGCAGTTTTACACATGGCAGACAAAAACCATGTATCTGCTCATGAGGAAAAATGTGTGGGGACTAGTTGAGGGAAGAGATGAATGCCCAGAGGTGAGAGGGGAAAATGAGTGGAAGAGCAGGAATGAAAAAGCATTGGGACTTATTGCACTCAGTTTAAATGATGAAATCATTCATCACATCACAGGGATACAATGGGCAAAAGATGCATGGGATGAACTCAATAAATTATTTGGCACACAAGCTAAAAATTCAAAGATAAATCTGTTAATGCAGTTCTACAAATTGGATATGAAGGAAAGTGAACCTTTAATCACACACTTGAACAGAAATAAAAGCATTAAGTAGCTATTGGCAAAAAGGTAGAAGATGATGAGGCACTAGCAGTGCTTCTGAAGAGTGTGGACAAAGGTGAATATGAAAAGATTGTAGCAACACTAAAGAATGTACCTGAATTGAAGCTACACGAGATAGAAGGAGCTCTACTAGAGCAAGAGAGCAGAGGCAAAGAGAAGAAATGGCTCGACTCAACAGTAGGAGAAGAAAAAGCATTCTTCACCCAAGGAGGATTCTCTCGAGGGACGAGGACGAGGACGAGAAAGAGGCAGAGTAGGAGGAAGGACCTTCACTTACCACAACTATGGAAAGCCAGGACACATGGCAAGAGACTGCTACAGTAAACCCAGTGGAGAAGGAATGACATCAGCAAACTTCATGGAGGCTCCTAAAGAAGTGGAGTCGGATCATCTTTTTTGAGAGAGAGAGAGACAGAGAGGGAGAAACCCCACAACCCAATGTAACCTGCCCCAACAAAGTAAAACCACCTCTGAGCCACCGATGATGTAGGCCATGTGGTAAATGCATGTGTGAGCGCTTTAGTCAAGGTCACGGGCACTTATAGTAGCCTTGGACACATAGAGAGAGAGAGTGCCCTTGGACACATAGAGAGAGAGAGAGTTTAGGGACTTGAGGCACTGGTCCCGGACTATCAAAGTAAGAAGAAAACTTGGTATAGGGTCCAAGTGTGCTAGGATTGTTCACTTGAGGGGAGGTGTGCTAGGCACTGGTCGTGGACTATCAAGTAAGAGGGAAACTTGGTATAGGGTCTAGGTGTGCTAGGAATATTCACTTGAGGGGAGGTGTTGAAATATACAAGTGAATAGGGTGTGTGCAGGAACAAGCCCTTGGCTAGAGGCTGTAAAAGAGAATCCGTAAATGTGAGAGAACCTCTGAAAAGGTGAGAAGAATCTACTGGGAGAGAATAAAGGGTAGCATGAGGAGATTTAGGAGGTGTGGAGATATTCTGGGAGAGGTGGAGAGAATCAAGCAAAAGAGGTGGAGTGAATCAAGGAGAAATCAGTGGGATTAGATGCTTGGATGTAAACTCTTAAAATTGAGGCATTGGCCTAATGAGAACTTGCTGGTTTTTTATTATCCATGCCTACACTAAGCTATCAGTTAATTGCTCATTAATCACGTGTCTTAATTATCATTTAATCTCTTTGTTAATAATGTTGATTCTAGCATTTGATCCACCATAGCTCATCACATTGCTGTAATTTTAACTGAGGAAAAGTAGTGCAAGGGGTAAGAGTGTGGCGACCCATATGGAGAGGCAGAGCCACGACATCCACCACTTGAAGTATCCGCTCCTTCAAGTACATCTCATTCCCATATAACCCTCAGTATAACCCATTACATTGTTGATGACAAGGGGGGAAACCTTAAAATTTCAACTGTCACATAGTTGATGATGTGGGGTGGAGCATCCATACACGGCACTTTAATTTCAAACACCTTAGAATTTGAAAGGATTCATAATAGGAATTCAAAATTCTCACCATCTTCCCACAACCAAAGTTAAAACCTCTTGGAAAGATACCTCACGTAGATTCTTGTCATATGACTCCTTAGGCCCACAAAGGGGAGTGTTTTAAATGTCATAACTTAGCCACTATGCATCTCAGTGTCCATTCAACAAGACATATCTTGGTG
Source organism: Cibotium barometz (assembly GCF_041138505.1). Classification (NCBI taxonomy): domain Eukaryota; kingdom Viridiplantae; phylum Streptophyta; class Polypodiopsida; order Cyatheales; family Cibotiaceae; genus Cibotium; species Cibotium barometz. Next base: position 45,457,712 of record NC_141071.1, on the reverse strand, counting down.
GTGGTGGAGGTGGTGGCAAAGCTATGCAATCACATGCACACACACACACTTTGGTACAGTTAGTAGGGTGACATCAATTGATGTCTACTCTTTCAATAGTAATTGTGAGAATTGTTGTGTGAACATGGGGGTGTTTAGTTTGCATAATTTAATCTACATATTAAGTGGTTATGGGAACCCATGTATATGTACACTTGGTACAGGCGGCTAGGTAATGAGGACATTGATGTCTATTCTCTCAATAGTAATTGTGAGAATACATGGGGGTGTTTGGTCCACATGGTTTGATATGCGGGTGATGTCATGGAAACCCATGTACATGCATTGTTTGATGATGGGATAAAGCTTATTGATGCTTCCCATGTCCATAGACTATGTATCTCAGTCGTGTCGAGTGACCATGTCCATAGACTATGTATCCCAGTGGTGTCAAGTGACCATCGGTATGTGGTCTATCTTGCTCAAGGCGCTACCTAATGTTGACAAAGGAATGGTCCTTAAGCCACACTAAAGATTCAAGACTATGAGGAAGAGCTTTCTTTCTAGCTATGCACCTTTATAGCATAAATATTTTATTGGACAAGGAGAGCCCTCATGTAAATATTGACTATATACATCATGTAATCTCTTTTGTACATCATGAGAAGAAGTTTACTTTATATGGTGGAGGTGAAGGTGCTTCCTATTGTCTACTTCGCTCCAAACTCTTCAAGACGTGCATAATGGATGGGGTCTCACACAACTTATCTCTCAGCTCCCACACTTCTCTTGCTTCTCTCTCTCACCCCATTTCACTGCTTTCTCAATGTATGCTATCAAGCTCACAAGCTCCACCCCCTTTCCATGCCATTCTACTTTATAAGTAGGTATGTTGGGCTGATAAATGTGGAGACGACATGGATATTTTTTTGGATCAAGCCATGGAAAGGGAGATCATGATGGCACATGGTAGTGGTTAAAAGGTTCCGAACACATGAACAATTAAAGACATGGCATCTTGTTGAGGAACACAGTGTGAGTGTTGTGTGCTAATTGTGAGAAACATTTTTTGTAGCAATCATAATGTAGGCTTTGGACTACTATAGCATGCATGGCTTTGCTATAGTAATCATAATGTAGGCTTTGGACTACTATGATTGCTATAGCATGCATGGCTTTGCTACATAGCAATAATGTAGCAGGCAAAACTTCTTAATAGTCACAACCTTACCGATGCACTATAATGTTGATGCCAACGACATCAAAGCTGGATTTATTTATGAGATCAAGCACACGGAATGGCTATCCCCATCGATAGTCATAGTGCCTAAGAAAAATGGAAAGATTCTGGTTTGTGTTAACCTTAAAAAGGTTAATATAGCCATGGTGAAGGACCATTAATCATTACTATTCATGAAGCACGTGCTAGAATGAGTAGTAGGCAAGGAGGCCTACAGCTTCCTTGATAGGTTCTCAAGTTATAACCAAGTGGAAATAGACCCGAATAATCAACATAAGACTGCATTTGCCAAAGAGTGGGGCACTTATGCAAACAGAGTTTTGCCATTCAGCCTATCCCACACCTTAGGCACTTTCCAAAGGCTTATGCATACAAAGTTATGCCTCTCATCCTATCCAATGCCTCAGGCACTTTTTAAAGGCTTATGTGCACAGCATACAACGAATACCTTAGGGAGTTCCAGATGGCGATCCTAGCTTCGCCCGCCACCACAGAGTTCTCTCCAGCCTCGGGGCCCCTGCGAGTGATGGGGCTCCCAGTGGATTACGGTTTTTTCAGGTGTCTCCAGCTGGATGCTGGCTCGTTCGAGACACTGGTCGCGCCCTTGCGAGTTTGCGTGGTGTGCCATCCCTCTTGTTCTCCTTCAGTGGTGAGCAGCATGGTGGCCTTCTCCTTTCCTCTCAGTGTTGCCCCAGACACAGCATGGGATTGCAACTTTGTAGAGGAAGTTTTGCGTGATCAGATACTGGAGTTTTCTCACCACTTCAGTGACTTGGGGCTCACGGACCTATTGCAAACCCGATTACACTCAGCCCGCATGAGCTTGTTTGGTATAGGAGATTGGCGGGCGGATCCGGTCCACACCTCAGTTGAGGCGGTGCTACTGATTCTCCTCCATGCCGCCCCGAGGGTGCAGCCTACCTTTAGATACATATATGCAGAGGATTGGTCTCACGCCTATGCCCTGGACAGGGCGAAGGAGGAGTGGGGCTGGACACAGAGACAGGTCACCCTCTTTTTGGAGAGACTCCGCACCCGGACAGACAGTGACTATTCTCCCTCCAAGCCAGCGCACCCAAGACTCACAGAGTGGAGGGCAGATCATCCGGGCCGGCTGAGAGGGGTGAGCCAGTGGTGGCGGCTGCTTCACTTGCCATAGCTCATCCATGAGGATCCTCTCATGGAACATCCAGGGTCTTGGTGGACATCGCTGCTACATTGGTCGGGGTAGACTTTGCCAGGAGATCCAGAGGGCTCTCGTTGGAGGACCCATAGATATCCTTTTCATCCAGGAACACCACCTTTCTGTCGGGCGTACCTGCACCTACGGGAAGATCTTGCCAGGCAGGAGTCACACTTTTTGGTCACCGGCATATGGCTCCCAGGGGAACCAAGGTGGAGTATGCATCTCAGTCAGCAGCTTCTATCCGAGGTTGTGGATTCTGGCACTCTGGTCGAGGGTCGAGCGCAGTGGATCATCCTTCGGGTTGGGGAAGACCGCATTGGCTTCCTCAACTTCTACGCCCCTAATGGGTCGACCGGGAGAGCCGAGTTCTGGAGCACCATTAGGTAGTCCCTCCCCATGGCAGACCATTGGTGCCTAGGGGGGGATTGCAATATGCTGGAGGATGCAAAGGACAGGATGGGGGGCAGCCAGGAGACCATTCATGGGCCGGAGCTTGCTGCCTGGGAGGAACTAGTGCTGCAGGTGAGAGGCCAGGATCCGTGGACTCTCTCGGAGTTTGGCAGGTTGCAGGGGAGTTTATCTTTCTCGCGCTCGGATAGACGGGCCACAGGAGTTAACCTTTCCCGCATCGACAGGTTTTACATTGATGAGTGGGCCTGCGATAGAGGTGGTCCTCGTTTTCGGACCACTTTCCAGTGCTTCTCCAGATCGAGGACCCTATGAGAGGAGAGCGAGGCCAGAGCGTCCGGATTCCAGATTGTCTCATAGAGGAGCCCGAGATTGCGACCAGAGTTGAGCAGGTCTGGCAGGAGCTTCAGTTCAGGAGAGCATCGGCAGCCAGCGATCTTGACAGGGGTTTGCAGGAGATCAGTAGGATGCTCAGACAGGCTGCCCTGGACCGTCTGGAGGCTTTCAGAGAGCAGGAGAGGAGCCTGCGGAGGAGTCTAGCTTCCCTTCAGAGACTCTAGGAGAGGGATCCTACGAGCCCTTGGATTTCAAAGCAGATGGAGTCAGCTCGCACAGAGATCAGATCCATCGAGGAGAGGAGGGTGGAGTTTCGATTCTATGCTCGGGCTTCTTTTTGGACACAGGCACTGGAGACAGAGTGACTCGAGATTTCTTTGAGGCGATTTGGCCTCGCTTCAGACGAGAGGGTCTCAGGCGTCTTCGGCAGGCTGATGGCCAGGTAGTGGTGGATCCCCCCAGGGTTCGGGCGATAGCCACAGATTTTTACAGGGATCTGCTCTCTGCTGAGCCAGCAGATGACAGGGTGAGAGAGGCTCGAGAGGCAGTCTGGAGCTTCACGAGACCGGTTGTGCCGGCCCATTTGCAGCACTCCCTTCTCTCCCCCTTCTCGGATACGGAACTGGAGGAGGCTCTTCAGGCACTTCCTCGGGGCAAATGCCCAGGAGAGGACGGTCTCTCAGTGGCTTTCTTCCAGAGGTACTGGGGTCTCTTCCATAGGGGTTTCAGATTGGCATTCCAGGAGATTATGGAGTCGGGAGACATGCCGGACAGCATGGCAGAGGGGTTGATTCACTTGATTCCCAAAGAGGGAGGAGACAGACTGGAGATTAGACAGTGGAGACCGATCGCCTTGCTAGGCACGGCCTACAAGGTCCTAGCTAAGGCGATCAACAGGCGGCTTCAGCCTCACCTTCCGAACATCATCCACTCCACGCAGACAGGCTTCATCCAGGATAGGAGCATCCTGGATAACATCTTCTCTTTCTGGGAGGCTACGGCTTTGGCTAGATTTCGGCAGGAGGATCTGGCAGTGCTCCTTCTCGACTTCGAGAAGGCATATGATCGGGTGGACTGGGCCTTCTTGGAAGGCACTATGGAGAGGATGGGCGTCCCCCCTCAGTGGATCCGTGGGGTCTCTGCACTCTACACATCGGCTCATAGCCAGGTGCTGATACAGGGCGTGCGCGGAGAGAGGTTCCAGCTCTCGCGCTCGGTGCGACAGGGGTGCCCCTTGGCGCCCTTTCTTTTTCTCTTTGTGGCGGAGGCCATGAGCACTTTCTTGACGGCACAGGATACAGGTTTGCGGCTCCCCATCCGCACCTTGGTGGAGGAGCTCCTAGACTCGGAGTTTGCGGATGACACTGCTGTCTATCTTCAGGGATGGGAGGAGAACCTCCGCCGCTTCGCCTCAGCCATGGACAGGTTTTGCAGAGCTTCGGGCGCTTTGATCAACTGGCACAAGTCGTGTGGGTTGTGGGTCAGTTCTGTGCCCCCCTCGCCGACTTGGAGGCCAGTTGATGGGTTTCAGTGGTGGCTACCCCTCGGCACTACAATGCACTATTTGGGATGCTATGTGGGCATTGACATATCTCCGGAGCAGTAGATAGCCCCCCTTCTTCTGAGCATTCGGAAGAAGCTTCTGTATTGGAGTACCGCTCGTTTATCTCTGGCTGGCCGAGTGGTTGTGGCCAACCAGGTTCCTTTTGCTACCATGTGGTACATCACTTCTTGCTGGGCCTTCTCTCGGGCGTGCATTGGCTAGGTGCAGAGGCTTATCAGGAACTTTCTTTGGTCCGGTGGTGACGGGCGGCCCGCCAGGGCCAAGGTGACATGGGCTGTGATCACTCAGCCGAGGGAGAGAGGCGGCCTAGGCATAGTTGATCCTATTTGCCAAAGCCGAGCTTTGCTTGGCAAGTTGGTGGTTCGTGGCCTCCTACCAGGCGGCGCTGAGCCGTGGAAGGAGTTTCTTGTTTCCAGGATTCTCAGCCGCACTCCTTCTCTTAGCGGCCCCTGGACCCCCAGCATCAGGTGGATCTTTACAGAGTAGCGATCCAGAGGAGTGGGCCTTGGCTTCGAGGAGCGTTTTGCAGCTAGCCTTCTGAGGGCCTGGGAGCATCTGAGGCCGTCACTCTTCCAGACTCCCCCGGGCACCGATGAGGAGCGCCTGAGGTAGCCATTGATCTGGAACCCCTTGATCCGACTTCCCAGTGGTCATATGGTTGGATCGCGATCTCACGTGTCGTGGGGCCTGTTGAGCTCCGGCCCAGCCCAGTCCCTAGACGACTGGATATGTTTTCAGCAGCTGCCTCTAGAGGCTCAGGAGAGGAGACTCAGCGGGATGAGGGGCAGAGAGTTAATGAGGCAGGACATTGAGGCGGCCATCCCCCGGGAGTGGCGGACTCCAGTACAGGACCCTCCACCTCCACAGTGGATGGGCGTCTTTACTCGGCATGAGATCCTTCTAGCGGTCTGCGGCTCAGCAGAGAGAGTCGCCCCACTCACTTTCGAGGTGGGAGAGGGAGGCCAGCTTCAGAGGACCCGACTAGATTTGGATGAGCTCCAGGGTTGTATTTTTCAGAGGGTGCGGGTGGTCGGCTTTCATCAGAGACAGTGGCATGTAGACCCCTCACTGGCCTCGATAGGGGAGGACTTTTCTTGGAGATTACGGCTTTCATCAGAGACAGTGGCATGTAGACCCCTCACCGGCCTCGATAGGGGAGGACTTTTCTTGGAGATTATGGGCTTGGGACAGCAGGCCTCTTATTCGCCTTTAGTGGGATCCAAGTGAGTGGCTTTAGCGAGATCCCTACTCGGCCCCTACCAGCAGGCCTCTTATTCGCCTTTAGTGGGATCCAAGTGAGTGGCTTTAGCGAGATCCCTACTCGGCCCCTACCAGCCCAGGCACCCCCTTTTTTCAGTACACAGCGAGGCTGGGGCGGCGGATCCAGAGGCACAGGATAGCGGGCACCCTGGCGGCGGCCGAGCATTGGCGGCGACAGGGGCTCTCCCCTGCCTTCCTTAGGGACTTCTGGCCAGCTTCCGGCCCCAGAAGGTGACGCTTTTTCTCTGGCTTACAACGCATAGAGGACTGGCTGTGGGGGCTTGGCTAGCTTTTGGCAGACACCCAGCGTCCTGCCCTCGGTGCGGCCATGCACAGGAGTCGCAGCGGCACTGCTTATGGGATTGCCCACAGGCACAGCAGGTCTGGCAGCACGCTCTCAGGATGGTTTTTGCAGGCTCGCCAGGTGAGATGATGGTGACGTGGGGTGTGGTGGCTTGGGCCACGGACAGCGGCCCGGCCCTTGGATACGAGGACGTCCCTGGTAGTGTGACCATCTAGGTCTCTGATAGGGCGATGGCGGTGGTTCCGACGCCAGACTTCTCTTCGGCAGTCTCCCAGGAGGGGGACGGGCACAGATGGGAGATGATCAGCAGCATGACGGCTTGGCACATATGGAGAGCCCGATGCAGGGAGGCCATAGACCGCCAGGCGACTCCACCGGCGGAGGTCATACAGGCCCTCTGGGTGGACATCATTCACACCTTGGGGGAAACTTCTCAGGGCGACTCGGATCGCATGAGAGGTCGCCGCAAGGCGTTCCTCCGCACTTGGCAGCTTGGCCCTTTCCTCATCGCAAGGGGCGAGGATGTCACTTGGCACTATAGGCCTCCAGTTTGGCTCTTCTCACCTCCCGCATGTACTACTAGGTAGCCCCCCCCCCAGAGAGCGGCCAGCCACGGGGGTGGAGCTCAGGTGTTCACTGTGTTTATTATCCCTCCTTGTGAGGTGAGCTTTGTAGCCTTATGGCGTTTTCTCATTAACTAATAGAAGGATCGCTTTTCCAAAAAAAAAAAAAACTTAGGGAGTTCCTTGAGGTTTTCATCATGGATAACCTTTACATCTAATTCCAAAAGGAAAGCACATCTTTGGTGCCTTAGAGAGGTAGTGAAAAGGTACAAATTGTACAAATATCTCTTAACCCACTCAAATGCCATGGAGTAATACTAGGATACATTATTCCTAAACATTGTATCTCTCTTGATGATAGCAAAGTTCTTCAGCTTCTACAACCCATTAACTTCAAGGGTGTCCAAGGCTTCATGGGACATGTCAGATACTATAGAAGAGTTATAATCCTACATGTCAGCATAGCAAGACCCTTGCATAGGCTACTTGTCATCTTTGAGTGGACAGATGAGTGTTAAAAAGCCTAATGATACTCTAATAGTCTCTGTTTGTAAAGAAGTACCGCCATTATTTGTTGGCAATCAAATTTGTATTTTTCGTAGACCATTAGGCGCTTCTCTACTTGGTCAATAAGCCTTGTACCATGGGGAGGATAACTTGATGGCTCTTGATCCTATTAGAGTTTAATTTCATGGTGACTCTGTGGAAAGGATCATAGCATGTGCATGCTGGTTGTGCATCCCCAATGGATAGCCTCCGGTCGGTGTGGAGGACAAACTACTTGACGCCTTGCTATTGTTGTTCTAGAATGGGTTGAGGAGATTGTCCATTATTTGGCTAATGGTTTTTCTCAAAGAGACTCCTCAATTGAGACAGAGCATGGCACCATATTAAAAAGGTAGCCCTTTATCAATTGATTGCTGGGGAGATGTACAAATTAGGCCAAGATGGGATCATGAGACACTGTCCTCAAGAATTCAAATATGTCGATGTCCTTGAGCAAGCCCACTACGGCATAGCTGGAGGGCATTTCTTAGTAGTAGACACCACCACTAAAAAGATTCTATTAGCGGGCTTGTGGTGGCCCACTTTGTTTAGAGATGCAGTTGAATTTGTAAAAGGCTATGATGAATGTCCGCAATTCATTGGGGTTCACAACCGTGTGACAGAATACCCTTCTACCTTCTAGTGTCTCTACAACTATTTGAGAAATGGGACATTGAATTCGTTGGATTGATTAGTCCAATAGCTCAGGGAACTCAAGTGTGATTTATCATCACTGCTAAGACTACGGTTCTAAATGGGTTGAGGCCTATGTTGAGAATCCTAATATGGGATTGATCGTGGTGATTAGCAACATAGAGATTAAGCATAACTAAGGTGGGTTAAACCACACCAAGAACTCCATGGTTAGAGAGAGAGAGAGAGAGAGAGAGTAGCACACTCAACACAACTCTATTGCATATGCTATGAACCATAAAAATGAAAGGCTTCTAATATGGATAGCCATTGACCCATCCAACTTTACATGTGGCACTTTCTTTTCCACATGAGTGGCCACAACTCACACTACACAATATCTAACACTTTTAGAGTGCTTTCCCACATACGCATAAACCAAGCTTAACACCACCTCTTAAGCGAGGTATATCTCACTCATCCATCACCCATACAATTTAGCATTGCCCTCATGTAAACATGTCTCTCAACACTCCCCCTCAATGCAAATTTGGAGTGTTTATCCAAAGAATGTGTGTGCATGTGTCTTCCATCCTAGACACGAAGTCTATTTTGAGCTCACTTTCTCATAACGAAACCACTGAGTCCAATTTGAACATAAATGTTCGGGTGGGAACCAACCCTTGCACATGCAAGGGTGCATCGCCTATGCACATGCCACAAACAACCATTTTGAGCTTCTTGGTGAGCTTAGGCAGCAAACCCTCATGCCAGGTGGGTGAATAAAAATCATTCCTCCTTTTGAGCATGCAGGGTATGGTTACCCTCAAATTTTGGCTGACAGAAAAATACAACCATTTTGGGGCTGAAGCCGGGCAGGGTACCCATCATAGGTGTGAACTCATCTTAAGATAAAATATTCTCGAACAATCCCGTTGACTAGTGTGTGTGAATAGGGCTTTAAAATTAAGTTCGAGATCCATGTGAACTAGCTCTTAAAATCCTTTTAACTAATATTTTTTGTTTGTGTGTGAAATTGGCCTCTGCCTCATGAGGCTTAAACAAAGCCTTTTAAAAATTCGACTTTTTGCAGTGCTCGAAGCCTGTAAAAATGCTCTTGGCATTCGCATGTTGCGCGTTAAATTGCTCTTAATAATTTGCTAGCCTGAGTGGCCTCTCTTCTGCAAACCTTCAACGTATGGAATCTTCAATGTTGGCAGCCGGGCAGTGCTCTGCATGTGGACCTTTTTGCAGTCGGAGGACCCACGCACGTGGTCATCTTCTTCTTCATGTTTCTACTGCGACCATCACCATAGCTGGAGCTCAACCATGGTCGCCTTCACTCTAGTTGCTGCTACTGTCCACCTTGCCTCTCTTCTCTGATGTTCGCTGCTTGCTATTTCTCTGCTAGAGCTCTTGTAGCTATTTGCCTCCGCAATGAGCCTTCTTCCAAGGTTCCATAGCCATTAGTATAGTCATTCACAAGCTCACCATTGAGCTCCCCACAAGCATACATCGATTGTTGCATGCCCCAAAGGGTTCTTCTCCAAACACAGGTTTCCCCAATTGAAAAACCACAAGGTGCCAACTGTGTGAAAGCTTTGAATGCTTCCACCAATGTTGCCCATTATTTCTGAGCAACTCCGTGAGCCATGCCCATATGACATACTCCAATATGAGCTACAATTAGCCCATTACTACTTGTCTCTTCTTAGACAAGAATTGCACCTACTTATGCTCTTTGCCCAAGTGCAAAGAACCATGGGATCCACTCATCCAATCATCAATAGCAACCCTTCTACATATAGAGCATTCTCACATGCTCAAACCAAAACTTCATGAGGAAAAATTTCACAAAACCAAGCTTTTCTTGGTTGGAAATTCTTCTTGGCAGCTCCTTGTTGAAATCTCCATTTTCAGCTTTGTAGGGAGCTTCATGATCTCTCCAATCACGAGCAACATAATCTCTCTCCAAATGCAATAATATTGACAATGAGTGCTTAATTGTTTTTCATAATAAAATAAAAATAATGCTTAATCGGATAACCTCATAAACAAGAAAACTATACATAGATATACATCATGATCAAGAGCCCATCCTAGCTCTGATACCATGTTAAGAATCCTAATATAGGATTGATCATTGTGATTAGCAACATAGAGATTAAGCATAACTAAGGTGGTTTAAACCACACCAAAAACTCCATGGCTAAAGAAAGAGAGAGAGAGTAGCACACTCAACACAACTCTATTGCATATGCTATGAACCATACAAATGAAAGGCTTCTAATATAGATGGCCATTGACCCATCCAACTTTACATGTGGCACTCTCTTTTCCACATGAGTGGCCACAACTCACACCACACATGCATAAATCGAGCTTACATATTTCAACACCCCCTCTTACTAGCGAGGTGTATCTCACCCATACATCACCCATACAATTTAGCATTGCCCTCATGCAATGCATCTCTCAACAGCCTATGCTATCATAAAAGCTGATGCTAGGACAAGAGCCAAATTCGTTTACAAAAATATACTCACTAGATTTGGGTGTCCACTTAAACTAGTAAGCGACAAAGAGACTCACTTTATCAATAATGTAATCAAGTTCCTATTGAGTGAATTCATGGTAGTGCATTTCAAATCCTCACCCTATCACCCCTAAGCCAATGGCTAGGCTAAGAGCACCAATAAGATTATCTATGCTATCCTAATCAAGATAGTGGAAGCCTTTATAAATGACTAAGAACAGAAGTTACCAGCCACTCTTTGGGTTTATAGAACGGCCTATAAGGTATAGAAATCCACACGATACCTTTCAACTTGACATACAAAAAATGCCGTCATGCTCATGGAATTCTTAATACCAAGCTTAAGAATTATCGTCAAGGAAAGGTTAACACAAAATGTACTGATCGGATGATTGTTTGAACTTGAATGCTTTGAAGAAGCCATACTACATGCCGTCTGACAGTTGAAAAGTAGAGGTGCAAGGAATGGTTTAATGAAAGCTCAAAGACAATGATATCAAAGTTGGGGACATGGTTCTCATGTACAATACAAAAAACCAAAAGCACAAGCTAAAGTATAAAAGCATAGGACCATTCCTTGTTTACAAACTCACCCTGCAAGGATCAACACGCATTGAAACACTTGGCAGTGTGGAAATACAAGGATTCTTCAATGGTAGAAAACTTAAATGCTACTATGGCCCTTTAAATGTGTGAATACCTTGAAGGCCATTTATCAGAAGAAAGAGGAGAATATAAAAGAAGTTGCACTAAGACGTGAGGCCCAGTGATAAGAAAAGCTAAGGCTAGAAAAGAAAAGGTGCACAACCACCACATTTCGATTAACATGGCCCAAGTTGTTGACTTAGATAAGGAGGACTGGGAGGTAAAGCTCGTTAGACTCTGGTTAGGCATGACCACAAAGACTAGCCTAGAACCCAAGCTTGCACGAATTGACACGGGTGCTAGCCATAACCTAATAAGACAACCTAATGTCCTACACAACTTGGTGCTAGCCATAACCTAATGTCCTACACAACTTGGTGCTAGCCATAACCTAATGTCCCACACAACTTGGTGTGTACTACAACAATTATTGTTGACACCCACAGAAAAGAGAGAGTTAAAGGAGTAGACACAATTGGAAATAATACCTTGGAAGGAAAATTCTATGTTATGCCTATAGGAACCATGCATGAAGAAGTGCTCCTTGGATGAGGATGAATAAGGTAGAATCGATGCCAAATAAACTGGGACTCATGAATTGCTGCCTTGCAATTAACTGGTCGAACATATAACTATCCTAATGACATATGAGGAGCCTATTTCTTGTCAAAATTTAACACCAAAGAACTATCCCACCAAAGAAGTGCTCCAACCCATCGAACATCCAAAGGTACCCCACACTCCAACCATGCCACCTAAAAAGAGACCTATTCTATACTTGACTACCAAGTAACAAAGCTCCAATAAAAGCCTAACCTGAGCAAGATCAACCTTTGCTATCAAATACCCTACGCACAAGTGGCCTCTCTGAAACCTAACCCACCCTAACACTAATACTACTAACATATTTAACCTTGAAAAATTAGGACCACCTAATCAGCAGTCCCCAACAACGCTAATGTTTCCATGATAATGACGACATATAAAAGTAATGCTCTAAGCACAAGGTTACTATGAAGGGTAATGGAAAATCTAGGTGCCTAAGAGGAAGGTCCAGCATACACTAGACAAGGCCACACCAGCAATTGGGACCACATAACAAAACACTAAACCCCAACCCCAAACCAAAAACATGGTTTGTTAAAAGGGAGTTATTGGAAGCCCAAGGGTACTACGTCGAACAAAATCAACTATGGCTACCCAAAGAAGTAAAATCCACACTGACCTCTCAAACAAGATAACCTCGACAAAGAAGTAAAATCCACACGACCTCTCAAACAAGATAACCTCGACAAAAATGTGCTACCCAAAGATGGTGGTGGAAGCCTTACATAGTGGTGGGTGCCTTACACACTCCTAGTGGCGCAAGGGTATTATAAAGGTAATAGAAGCATTTGGGTCCCTAAGGTCATACCATCGATTCCCCAACCTCTTCAGTCTGAATAAAAATAATGAAGGAGAGATAGTAATGGCAACCCAAGGCTACCAACAACAACACAAAAACCCCAGGTGCAACATTAGCAAAGGGTAAGGCAAAATTTGACCAATTTATGGAGCCCCATCATCATCTCTAAACATACCATGGATAAAATATTCCTTCGATCTCAAACTTAGTAGAAAGGCCCTGCACCATCCATTTCCCTATTGGCATCCCTCTTAAGCCTCGCTAAGTGGGCCAATAATAGATACCTCACCTATGCAAGATGAAGAGAGATACCAATTAGAATAACTAATGAAAAATGTCAAAGAAAGTAGAAAAAAGAGTGAAGGAAAGTAGTTGTGAAGGAGAAAAGAAGAAAGGAGAAAAACATAAGAAAGTGGAAGGATGTGGAGACTAATGAAGGAGAGTTAGCACAAGAAGGCCAATACTATTTATGTAAAGTGGTTGTTTAATCACTGGGGCCTTCTAGGTACATCTTTGGATGGGAGGCCATGGTGGGGGAAAACTTGGTACATTGTATAGCCCATTACCTTGATTGCTAGTGATCAGAATGCCACTAACTAAGGCACTCCATTGGAGTACCATAACTGAGGCACTCCATCACCAAAAAACCCCTGTTGTGCAAGATGCACATGCACGTTCTCATCTATGCACATACATGTTTTCATTTGTGCATGCATGTTTCGTGTACGCACGTTTCTAGTTTTTGTGCATGCACATTATTATCTGTGCACACATGTTTCCACATTTTTGTACACGCACATTCAGAGTTGAGAATGTGCATATGCCATTTTGTCTATGCATGTTCCTAAGAATGGTTTGTGGACGTATATACCCACTATGTACATATGTTCCCATGAAATTCTATAAATATAGAGGGCCCTCATCTCATTTTCTACTATTCACTCTATAGATAGCCAAACTATTGCCAAATTTATCTAAAATCCTCCCTTCCTCTCCCAGCCTTCTACCTACCCCACTATATTTATGAGTGGCTGTAGAGTAGGAGCCTCACAAGACCTCTTCAAATACTATGCTCTTCACACCCACCAAAGAAGAGGAAGGCCTCCAAGGCTGCCAAGCTCTTGGAATACCAGGTAGCGGCGGGCCATCACCATTGAATTCTCCCCACTGGGAGTGGAGATACTCCTTGAAGTCAACGGCAGGGCACATGATTCACAAACACATCTAGTCCAATAAGAAGGTGGAGCACAAGCTCACCTACCACACCTAGGTGCTACCAAATTTCCAAGAGGCCAGAGGTCATGGAGCACCTATAGGATGAGATTTACAAGTTTCAAATTCATGAAGCCAGGAGGCCACGTTTCGCATATATACTTGAGGTTTCTAGAATCGGTGGGTTGACAGCTCTTCCTGCCTTGGTCCTCACAATTTATGTGGTATGTGGCCTTGCACCTACCTCAAGCTATAGAGCCTTACTAGAAGCTGGGTGTACACAAAGCATAGTCAAAGACATTTTCAAGGGCCTAGTGTTGAATAAACATGGAGTCAAATGGGACGACATTAGTTGTTGTTGAGAACATTCCAAGAAGTGCCACAACGGCTTGGGGGGCATAGTCAAAGACATTTTCAAGGGCCTAGTGAATAAACATGGAGTCGAATGGGACGACATCAGTTGAGAACATTCCAAGAAGTGCCACAATAGTTCGAGGGGTGCACTACTAAGCAACCCTATGTATCACCTGCATTCAAGGGGGATATTACAAAAACCCCTTACCTGTGAATTGTTTATGAATAAAATGACCCCCTTTTCTTTATGGACTTACATGTTTTTTTCAAAATCGGTTAAAAACCTTTTTGTAAATGTATTTTTGTAAATTTACCTTAAAATTTTGAATTAATAAACCCCTTTATTTGAACTCACGTGCTATACTTACATATTTTAGATGAACCCCCTGAGCACAGCGGGCAGTAGGATATTTTTTTGTTCTTATTATTGTTGCTGATGCGGTCCATTTTGACAGTAGGATATTTTTTCATTCTTAAGAAGTGTAGAATATTACTAAAACCCACCGGTGGATATAGGAAGGACACCTCTTCTCTATCACACATAGGGGCCCTCTTCCACTCTCAAGGATTCCTTTCGAACTTTCTTGCGGCCTTTTCCTTGCTGGATCTACAACCTTACCACCGAGAACATGATTTCATACATGGCTAGACAAAAGGAACAAATGGATGTATCCCAATAAGCACTCCTCCTAGCGCATGCCGAAATCACCCTGATGAAGACTTAGAAAAATGTTCACCCTTAATGATCCATTACAGATTTAAGAACTTGAGGCTGACTCCAAGACCACCCGTCGACTCGGAGGTCCTACATATATGGAAGTAGAGGGGGCCAAAGTAGCTAGAGCATAAATACAGGAGAAACTCACTTTGCTAGTGCAACGCTCCAAAGAGTTGAGACCATGGCACATAACTGCACTAGCTCATGGATGAGGTCCACAACCAGATGTCCAAGCACCATAAGTATTTTTAAAGGGCCATTAATGCAAAGGATCTGACCATTGCTCAACTCAAAGAACACATTATAGAGCCCAAGGCTAGGCCCCACTAAGAGCATGTTGGTTGTATAGCCGAGAGGAAGGTGTGGAAAGCTTGATGGATGTGGCTATCGACCTACATAGCCTCTCCATCCCTTCCCAAACACCCTCTGGCCTCCTCGAACTAAAGCACCAACAAACCCTCTAGATCAACCTCCTCCAACACATCTTCATCGAGACGAGGAGATTCCCACCACCTTTTCCACAATCCTCTCCAAAATCCCTTATGCCTCCCAACCACCCTTGCGATGCTCTTCTTCCAAAACACTATCTCCCTTACCAAGCCCTCCACCATCTTTTGATTCCCTTACCACATCCTCTACCTCAACCTCTAATCCTAGTGCCATGTCCTCACTTTCTACGACCACCTAGTGACTTTATCAAAAATTTTGTCATTGAGGTATGCTTGTACCCTGCTTCCACCAACATCATAAGCAATGCCATTGCACACACACAGCTGGCATGCCGTGGATGAGGCCTATTGCCATTTCACTATGCAAAGGCTAGTGGTGCAACTACACACCCATTGGCATCCTTATCTTATACCATAGAATTTGGAAATAGCTGCAGCAAGTGCACATCTCTTCGACATGGTGCACATGGCCTACCCCCACAGAGGAATACAGGGAGACCCTCAAATTTTATCAATCCATGAATCTAGCACTCAAGCTCAAGGAAGAGGAGGAGGATATCATGGACACTACCGAGATAAATATGATGATGACGTGTCCGTCAGCAAAGACATGTCCAAAGAGGGCCCCCCAACAGGTGGCCTTGAGTGATGCTTCCCAAGACCCTTCAACTTCAGGAGGCCCCTCATGCTTTAGGAACTTATGGCAAAGGCAAAGAGAAAGAACATTCCTTGACACCCTTTCCCCTAAAATAACCCTCTTTATCAACTCCCCATGTCCTTGCCTTCACCCACCTCACCACTTGTTGCCACTCCTCCCTAGATTTCCCACACCTACATCTCCAACACTGCTATCACTCCTCTCATCTCCAGCACTGCTACTATCACCCCTCTCATCTCCAGCACTACTATCACCCCTCTCATCTCCCAAGATGCTCCAATGGCATTAGGATTGGCTTATATTCTCAAATTTTCTCCAATGGCGCTGAGATTGACTTACATCCAGACATCGTGAATAATATGTTTAAATCATAATGCCTCTGCAAAAGCTAGATTCCATCATGTGATCTAATCACCAATATACCCAGGAAGTATCACAGCTCACCCAAATATTTCATTTCAAACTTCTTCTTAAGAAACATCTTCACTTTATAAATGTTAGCATCACTATCACCTGTGACACAATCAAGCCATTAACATAGATGACCACTCGTATAATCCTCATGTCAGTCATTCTCACATAAAGTGAGAAATTAGCATGGATATCTAAAATATCAAAAGTGACAATATACTCCCATAAAGTAAGAAAGCTGCATTAATTTGGGAGTATCTTACAAAAAGTAAAATTTGAGTTTAAAATTCTACATTTTATAGAATTATGTCTCATATAGGAATCTATTGCTCAAATTCTATCGTATGATAGAATCTGTTGTATGCTAGAATTATCTGTTATACAATAAATTATATCAAACGATACATTCTATCATACGATAAAATGTAGCGTATGATAGAGTTACCCCACTTATATAAAGGTGTCCCTCTAATTCGATTTGATCATACAACAGTTGTTTACTTTCTCTTGTTTTTCTCTTATAGTTTTCTTTAGGTAATTTAAAAGGTTTAATCTTTTTTTAAAAGATTAAGATAGTTAATTTAATTATATTAGTTTAACATTATTATTTCTTATTTTTTAAAATAAATATTTAGATATTTCTTAAGATATTTATTTTTGAAATAAATTTAGAAAATATTAAGTTTAATATTTCATGATTTATTAATTTAATTTAATAAATTTTTGTTAAAAAATAAAATATTACATTTTAATATCTTCTAGATCAATGTGTGATGCATTTTAGCTTCATGTGGTCTATTGTGTTTCTGCATTCTAGGCCCTTGTCAGTTAATGTACAAACAAACCCATTAACCAAATATAAATAATATAATACTAAATCACATTTTGATTCCTTGGTTGATCACCATGATGCATTTTAGCTTCATATAACCTAGTGTGCTTTTCATCTCGTGTAAGCTAATGTGTTTAGAATAAATATGAACTCTTTTATCCTATATATTTTGATTTCTTATGGATCATTATGTATGTGCATTAATTATGATTTCATGGAATCATTATGTATGTGCATTATGATTTCATGGAATCATTGTCCGCGGCTATCCTTATCCATGATTTCTAGAAAAACCATTTTTAAAGTGTGTGTTATCTTTAAAATATTTTAATGATTTTTTAATCATAAAAGCATTTTTAAGACACACACATATGTTTATCTATGGTTACATGTCTAGCCTCGATTGACATTTATTATAAATTACAATGTTATTCTTTAAAATTTCATTATATGTTTATATGTGTTGTGTGTCAAGTTTAATTTTTTCCACTTTAACTACTAGATATTTACTTCTCAAATTGAATTATTCACATCTCATGCTTTAGTGATCATGATGCACAACACTGGAGTGAATTTCTGAATTGTGCACACTAGAGAGAAGATAAAAGAGCGAGAGCTATCTAAGCTCATGCTTAGATGTTTCACTAAAGAATGATCAGCATCTGCCATATGAAAGCCAATGGTGATAAGATACTATGTAATCTTATCATTGTTAAGATTCATGATATCTCGTACACATAGCTATGAAGATTAGGGTTTATCTAATGATCTACTAATGACACATGATTAAGTTAATCTAGGGTGGATGGTGCCTAGGTACACTCATAATGATGAGTATGTGCAATAGACTCAAGCACAATTAGGTTACAAGATTAAGACTTATACTCATAAAGAGGCTTGAGATGTGTGCAAGTGATATGATTTCATTGCTTGAAATGGCCCCCTTTTATATGAGGAGGTATATCCTTGGGCTTGGACATCAATGTGGGATAATTCCCTTTGCTCATGTGGCTGTATGTTTGCCTATGAGGAGGTACACCCTTGGGCTTGTACATCAATGTGGGATAATTCCCTTTGCTCATGTGGCTTCATGTTTGTCTTTTCTCTTGTTGGCTTACTCAACTCATCCCTATCTCTTCCTTGTGCTCTTTGGGACCACATTTCTCAACAATCATGCCATGCTCTGGGTACTTGCCTTAAGCCATACAAGGATTTATGTAACTTGCACACATAATTTGGATGACTCAAATTCTCATAACTAAGTGGTTGTTAGAAATATACTTCTTCTTGCAACTTACCATGCAAGAACGCATTCTTTACATCCATATGATGTAAAACCTAACCTTTTAATGCAACACTGCCACAATAACAGCTCTCACGTGGTTGCCATCTTAGCAACGGGGTTGAATGTCTCCTCCTAATCAATGCCATAGGTTTGCAGCCTCGCTTTGTATCTGCTAATGATTCCATCTGAGTTATACTTCACTTTTTAGACTCGCTTTGTATTTGCTATTGCTTCCATCTGAGTTATACTTCACTTTGTAGACCCACTTACATACAATAGTCTTTTTACCTTTAGGCAAAGGAATCAATTCCCATGGCTTATTTATATTTAATGCAACCATTTATTCATCCATGGATTTCTCCCAATGTATATGCCAAATAGCATCCTCAAAATATGCGGGTTTAACCTCCTCCACAATCTTTACCATGTATGCATAATGGTGAGCTACATACCCATTATATACCATAATCTTTACCATGTATGCATAATGGTGAGTTACATACCCATTATATACCAATATATGAATAGGGTTTTTGACCCTACTTGACATGCATGTTCCTAGATCTTTCCTTGGTATCCTTGTAGTTGCCTTAGCCTTCTTTACACCAGATGTCCTAATAGTTGGAATCGTAAACTCCTCATTAAGGCTCTCCTCTGAGCCACTAGTAGACTCTCCATCAACATATAAATGCCCTAATGCTGTTGAAATGTCAGGCATACCAAGAGACTCATCAATCTTCTCTTTACCTTGCTAAATTTGCAGGATTAATTTTCTAACATAGCCTCCCACTCCATGGTCTATCAATAGATCCAGTGCTAGAAGACTCTCTCGGTCCACTTAATGTGACTGATTGGATGACTTGTATTTTGCACAACCACTTGCTCCTGCGAATTAGCCCCAATTGAGTCTTTTATATGAGCATACCAACTTCTCATCTCACATGTGAGGGGGTTATAACATCTGTATCCCTTTTGATCAAGGGAGTAACCAATGAACACACATTTTTTAGCCTTTGGATCCAACTTACTGCATAGCTTATTAGCATCTAAACACTTTCAAGTGTGACAAATTTGGTTTCTGCCAATATACTTCTAGAACTCTGGAGTCACACCATGCACTACCACTATGGGGGATCCTATTTAAAATGTAAACTACAATAGTGAGGCATGCTCTTCTTGGCCATAAATGCACGAGCCTCCTCTATAATGTGCTATTCTTCCTCTCAACAATACCATTTGTTGTAGAGTGTCCTTGAATGTGAATTGCCTTTGAATTCCATGCTTCCTCAAGTACTCACTGAACTCATTAGAGAAGTACTCCCTCCCTCCATATGACCTTAGACACTTAACTTGCAAACCTATTTTCTTTTCAGCCAACATTATGAAATTTTGAAAGTGATTAATTACTTCCCTTTTCTCTTTCATGAAATAGACCCACACCTTCCTTGTGTGGTCATCAATGAAAGATACATAGTAATGATATCCTTCCATTGATGACGGCTTTGTTGGCCATACATTTGAGTGTAACACATCAAGTGCTCTCTTACTTAAATTCTTGTCATGTGGAAATATATTCTTTGTTTGCTTTCCAAACTGACATGCTTCACATACTTTATGCATTCCATCCACCTTAAACTTTGAAAAACCTGTAACAATTTATGAATTTTGCATAGACTT
The DNA here is from genome assembly GCF_041138505.1 of Cibotium barometz. Lineage (NCBI taxonomy): Eukaryota > Viridiplantae > Streptophyta > Polypodiopsida > Cyatheales > Cibotiaceae > Cibotium > Cibotium barometz. The sequence goes on along the minus strand of NC_141071.1, from coordinate 45,437,511 downwards.
CAATCGCTACTCATTCACATGACCAATTCATTTATGCTAGATATCTATACTAGTCATAACACCTGCGCCCAATGCAAAATATAGCAGCTTTCACCTTAGGCATGCTTATATCCAAAGTAAACATTATGCCCACTCTTTTTCCCTTTGTTTACAACCAATCGAGATTTTTTTTGAAGTCCTCAACATAGCAGCCGTAAGGGTTAAAGTGTACCTACAAACCCTACTCTACCATCTTCAATAGAAACCAAATTCTTTGCTATGCTAGGCACATGAAGTACATTAGCCAAGTACATCATCTTGCCATCTTGTATAACCAATGGCACATTCCCCAGTGTGAGCAATAGGATGAGCCATGTCATGCTCCATCTCTACATAACCTAGTTTTTCTAAATTTTTGACATCTCTAAACCACTCAACATGATAAGTCATGTGGTTAGAGGCTACATATCGTACATTGCTGCTATTTGTGGATACATTCGCAATCACTAAATTTAACATGTACGCTTAGATATATCTTTAGCATGCTTGCTTGATGATACATGATTGTTTTGCTTCAACTTTTTACTTCTTATGTCACTCTTCTTCTTGTGACATTCTACCTTTTCAAAGATTTATGAATTTGGTGTTTGAGTCCTATCTAGGGTCCTTTATGAGAGTATTTATTGATGATTTCTATATATACAATGGTGGCAAATAGGTTCATTATAGGAGGATGAGGTTGGCCTTGAAGAGACTTGATGATTTAGGTTTGCAGAGCTGAATCTAGATAAATGTCATTTAGCTCAAGCTAAGGTGACTCTTCTTGGTCATGTGGTTTCAGAGAATGGAATTGAAGCTGACCGTGAAAAGGTGAAAGCTTTGCTTTTATTGGAAGATCCTAAAAATGTGAAGCACTTGCTAGTTTTTACCCACAAGGTATGATATCTTTCTAGGTTCACCTTTCTTCTATCTCAAGCTTTATATCCATTATAGCAAGCATCCCAAAGGGATTCTTTTAGTTGGCAAGATAAGGAGGAAGATGTATTTTTGCAAGTAAAAGAAATTCTGAGTACTTTGCAAGTGGTTATGCCTCCTGAATAGAGCAGAGAAGTTTTTGTGAACCCCCATAGGGAGGCTTTTAGTTGGCAAGATAAGGAGAAAGAGGTCTACATATAATTTTTTGTGAACCCTAGTGTGGATGAGGATGTTGTGGGAGAAGTATTGTTGCAACAGGGGGAGGACAATTCTTATATGAGGCTTGTATATTTTGTTAGTAGAATAAAGACACAAAGGGAGATGACATATTTTGAGGCAGAGCAAGTGATGGTGGCTGTGGTGTTTGCTTTGAGAAAGTGTAGTCCTACCTACGCTTAATGCCTTTTACTATTCTTACTCATTATTCTCTACTTCCTTATCTGATCTAGTCTGACATTCCTTCCAAGAGATTGTCCAAGTGGTTGATTGAAATACAAGAGTTTCAGTTTACATGCATGGTGGAGGACAGTACAAGGGTTGTTAACCCATTTCTAGGATTAACAAGAGCTACTACTATTATCTTACATCAAGGAGTCAAGATAGATACACCAAAAGTTCATACATTCAAGATATGAAGTAATGATGTTCAAATCTACAACTTGGATGGGCACCCGTAATGGTCCAACGGAATACTTATGGTGATTTTCACTTCAAGAGCGTGTGGTAGCAAGTTAGGATGAAGTCCCACAAGTGATGTAATTCATGGATATATTATGAGAGTAGTCATTGTAATAACATTAGGCCTCTTATGAGCCTAAATTGCCCGGTCGGCCATATTTTAAGTGAGTGTGAAAACTTATGGCCATGTATATAAGTGAATATCTCTCATAATACCAAAGAACTCTCCCATTATGCAATAGAGTCTTGCTCTTGTTACTCCTTTTGCTAATGTCTCTCTATTCCATGCTAGTGAGTGTGTGAGTGAAGTGAGGTGAGAGGAGGGACGAGTACACGTAGTGCAACACGGCGGTGTGACCGCTTGCGGGAGATGGGTGGAATTTCTTCTCAAGGAGTTGCAGAGCTTGGAGACCTTATTAAGATATAGGCCTTGGAGCCTTAGTGAACAAGGGTGTAGAAGGTGTGTGGGTGTGAATGGTCCTAAGGGAGCCACCTAACCCTAGGCCACTAGCAAGCCTATTTAAAGGCACATGCGAAAGGCATTTGTATGAAGCATGAAGCCTAGTTGTATGTGTAAGCAACTTAATAAGAAAGAGTCATTCTTGTATTTTGGGTCTCTCTCCTCCACATCTTCTTGATCTAGCATAAGCACTACGAATTTCAACATGGTAACAGAGCTTGGGTAGATTAGGTCTCATCTTGTGTGGTGTAGACGAGGTCATCTTCTATCCCGTTTTTTGTGGATCTAAACCCCCAACCAGTGGAGGCTTTCCAGCAACTTGGGGAGGCCGAATCTCGCTGAGCTTTCAACTAAAAGGAAGTGTGAAGGACCTCCGTGTACTTAGATCCATATAACCAATTTGCTGTTTTTGCCTATCTAAGCAGCGGCATTACACCTGGTTCAAATTGGCGCCCATTTTTTTGCAGCGCTGAAGTCGTACAGCCATTCGTCGCCTGTGGGCACCATAGGCCTGAGGCAAGTTAGGGCTTTTAAAGCCCATGACCTAAGGGCTTAGAATCTCAAATCTCAGCCCTAATGGTGGCCTAATGAGCGCGCAACAGAGGAAAAACCAAGCTGCTCTTGTGTTTCTGCCATGAAAGCTTCTTCAAAAGCTTAATAATAGTGTTTTTAAACACTAATAGTGTTATTACACAATAATGATGCAATTAATCCATCAAAGGAGGAGGTCTTTAACACTAAGGAGGCTCTTCTTCATCAGTATTGGAGGTCGGCGGGCACACACCATAAGTGCCACATTATAAGTCTTCATCATCAACCCGCTTCTATGCTTACCTTGGTAAGCTTCCAACAAGGAGAAATGGTGCAACCATAAGCCATTGTCTTCATCCCATAAGCCAAAGAGCTTGAAGTGTGCTAGTTTTTCATCATCAAACTCAGTTCCTTGAGTGGTTTAAAGCTAGGCACATTTACACTTTGTGCTCATCTTAATATTTTTTGTGTATCACCCTTGAGGCTCTTGTTTGTAAGAGGCATAGGCATGTCATAAGTCATATGCTCTCATTTCCCAAGCCCAAGGCATGTTATTCTGCTGCATACTCAGCATTTTCATCTTCTAAGATGAGTTTTAAGGTTGAGCATAGCATTTCTAAGTGCTATACCTTGTTGATTGTCATGTTTTTGATAAACATTTCTTGGCATTGTCTTTGTAAGAGGCATAGGCAACATTATGAGCCATGCCCTCATCTTCTTGAGCCAAGAATGATGTACCTTATTGGTTTGAGCATTTACCTCGGCCACTTACTCACTTTTATTAAGCTTGTACTTTCAAATCCTAATGGGTATCATGTAACCAACATGCACAAAAGCTCTTGTTGTAATTATGGAGTAGACACTTCCCTTGACCAATCTATTTTGGGTCTCTCTCCTCCTCCACATCTTCTTGATCTAGCATAAGCACCACGAATTTCAACAGACCTCAAGGGTTACAAGCTCAGCCAATGGAAAGATCCTCATCACAGTTGCGGTTCACCAAGTAATCTTCTTGTTGGGAAGGGAGTTTGGGTGAATCATAACATTTTTAGCACTGCTCTGGGGAGCCACCCCTTAGCTTTTTTCCCTTTTTGCTCTCTAATCTACGCATACCCATTTCCCATTATCTTGATTAGTGGGTTACCATGTAAAGCCTTTTATCAAATCCTCATTTTTGAAAAGATGCAGGGGGGAGGAGAGCTTGAGCTCTTGCAAGCACACACACACACTCACAAAACCCTAATAGAGAACACACAAGGTGAGAGGCTGAAAATCTTCTTCTTCTCTACTCAACACTCAACACACCATATACAAGATAAGAGTACACTCTAATATGAAAGGTACTCAACCAATACATACACGGGTTCTCTATAGTGTGAACCCGACTAAATGAGCTGGCGCTATAACTATGCCAGTCTCTAGAGTGGCTGTCACACAGCCTGTCATCCCACTGGCCGCATATCACCCAAGATCTCACCAACCATGCCAGTGGTGTAAGTGCGGGGCCTATCCCCCAGGTGGGTCATCAGTGTCCACCGCCTCACTAGAGCTCGATATCTCAACACTCCCCCTCGAGCTCAACTCCATCTCATGTACACCAAGCGAAGCCCTGAATCTGCGGAGCTTCTCTGTACCCAATGCTTTGGTGAAGATGTCAGCTACCTGATCCTCTGTGCTGACATAAACAAGGTCAAGATCTCCTGCCAAGACCTTCTCTCTGACGAAGTGGTAGTGGACCTCTATGTGCTTCGTACGAGCATGAAAGACTGGGTTCCTGGCCAACTGTATACTGCTAATGTTGTCACAGAAAATGACAACTTGTCTATCCACTGATAGACCCAAATCTCCAAGTAGCTTTCTCAACCAAGCTACCTCACATGCTGCCATAGCAGCTCCTCTGTACTCGGCCTCTGTACTCGATAGAGCAACCGTAGGTTGCTTCTTGCTGCTCCAAGTCACAGCAGCACTCCCCAAAGAAAACATGAATCCACTGGTAGATCTTCTGTCTGTGATACTACCAGCCCAATCAGCATCTGTGTACCCATGTACACATAACTCTGTCCCAGTCTCATAGAATAGTCCACAATGCAAAGTAGACCTCACATACCTCAGTATGCGTCTCACTGCATCTAAATGCGGTTTCCGTGGAACCTGCATAAACTGACTCACCAACCCAACAGCATAGCTCAAATCTGGTCTGGTGATCGTCATGTAGATCAAACTTCCTACTATGCTCCTGTACATAGTAGGATCCTCCAAGATCTCTCCTGAATCTGCACTCAACTTGCCATTCTGATCCAATGGCACAGAAATAGGCTTACAGCCTGTCATACCATACTTGGACAACATGTCCAAGCCATACTGTCTCTGCAGTAATCCAATGCCATGTGGTGACCTAATCACCTCAATGCCCAAGAAATATCTGAGCTCCCCCAGATCCTTCATCTCAAACTTCTGTCTTAGCAAGATCTTTACATCAAAGATCTCTGCATCATGGTCCCCCGTAATGATCAAGTCATCTACATAGATGACAACAAGCACAACCCCTCTATCACCATGTCTCACATACAATGAGAAATCTGCATTGGCTACATGAAAGCCAATAGTGACAAGATATTCAGAAATCTTGTCAGACCATGCTCTTGGTGCTTGCTTTAAGCCATACAAGGCTTTCTTCAACCTGCAAACATGCTCGGGGTGACCCACATCTTCATAACCAGGTGGCTGCAACATATACACCTCTTCTTGCAAATCCCCATGCAAGAATGCATTCTTTACATCCATCTGATGTAAAGACCATTGCTTTGACGCAGCCACTGCTATCACAACTCTCACCGTTGCCATCTTGGCAACTGGGCTGAAAGTTTCCTCATAATCAATCCCATATGTCTGCGCATATCCTTTGGCTACCAATCTAGCCTTGTACCTGTTTATGCTTCCATCACTGTTATGTTTAACTTTGTACACCCACTTGCATCCAATGGCTTTCTTGCCTTCAGGCAATTGCACTAAGTCCCAAGTTTCATTTCCATATAGTGCATTCATCTCCTCATCCATAGCTTTCTCCCAACACACATTTCCAACAGCCTCATCAATGCATGTGGGCTCTACAACCTGCACAACTTTTGCCATATATGCATAATGATGTGCCACATAACCATCATATGTAAATCTCTGCACAGGGTTCTTCACTCTCCCTGATCTTCACAGCTTTTCATTCATGGCCTCCATAGCCTTCTTTACACCAGGTGTTCTCATAGCTGGGATCCCAAGCTCCTCATCAAGGCTCATGTCTGAGCCACTAGACTCTCCATCAACATGAGAATGCCCTGCAGAAATGTCAGGCATACCAAGGGGCTCAACCACTTTCTCTTTTCCTTTTCGTGATGTACTAATCACATTTGCAGGGCTGGTATTATGACGCAGCCTGCCACTCCATGGTCTATCAACAGACCCACTAGATGAGGACTCTCCTGGTCCACTCAAAGACTGTGATTGCTGACCTGCATTCTGTGCAACCACACTTCCACTCAAATCAGCCCCAACAGCTTCTTTTTCAGCAGCATACCAGCTGCTCATCTCATCAAAGACAACATCCCTGCTTACCCTCAACTCACGTGTAGTAGGGTTATAAAACCTGTATACCTTTTGCTCAAGGGAATATCCAATAAACACACATTTTTCAGCTTTCGGATCCAGCTTAGTTCTCAGCTCATCTGGCACATGCACATATGCAATGCATCCAAAGACTTTCAGATGAGACAAATCTGGTTTTCTGCCAGTAAACCTCTCCTCTGGAGTTACATCATGTATGGCTGCAGTTGGAGTCCTGTTCATGATGTATACTGCTGTAGAAACAGCCTCAGCCCAATAGCAATGCGGCATATTCTTCTCTTCCATCAATGCTCGCGCAATCTCAGCAATGTGCTTGTTTTTCCGCTCAGCAACTCCATTTTGCTGCGGAGTATATCTGCATGTAAACTGTCTCCGAATACCATTCTTCTTCAAAAATTCAGAGAACTCATTGGAGAAGTACTCTCCCCCTCCATCTGACCTTAGGCACTTTACATATTTCCCTGTTTGCTTTTCAACCAAAACTCTGAAGTTCTGAAAGTGAGTGAACACCTCACTCTTCTCTTTCATGAAATATACCCACACTTTCCTTGTGTGGTCATCAATGAAAGTGACATAGTACCTGCAGCCTCCCATAGAAACGGTCTTCGTAGGACCCCATACATCTGAATGCACAACATCTAGTGCATTTCTGCTCACATATCTATTACGTGGAAACACATGCTTTGTTTGCTTCCCAAATTGGCATGCTTCACAGATTTTCTGCATACCTTCCACTTTAAATTTTGGCAGCCCTGTCACAATTCCTTTTGTCTGCATAGACTTCAATCTCTGCACATTTACATGTCCAATTCTTTTATGCCATATGTCTGTGTCTGCAACAACTCCTGAACCATTTGCAAACATCGCAGCACTCATTTCAGGCATGTCTACATTCAACGTAAACATTCTGCCCACTCTGTTGCCTTTTGCAACCAACCTGCACTTGTCTTTAAAGTCTTCGACATAACACCCATCAGGGTTAAACCTAACCTGCAAACCCTGCTCAATCATCTGGCCAACTAAAACCAGATTCTTTGTTATGTTCGGTACATGAAGTACATCTGCAAGGTACTTCACTTTGCCATCCTGCATAGATAATGGCACATCTCCAACGTGGGCGATTGGATGAGCAGTGTCATCCCCTGTTTCCACAAAACCTGGTCTTTTCGGGTTCTTCATCTCCTTGAATCACTCCCCATGACTCGTCATGTGGTTCGAAGCGCCTGAATCCACATACCACACATTATCTTTTTGTGCTGCATCAACATTTTCAGACATGGCATTCACGACATGCTGCATAACAAACAACCTTTCATTATCCTTATTATTTCTGCTTGAGGATGCATAGTTGTTTTGCTGCACTTTCCCATTTTGCATGTCAGCTTGCTTCTTATAACATTCTGACTGCACATGTCCAGGCTTACCACAATAATAGCATTCACGTGCATCATTATATTGCCTTTGCCAATTTCCACGGCCTCTTTGACTCCCCCTGCCTATGAATTTGCCTCTTCCACCTGCGTGTTGTTGTTGTTGTTGATTCTGGGACTATTGTTGTTGCTGCTGGCCATAATTCTGATTACCTGTTCGGCCACCTCCTTGACCGCGTCCACGACCTCCTCTACCTCGTCCTCTTCCTGAACTCGTGTAGAAGGCCTGTTGCTCTGAACTGTTTTTGCTTTGTGAAGACTGTTGGTCTTCACCCAAGTTCTTCTCTTCGATAATCAGCATAGACACCAAATCTGTAAAGTTGGGAATGTTTTCCCGAGTCTGGATAGACGTCTTAAACGCCTTGTATTGTGGCCCAAGACCACGTAGACAGACTTCCACCTTGTCATCATCATCTACTGACACACCAATAGATGCAAGGGATTCCACAATGCCCTTTATCTTCAATGCATAGTCATTCACAGACATGCTCTTTTTCTCCACAGTATGAAGTTCATTCTTCAACTGTATCTTACGAGCCTTGGTATTTGTTTCATAAAGCTTTACCAAGGTGTCCCATGCCTCCTTGGGGGACTTGGCATCCTGAATGTGCCCAATCATGGTGTCCTGTATACTAATGGAGAGCCAATACATAACCTTCCTGGCTCCTTGGTTCCAGTCTTTAAACTCTTTCACATCTGCAGCAGTCGGATTTATATCCGGTATCTCCGGTGCCTCTTCATGCTCGCCTTCTATGTAGTCCCAATAGCCTTTTCCCATCAGGAAATTCGTTAACCTGAACCTCCAAGCATGGAAGTTATTCTTATCCAGCTTCTCAGCCACAATCTGTTATGCCATCATTAGACATCTTGCCAAACACACAATTTTACCAGAAACTGCACTCTGGTTTTTTCTGCACAAATGCTGTATTTTCTGCACAGCGGTACTGTAGTACTCTCAAATGTCACAACCAGTGACTTCAATGTGCATACATACACCCAATGGCAACTGTAGACCTCTTGCAGCACCCACAGTGTCTGCACAGTCAATCTGTCTTCCTGCAGTTCGTAAAACAGAGTTCTGCAGAGAATCGATGACTTACCCGCAGTGCTCGAAATCGCCTGCTTTCTGAAAAACGGAGGTCCAGACGCGCCCGAAACGCGTTTTCGGCCCGAAAATTTCAGTCCAAAGGACTCTATAGTTGCCCTATAGCTTCACTCCCGCGAAGAAAGCTCCTCAATCGGAGATCGTTTGCCGGTGCCTCCCGTGGAGCTCCCGACAAGGGTGTAGTCACCAACACAATAGGGAAGAGTAGTTGAAGCTCTTACCCTTGTACCGCTTCCTGTGGTTCTCTTGCTTGCAGCTCAGCCCTTAGCACGAACCAGGCTCTGATACCATGAAAAGATGCAGGGGGGAGGAGAGCTTGAGCTCTTGCAAGCACACACACACACTCACAAAACCCTAATAGAGAACACACAAGGTGAGAGGCTGAAAATCTTCTTCTTCTCTACTCAACACTCAACACACCATATACAAGATAAGAGTACACTCTAATATGAAAGGTACTCAACCAATACATACACGGGTTCTCTATAGTGTGAACCCGACTAAATGAGCTGGCGCTATAACTATGCCAGTCTCTAGAGTGGCTGTCACACAGCCTGTCATCCCACTGGCCGCATATCACCCAAGATCTCACCAACCATGCCAGTGGTGTAAGTGCGGGGCCTATCCCCCAGGTGGGTCATCAGTGTCCACCGCCTCACTAGAGCTCGATATCTCAACAATTTTGAGGAGTGCTCTTCTCTCATGGTTGAGGCTAGCATAGCTTCGTCTCCCTTGCACCTTTAAAGGCTCACCATGAGTTATACCAAGATATCAAGAGCTCAATAGAACAGGACTATAAGGATTCACAAGTTTCCAAATAGACCTCAGTTGTTAAAGTTTTCAAAGGACCGAGTATGCCATTATATACATTGGGCACTCTTGAAAAAGCTGAAAGCCAAGAAGAGGATGAAAGTGAATGGGAATAAGAAAGTGAAATAGGGACTAAAACCGAAACAAAAGCTGAAACTTCCATGGTTCTTCTTGAAGATTCTATCATGGTATGGTTAGATTTTCATATGGAAAATGATGCTAAGCGCAAACACGCATTGATTAGCCCTTGAGTTAGTCATAACATCATGACAATAGACACTTGGGTGTCATTAGGACAGCCTAAAAGCATCCCTAAAGACAACGGTCAAGAGGTGCCAATGGACAAAACATTGAAGTTCTAGGTTATTTTAACTATGCTACTCGAACAATCGATGGAAATGTGGAATTTAGATTCCATGTTACCCCAGATCCAATTGAGTATGATGTCATCCTAGGTGGAACTTAGGCACATGACTCGTGGTATTCAATTGACAAATCCATTCAAATAGTCACCTTGAACACTCCTGTAGGCATTGTGAAATTGCTATTAACGAGAGGAAAAGTCCTTGGAGGAGATGGAACTCCCAACATATCTTACTCAGAATATCCCAAGAGTTATGGTTGGATTGGAAATTTCCAATAAAATCACCACAATCTAAGCATAGCTTTATCCACAATGAGAACACAATCTCATGACCCTCGAGTTATGGGATTTGTTATATCAACCAACACTCAAAGCTCATCTAGAAAAAATTCCATTCACATAAGACATCAACATTATTTGTTAAGCTTACAGTTGACTATTCTTTTGGCTAAGTTAATGTAGCAGCTACTCCATGAGAACATATCCATACTCATGCACTGGCCAATATTTGCACCAGAGCCTCACCATCGACAACTTTCCAGGTACATCTCTGGATGAGGGGCCATGGGGGCAAAAGCCTAGTCATGGTACAATCCATCGCCTGGAATTTTCCTTCAATTTGTAAACCTCTCCAAAAGAAAACAAAAATCTTCATAGCACATGAAATATTTCTATATTAGCCTCGCAAGTTGACATAATTCTTTCATGCCTTGCCAATAAGTGGCTACTTCAATAAGTAGCAGCTCAATAAGAGTCCATTTGACTCATTCAATGTACTTCCTGATTATCTGCTCCATAGAGCACTTAAAATATACATAAAAGCATAAAAATACATGGGAAGAAGCATGCAGGAATACATCATACCCAGCAACATTTAGCAAGAATCCTGCCACCACAAAAGGGACATCATCAAAGGCCAAATTCTTCAAGTGATGAATGTTGCTTCAATGAATCAAATGAGGAACTAAGAATCACAATCTCATTCTAATGATTTTATCTATGTTCCTTTGGATACTTCCTTCTCTTCTCCCCCATTATTAACATCTCTTAGATTCCCAACTAACACAAATAACATGTAACTCTGCTTATGATGCCAAAAACAAAGTGAGAAAAGAATAAACCCACAAAAAATGCTCACAAAAATATAAAAATGCAATCACTCGCAACACCCCCACCCCGTTAAGAATTCTCGCTAATATCTAACCTTTTCATTTACTAACTAGCCTTTCTCATTCCTTTCGGAGGAACAAATACCATTGATGAATGTCACTCAACATCAAAATCCATCAACAAAGCTTGTACATTCTCCCCACATAAAGGTCTTCAACAGGTGATCGTGAGGACGCGATTGGCATCAGGAAGGGGGGATTGTTAATCCATTTATAGGGTTAACAAGAGCTAATGCCATTGTCTTACATCAAGGAGTCAAGTTAGATACACCAAAAGGTCATACGTTTAAGATATGAAGAAATGGTGTTCAAATCTACAACTTGGATGGGATCCCGTAATGGTCCGATGGAATACTTATGGCGATTTTCGCTTCAAGAGCGTGTGGTAGCAAGTTAGGATGAAGTCCCAAGTGATGTACTTCATGGATATATTATGAGAGTAGTTGGTGTAATAGCATTAGGCCTCTTATGAGAGTAGTTGGTGTAATAGCATTAGGCCTCTTATGAGCTTAAAGTTTCCGACTCGCCATAGTTTAAGTGAGTGTGAACACTTATGGCCATGTTTATAAGTGAGTATCTCTCATAATAAAGAGAACACTCCCATTGTGCAATAGAGTCTTTCTCTTACTAATCTCTCTCTAATCCATGCTAGTGAGTGTGTGTGAGTGAAGTGAGATAACAGGAGGGACGAGTACACGTAGTGCAACGTGGCGGTGTGATATGCTCATGGGAGGCACGGTGGAATTGCTTCTCAAGGAGTTGTGGAGCTTGGAGACCTCAAGGGTTATTAGCTCAGCCATTGGAAAGATCCTCATGACAGTTGTGGTTCACCAGGTAATCTTCTTGTTGGATGTGTTTTGAAGGGGGTTTAAGTGAGCCATAATAGCTACACTAGCTGATATTCTGACATATAGCCAGAATCCAATGGTGTTGAAGCAAGAGATAGTAGCAAAGAAGAAGGTGCCCAGATGGAAGGATCCTGAAACAGGGTTGTCAGATGCTTTCACTCTGTTCTTTGATAGGGCTTTCAAGAGAAGCTTAGAAGTGGCCAGTGGAGGAATAGTTTTATTGGATTAAGAGGGTAAAGAGGTTTTTCAAGAAGGGATACACAACCTTGGAGTATGGGCTTCAGCAATGTATCAAAAGGGGAATCTGAAGACTTATCATCAAAGGAGATAGCTTGTTAGTCATCAGACAGCTTTAGTAATGTATCAAAAGGGAAATCAAAAGACTTATCATCAAAGGTAGCTTGTTGGTCATTAGACAGCTTCAGTAATGTATCAAAAGGGAAATCAAAAGACTTATCATCAAAGGTAGCTTGTTGGTCATTAGATAGCTTCAGGCTGTTTGGAAAGCCAATAATCCTTAATATAAAGAATGGAATTTTCAAATAAGGAAGATGTTCAATAGATTTCAAGAAGTGCAGATAAAGCATGTGAAGAGAGAGCTAAATCAAGTTTTAGATGCATTAGAAAAAGAGGGGTTGGGCAAGGATCTGGAGGTGCATGCCATCACTGTAGCCCATTCCACCTATGTTGGAAGAGATAATTTACAAAAAATTGAAGATTTTTTACACACAAGTCTTGTATCTGTAGATTTGTCTAAAAGACAGAAATATGGTTTTATAAGGAAAGCTTTGCAGTACACCATTTTGAATGATCAACTGTATATGAAAGGCAAGTATTTGATTTTGAGGAGAGTTCCAAATAGGGAGGAGATCTTTGCCATTATGGTCTCCTTCCATGAAAGGGTCTATGGGGGGCATTTTGCTCTAAAGCTGACATTGGGAAAGATTTTGACTGCTGGGTATGTGTATGGCCTAGTTTGAGAAGAGATGTTTATCATTGGTGCAGGAGTTGTGAGCCATGTTAGAAACAAGGTAGAAAGGTTTTGCATTATGAATGGAGGAAAAGTATTGTATCATATGGGGCTTTTGAAAAGTTGGGCTTGGATGCAATTGGTCCTATGCCCACTAATTCTAAGGGCAAGACCTATATATTGGAGTAGACTATCTGACCAGATGGGCTGAAGCTAGATGTGTGAAGAATGTATCTACTAAAGAGGTGACCAAATTTGTATTTGATGACATTTGTGCTAGATTTAGTTTGCCATTGGAGCTATTGACAGACCAAGGGCCTGGATTTAGAGGAGAGATTATACAAGAGCTCATGCAGAAGCTATATATCACACATAGGTACTCTACTTCTTCTTACTATATGATGTAATGGGTTAGTAGAAAGATTCAATAGAGAGTTGTGCACTATGCCGATTAATTGTCTGAAAGAGCATCCTGAGAAATGGGACTTGCATGTTTCCTTAGCTCTGTGGGCTTATATGTCAACTGTCAAATCAACTACTACTAACTTTTCACCCTACCATCTTGTTTTTGGGAAAGAGGCTATGATGCCCATTGAAGTTGAGATTCCTAGTTTACCGTTTCTTCTGAAGCATTAAGATAGTGGTTTGGATGCATATAAAGAAAGGTTGTTGGATTCGCAAGAGTTGCAGTTAGCTAAAGAGGAAGCCTTGGACCATTTTATTCAATTAAGCAATAAGAGAGCCAAACATTTCAATGAGACTATTAAAGACAAAGGTATCAAAGAAGGAGATCTGGTGCTCAGGTACAACAAGCTGGACAACGCTTTCCAGACCAAGTTCCAAATTAAGTGAGAGGGTCCTTTCAAGGTTGTACATATGCATGAGAATGGAACTTATTAGCTAGCTAACTTGGATGATCATCTCCATTCAAAGAGACTCAATGGTTACAAGTTAAAGCCATATTGGTGTAGAATTATGAAAATTTAGAAAGATTCCAAGATGTTGGATACAAGTCTGCCTGCTCTACAGATGTTCTAGTTGACTATCCAAACTAGTAGTAGGAGACATCTGTATAGGGAAAAAGCCGTGTGTAAATTAAAAACTGAATATGAATATATGCACTAAATCTAGTAGTGTCAATGATATATGGAATGGTTTTCTCTTTGGAATTTTCCCAGCAATGCTATAATCATCACTAAAGCACCATTGGTCATCATTTATAGTAGTGCTTATAGTGGTGTTTATAGCGGCACTAGGAAAATTACTTTTCGAGCACGTGATGCCGTTGACATTGTTCTTTCTTCCCCAAAAAATTTCCTCCACTTCTTTCTTTAAAGGACTACACCGGCTCCATCTACTCCATTAATCTTACTCTATCACATGCATTTGTAATCTTCCTCTTTCTCTTCCCCTTTTTCTTTCTCTTCCCCTTTCTCTTCATCTTCCTCTTTCTCTTTCTTCTTATTCATCACTACATGGTTATGGTGTGTGCTAATGAAGACATCATTATCTTATGCTTAACCCTAATGCATTTATACTTCCTTCCTCTTCCTCTTCATCACTCTATGGCTATGGTGTGACCTAATGAAGGTTTTCTTCTATTATGCTTAACCCTAATGATTAATAGAGTACATAATGAGATTAGGATTAATGTTGAGAGTACTAATCTTCTTTTAGCTTCTTCTCCTTCTTCTTTTTGTGAGCATGCTTAATGTGTGTTGGTATTTTGTATGTCTCTTACTTCTGGTTGGTAGAATTCATTAAATGTGTTACTAATCATTTTTTTATCATTTTATGTTTTGTAGGTCTTACACTAATCCTCTCCTTTAGCTTGACAATAAAGAGGTAAGCACTCTTTTTCTTGTAATCATTAATGCAAGCTTTATGTTTATCGCACTCTTGGGTGCTGGGTTTAGGTTTAGCTTAGTGCATTAAGCTTTATGCGCAAAGCTTAATGCATGATTAAAGATTATGCACAGAGCATAAAGCTTATGCATGCTTTAAGCTTATGCGTATAGTCTTATGTATAGATCTCTATGCATGCTTTAAGCTCTATGCATAAATCTTTATGCATAGAGCTTAATGCATTCTTAATGCATTAAGCTTTAAGCATGTGCATAAAGCCTTATGCATAAAGCTCTTGCATGCTTAAAACTTATGCATAAAGCCTTATGCATAGAGCTCAAAGTTCTCTCAGAGGTAGAGGTTTTGGCTACGGCATCAACATCTGCAAAGGACAAGGCAGGTAGAAAGAGGAGGAAGTACGGAAAGAGGGCAGCAGAAGCTACTCAAAGTGCACAAGAGGCTGCAGGTGCAGAGGAGCCCAAAGACACTGAGGAGGCTAAAAGCAATGAGGAGGCCAAAGCGGTGGGGGAAGCTACTGAAAGTGCTGAGGAGGTGACAGTTGAAGTTCTCTCAGAGGCAGAGGTTTTGGCTGCGGCATCAACATCTGCAAAGGACAAGGCAGGTAGAAAGAGGAGGAAGAATGGAAAGAGGGCAGCGGAAGCTGCTCAAAGTGCACAGGAGGCTGCAGGTGCAGAGGAGCCCAAAGACACTAAGGAGGCTAAAAGCAATGAGGAGGCCAGAGCGGCGGGGGAAGCTACTGAAAGTGCTGAGGAGGCTAAAGGTGCAGAGGGGGCTGAAGGTGTAGAGGAGGCTAAAAGCGCGAAGGAGGCCAAAGAGGCGGGGAAAGCTATTGAAAGTTGAGAGCAGGTTAAAGGTGCAGAGGAGGCTGAAGGTGTAGAGTTGCCTAAAGGCACGGAGGATACAAAAGGTGTGGGGAAGGACAGAGCTGTGGAGGAGACACCTGATGCAACGCCCTTAGAAACAGGTGATAGCAATGATTCAACCACCCTCTTCGAGCTCTTCGCTATGAAATGTAGAAAGCGCCCCGTTGGTCGTGGTCTCAAGCCGCAAGCCTGTAAAAATTAGCTGATGTTACAGCATTTTGTACTTGCTTCTGGACTAATTTGAAATACCAGCCCATTTTGCTTTTGTTGATGCGTTTTGTGTCATGCCGCTCTACTCTTGAAAGGTGTCAATGTGTTTGTAAACTGTCATGTCCTACTGTCACTGTTTTGTAACCTTTTATTGGTGCCCAATGTCTAACTTTGCTTTTGCGAAAAGGCTATGTTCTTCTACTCATATAGTTTAGTGGTACTACAACAGCAGGGGACCATTGATGGCTAGATGAACAACCACCGGCGGATACATCAATGCCGATAGATGTAATGGCAAGAAATAGGTGCCTTGTTGTTTTGGATGTCAATGGAGTGCCACTGAAGGATTATATTGAAGCACCCAAGGATTTGTGGCAGCTCCCGTTCCCAGATGGAATTAGGCCCCGAGGTGTGCAAGTGTCTCAATACAAATTTTGTGTCGTCAGACCTGATGCAGAGGACTTCATCATCAACTTGAGGAAGCAATGCGACATGATGCTCTGGTCATGTAGCCAAAGGAAGAACTTGATGGCCATAATGAATGCTTGCTTCCCTCGGTTGATAAAGATGAAAGGCCTCTTTTTAGGTATTTATCCCTTAACTTTCACAACTGGTTTTATTGATTTTGATACTGTTTGGCTAGCTTTGCTACTGTTCTGTACACAATCTGGTACTATTTGGTAGTTTGGTACTTTTGGCACTGCTAACACAATTTGGTACTTTTTGGAACTTTGTACTTTGGTGCTATGCTGCTTTGGACTATGTTTGTTCATGTGTACACAATTTGGCACTGTTTTGTACATAATTTGGTACTCTTTGGTTATCTTTGGTACTTTGGTACTCTGATGCTATGGTAGTTTGAAACTGTGTTTTTTACTTTGTACACAATTTGGTACTGTTTGGTGCTTTGATACTATGGTACTTGGTTTTGTGCTTGGTAACATTTGTGTACACAATTTTATAATGTTTGGTACTTTGGTTATTTGGTACTTTGGTACTGTGTTGTACCAAGTTTGGTACCTTTTCACTGTTATGTACTGTTTGTTAGCTTTGGTACTCTTATTTGTGCTGCTATTCTAATTGCTTGGTTTACCTGTTTACAGATATTTTTGACCAGTCTCATTGTGAGAGGTGGGCTACCAAACTCAGAGATGTGCCAGTCCTTGCGAAGGAGTTTGGTAACAAGCCTATTTTTCTGAAGCTCCTAAGAAAAGTGTGGCGCAAGTATCCGCAATTCAATGAAATGAACACCCTTCTTGTGGACGACACGAGATACAAGTCCTTGAAGAATGATTACGACTCGTGCTGCTGCATCCGGTCATATGAGCCTAAGTATTATGACCCCGACAAGTCGAAGTATCTTATGGATGTCATTTTCCCGTGGATCTCCGGGTGGCTAGCTGATAAGTTCCCCACTGCTTACAGCCACCAGAATCCCTTGTTTGATGTTGAGGATGACATTTCCTCGTTCGTTGCCAACTACTTTGTATCTATGGAGGGGTATTTGTACCGCTTTGACCCCCCTGCTGATGTGTAAAAGATTCTGTATGCTTGTACATTGCCTTTGGCATTTAATGATAATTATCTTTTTGTACATGTACTTTTTTTGGCTACTGCTTTTGTACTTTTCTGTTACTACTTGGTGACAAGCGTGACTTTGGAGTTAGTGATGACAAGTGGGAGTTGCCAGGTGAGTAGTCCCTGTTCATGGCTGGATGAGAGGAAGGCAGAGGATGACAGGAAGCAAGGGAGAGAGATGATGAGAGCAAGGGAGGGGAGGATGAGTGAGAGAAAGTGGATCGTTATTGCATAGTACCAGAAAGGCTACTTATTACCACCGTATTTTTGGGCTTTATAACTCCGGCGGCAAAAAAACTGTACACAGCAATCAGCTAAAACTATTAGCACAGTACTTACCATATTTTGGTTCTACAAATTTGCTGGCATATTACCACCAAAGACTGGTACTGTATAAGACAACAGTAACTGAATGATTGTACATGTAGCAGATAGCACCAAATTTTGGTACTGCAGTACTATAGAGTATCAAATTTGGTGCCACAACAGTCAGGTGAAAACAAAAAGGAACAGTACCAAAATTTGGTACTGCAAAAACACAGCAGAGCTAAAAACAATAAAGCACAGTACCAAATTGATAACACAGCAATAGCATTAGACAGTACTGATCACAAGTAAGATTCTAATCAAGAGAATTAGACAGTACTGATCACAAGCAAGATTCTATTCAAGAGAATTATAACTGTTGCCAGTGGTTAGAATTGTAGTTGGGTAAACAATGTATGGCTCCCGTCCTGGTCACTTCCATCTTCATATGGCATACTGTTGTAGATATTTTCATATATCTCTGAGGATAGTTTAAAGTGGTGATGGAGGCCAGGGATAGCCTCCATGGGGAACCGTATGGCTCTAACAAGATGCGAGTAGATCATCACCGGTGGTGTCTGATCTAATAGGGTATAGGTATCAACTTTGCCCTCAACCTGGGCATAGTACAAGCTCAACTAGCAATCCACCTCTTACGATATTGTTATGCCAAAGTTCCTTCAGTACTCTTGGTGCTACATAAACGGTTTTTGTGCACTTAAGAAGGTAGAAGTCCTCCTTCTCCTCGGCTGTGTTCACTGCAAAGTTATCCCCAATGGACAATAATTGGCTCAACACCTCAGGGTCTCCATACATAGGCATGCTTAAATCCTCACTCACATGGGAGGAAAACAAATCATTGTAGTTCTCCTCATCATCATCGTCCTCATCACTATTTGTAGGTTGTACTGACTCTGTCAATGGCTCGATGGAGACATATTTCCATTCTTCAATGTGCTGTTTATTATTGCATCTCCTCCACTGCCCATTCACACATGGATCACAAAAGCATGACAGCGTACGAAAATGCACATCACATGGATTGTGCGTTGAGAAGCCGTCAACACAATGGAATGAGCGAGAGCCTGCAATTGGTTTACGGTCCCACAACGGAAAACGCAGCACATCATTCGGTGAAACCAACCAGAACACCCTCCTTGTGCTGGCACTTCCACCTTCCGTTGTCGGCTGAAACCTCGCGTTCAAAAAATTGACCACATCAGCCGCACACTTCATGGGCCAGCCATCGGGTTTTAGCTCTTCGTGCATCAGGGTTCTCTTGATAATAGCACCTGCACCATCATGCTCTCCTTTTCCATGCCCTGAAGCAAAGAAGTTATGCATCATAAGCAATCCTGTCAACTGATAATACCTGGCTACGAAATAGTGTGGTCTTCGTGCCTTGAACTGTGAAGCGGCACCATCTAACCATACCCAATGATAACGCAAACGGTGTCCTTGCTGTTTCATCTAGTTGTCATGCAGCATAAAACAATGCTGAACAAAGAGCGTGTCATGGAGCTTATCAATCTTATATGTAAAAATGCACAGTCTTCTCAATAGCTCCTACTGAATTTCTGATATAAGAGATGTGTACCAGTATTGTTACCTGTGTTGACCACCAATGCATGGACTGGATCTCATTTTGCACTTTAAAGCTGTAATTCTCTGCAAAATCAACAACAGATACCACAACATCTCTGGGAAACTTAAGCAAGCAGCCTTTGAATTGTTGGGCCTGCCACCTAAACATAAAGTTGTGCTTAACGAAGCTTTTCAGATGATCTGAAAAGAGATGAATGAAAGTTGGACTTTTCATCCTTTCCATAACCAAGTCCTTTCGCTTCTTCTCTTTTCCATCACCATTAACCTATCCAGTGCCCACATCCTGGAATATCTTAACAGTCACCTCCTTGCTATCTGTTGCAATCTCAGCTGGGCAGAATGACAACTTTCGTACACCGCATTTGGGGCACTCTCCAAGCAAGCATCTCTTTGCATGATATTCACGATCCTTAGGGCGAGGGCACAATATAAAATCCAACAAGTTACTTATGTGTTGAAAAACAGCCTGGTTTGCAGAACATTGGCCTGCCTCACTATGTGTACCACAAATGGAGCATGTACATGGATGTTCTTTGCCGTGATGCCACAAATGGAGCATGTACATGGATGTTCTTTGCCGTGATGCCCAAACTTGTTCTGGCGCATTTGATTGAAAGCATCCTTGAAGTATACCATCTGGATATGGTAAATACAGCAGCAAGTATAGCGCTCTTTCAATCTTCGGACAAAAAATGGCTTGAGTGTCTCAAAGGACCTAAGTGACAACTTCACCCCGCAGGATACATGCTCTTGAATCTTTTGTAGAGCTCCACCTGATCCACGTTAGAGCTCAGAATTCTATCAAACAAGAGTAAAGCACCAAAGCTGTTTACAGTACAAAATTTGGTACTGTAAACCACCAACTCATTCTAAAGTACCAAATTTGGCACTGTTGTGTCAGATATCAGACTATAGTGCCAAATTTGATGCAGAAAAGCACCATATTAGGCTCTATTTACCAGGCAGACCATAGTACCCAATTGGATACTTTTCTACATTAAGCATGGTACCAAATTGGATCATAGTAACAAATTGGGTGCTTTTGTGAATACAAAAAAGCACCAAATTTGGTTCTATGTACCAAACTGGAACCATAGTACCCAATTTGCTACTATATACATACTGCATATTACCAAAATGGATCCATAGTGGCAAATTGGGTACTTTTTTGGATACAGAAAAGCGTCAAAATTGGTACTATGCATCCAGTTTGGTACTTTTTTGTATTCACTAAAAGCACCCAATCTGTTTCCAAAACCCAATTTGGTATAATACTACCAAGTGTGAGTGGTGCCCAAAAACACCAAATTGGATTTGTGGAACCCCTTAGGTACTATGCAGGCACACTTAAAGCACCCTGCATAGTACCAAACTTGATCCATAGTACCAAATTGGCTATTTCTCTGTATACTTCACAGTACCATAATTGGAAGCTTAGTACAAAATTGGATACTTTTTTGGATACAAAGAGCGCCATAATTGGTACTATGCATCTAGTTTGGTACTTTTCAGTATCCTCTAAGCACCAAATCTGTTTCCAAAACCCATTTTGGTATTATACTACCAAGTATAAGTGGTGCCCAAAAAAACCAAATTGGAGCTGTGGAACACCTTAAGTACTAACGAGGCACACTTAAAGCACCCTGCATAGTACCAAACTTGATCCATAGTACCAAATTGGCTATTTCTCTGTATACTTTACAGTACCATAATTGGATGCTTAGTACAAAATTGGATACTTTTTTGGATATAAAACGCTCCAAAATTGGTACTATGCATCCATTTGGTACTTTGCAAGATACATTGAAAGCACCAAATCTGTCTCCAAAACCTAATTTGGTATTACACTACCAAGTGTGAGTGCTTCTCAAAAGTTCCAAATTGAGACTGTGCTTCCTTACTCTTGGACATTGCAACCAAAAGTTGTACCGTGAATCCTGTTGGGTACAATGCAAAATTCAGAGAAGTGCCAAATTTGGTCCTATGGAGGTGGAATAGGTACCTACAATGATACTATTATGGAGCTGGGAATTCAAACAATGGTAAGTACTTGGATCTGGGAATTGGTACCTACAATGATTGCAGTACCAAATTGGTACTTATGGCCTAGAGTGATTGCTGGTAAAAAAACTACCAGTTTGGTACTGAACAGCCAAGCTTTCAGTGCTGCCCAAAGACTACAAATTTTGAACTATTCCAACAGAAATCAAGGCCACCATGGATTGCATTGTAGCAAAAACATATTACCTGAGAGTCATCTAGAAGATGAATTGGATGTTTGATGACACATTTTGCCTCGATCCTCTCCTTACAAATATCCTTTTTGTTTGGTGAAACTCTCGTCTCAGATTTCCAAAAAGCGGTCACCAAATCTCTAGTTTCACTTGTGATACTTGGATACAAAGGCAATTGTTTGTGACAAGCACTAAGTGGCAACACTTCATTCTCATCTTTCGTTTCCAGTCGACTGCTTGCTGCTGCTATATTCCGTCGATGAACACCCAAGACAGCAGCAATTTTGGACTTGTTCACTGACATTGTTCTCTGATCACCATTGTTCAGTATCATCATCAAAGAGGCTCTCTTTACAAACAGCTCACTTGCAGAGTGAGGTACTTTCAATTGAGTCAATGTGTTGCGAACGTTGGAAAGAAGACTCGATTGCACATCCGAACTCCTCAACTTGGAAAACGGCTGATGATGCATGAGCTGCTCTAGAATTTCCTGTTATTCTACTGTTGTTAGTCCTTGGGTCTGTCGACACCAACATCTAGCCATGGCTTTGCATATATTGTTCCTTGACCTGGTTCTTGAAAGGATACCTTCCCTAGCAGGGTTGCGCTCCTTGCATCGTTGCTCACGCTTCTTTTGCGCCCAATAGCCCCGGAGAAATTCTTGGTTGCCGACAGGTTCATGAGGACTGGTCTACTATGTTTTACCTTTGTCTTTGTATATTCCATGTTATGTAACTTGAGACTCGATGTAGCTTGCTTATCATGATATTTTGGCTTTAATACAAGATGTAATACAAACGAGTTTTTCGGAGTTAATATGTTTCAAATGCATGTCACATGTATTTTTATATTTCGATATGTTTTTGTGTATACAAGTTAGATCTGTCTTCAACATATTGAATTAAAATGGGGGAAATTGGGGATAATACCCCAATTTGCCCAAAAAAAATTATTCTCAGTACCATTGAGTGGTGATTATAGCTTCGTTTGTTTTCTTTATATCGGTGCCACTAAGTGGCGCTTATAGCGTGGATTATATCGGCATTTATAGCATAGGTTACAACGGTGCTTATAGCTAGGATTATAATGGCGCTCATAGTGGCTCTTATACCACCACTTATAGTGTTGAAAAAATAGTGGCACTTACACAATGCTTATACCCCAACACTATTTCAGTTCCCTTTATGTAAGCCACACGATAAACGCTACTAACCCCTCCTTTTATTGTAGTGAAGCTGAAGAGTAAGAGAGTATGTGAAGATGAAACCTCTTAGTCTAGGACCAAAGGACAATAAAGTTGTACATTCTAACATTTAAGAAGTCAACTTTTTACTTCTTACCTTTGGAAATTTTATGAAAATCTATTTCATTTTACATGAATATATATTTAAAAACATTCATATATTGCAATTGTGTTTAAGACACAACTTTATGTACTTTTAATTTTACTCCTTATAGATGGTTAGGAAGAGTGAAGGCTTCTTTGGGCCATATATATATATACATATATATCAAAACATTCATATATTGCAATTTCGTTTAAGACATAACTTTATGCATACATAGAGAGCTCTCAACATGCATAGAGAGCCAAAAAAACACAAAACCCTAAGTGTGGGGTCAGGGTTAGGTTTAGGGCCGGATCTAGTGTGAAAAGAGTCCGCTAACCCTATATATTTGTATAAAACTTAGGATGGTATAATTATCGTTAAGTCTTGTGCACGCTTAATTCTATTAGTGTTAAGTGTTTGGTTAAGCCTAGTTATGTGAATGGAAGAGGACACTCTCATGGTATCGGCTTCAATTATTGTTTAGTCTTGTGCAAGCTTAAGTCTATTCGTGTAAAGTGTTTGGTAAAGCCTAGTTATGTGAATAGAAGAGGACACTCCGGTACTGGCTTCAATTATTGTTTAGCCTCGTGCAAGCTTAAGTCTATCCTTGTTAAGTGTCTGGTTAAGGCCAGTTATGTGGATGGAAGAACACACTCTCATGGTATTGGCTTTAATTACTGTTTAGTCTTGTGCAAGCTTAAGTCAATTCTTGTTAAGTGTTTGGTTAAACCTAGCTAGGTCTTAATTAGCCTAATTAATTCTTCCACAGCTATCATGCTATGCAGTTGAAACTGGCTGATCACTGTGGCTGGGGAAATTCCATTTCCCCCACACCCCCACTTCTTCCCCTAAGTTTCCACCCCTCTCCTCCTCACTTCTTTGCTCCTCTCCATGGACTGGTGTTTTTAGTTCTGTCCCTACTTACATTGTGTTTTCCCACAATCCATGTTGCTTCCACCGTTCCTTCCGCTAGTAGTAACGCCATCGTCGGCCACCATTATCACCGCCACAGTGCCCGTAGCCGCCCGCCTTGTTGCCTCTGCAGAGCTGCCGGCGGCCATCCTCCTCTTACCCTTGACCATCCTTAACGGACCCCTGCGGCACATCTTCTCCAACGGCGACCTGTGCCAACTTCATTCTTCTGTCGATGCTTGCGTACAACTACAGCAACGCCCGCTGCTCCAGAGCCGCCTGTGGCACGCTACCCCTGCGCCAGCTGCTGCTCGCCACCCGTTATCTCCACCCAACTGGACCCCCTCTGCCCCGCTATCGTAGACGGGCCTGCCTTCGCCTTGCTACAAGGGACGGGCGCTCGAACGGTTTGCCACGCTCCACTCAAGGCCGCCGCCAATAGTACCCCATCGTAACACAAAAGCTAACCCTAAAGTCAAATTTTCCCCCTCCCTCCCGTCCATTGTCAGAAATAATTTTTTTTTCTAACCAGCGAAAAAAAAGGACGACTTCGGTTTGTATTTTAAAAATGCGTAAGTGACTGTTTTATAACTAAAACTTAAAAAAAATTTTGAATCTTTTAATTCAAAGCTATACAAAATTAGAAACAGTTTTTGACAATTTGAG
The DNA here is from genome assembly GCF_041138505.1 of Cibotium barometz. Taxonomy (NCBI): domain Eukaryota; kingdom Viridiplantae; phylum Streptophyta; class Polypodiopsida; order Cyatheales; family Cibotiaceae; genus Cibotium; species Cibotium barometz. The sequence continues at coordinate 45,413,006 of NC_141071.1, read as the reverse complement.
GCATGAAAATTATGCTAGAGGACGATTTTTTTTTCTAACATTGCTCTCATCTTTTGGCAATGCCCCTCGCTTCCCCAAACTCCCCTCCCCCCCCCCCCCCCCCCCCCCCCTCTCTTCTTTTTTCAAAAAATGTGCACCCTCTCATTCCCTCCTTTTTCAAAAAATTTACAAACCAAAACGAACAAAAAACTTTAAATTAAGAACTTTTTTTGCTCTCTCTCTTCTGCTCAATGCCTTGTCATGGGCTCGTGATGTCTTGCATCGATTCTAATCGTTTCATTGCTCTTCAATGGATTTTGTAGCACATTACTTTTGGTGGTTTTTGTCCCAATCAGTTGCCATGTGTGTATAAAACCAGGCTTGTGTTGTTTGAATGATGTGTGGAGGTTAGCATTAGGAGCGAAGTGGATTCTCCAAATGGGATGAAAGCTAGGTGTGTAGGTGTATGCCACACACGACAAGGTTTCCTAATGTGTTAGCCCACTAAGATACTCATCCTCATGGGCAAACTTGATTAGTTTTCACATTTATTGGACGCACCATTAGAATGTTTTGCAATGCCTATTGAAGTATGTGTGCTTATGTGTATTCCATCAAAGGATGGTGATAACTTTAAGTCCCCAGATACCTGTGGATGTTAAGGAAGAAACAAGGCTTTCTTTGGGCCCTTGGCATAGACAATCTTGGGCAATTATCTTTTGTATAAAAAAACCCCTTTGTAAATGGAAGAGAACATCGCATAATGGTATTGGCTTCAATTATTGTTTACTCTTTTGTAAGCTTAAGTCTATTCTTGTCTAGTATTTGGTTTAGCCTAGTTAAATCTTGGTTGCCAAGTTTGATTAGCTTATCTACACTTCTTAAAAGTAAAAGTTCAAATCTAAGTAGATTATAGTTTTAAAAGATAAAATCTTCAAGTAGTGCATTCTTGTCAATGAAGTGTAACTTGTAAGATAGAAACACTATAATGATAAAAATGCATATGCAAGCTTTAAGTGCATTGACGACATTACTTCCTACAATTCTTCTCATGTTCTATCCTTCAGGCACAAGCACTTGTGCAGGGGGTGGGTCAATGGTCACAATTATGTTAAAGGTGCATGGATAGGGATATCAATGTGAATGCTCCCTGCTTGTAAAGATGAGACTACACTCTCTTTGGAGTTTACCTTAACTCCTCCATCATTTGGTTGGTACGTACCAAGGTTTGGTTTAGAGGTAGTAGCTAAGGTCGAGCCTCTGAGGTAGCTAGCTACGTGGTCAAAAAGACTGGTAGTAGCTGGCTTGGTTGGTGAGGCCTAGTTAGGGTTTCTCTTTCTTGGGATTGGGGTTTGGGCTATTAATCATTATTGTGCAAATAGCAAAGTCTCTTCTTCTTTGGCTCTAGGAGCCTTGATTAGTGTTTTTTGCATTCCCTAAGGTCTATGAGCTCTTATTCAAACTATAAAATGACTAAATCACTATGCTTCCATTAAATGTGAGAAATTAAAATGTGAATTTTCTTTAAGTATTTGCTAAATAAGCCAACCACTTACAATAAAATACATATATCTATTTTTATAACCAAGCAAATAAATGGCATCAAAATGATTCTCAAACATTAAATATGTCCATGAAAATCTAACCACTTACAACAAAATGCATATATCTATTTTTATAACCAAGCATATAAATGGCATCAAAATGATTCTCAAACATCAAATATGTCCATGAAAATCCATGTGAAATAGGCCAAAATAATGCTAAATATTGGCACCATCATAGGCTCACATACACAAGCTCACGTCTGTTTTGTATGAACTATGCTCACACACTTTTTTTAATATGAAATACGCCTACTTGGGTAGATGCTTTTAGGAACTGGGCCTTTAACAAGGTTAATGTGCACTTATTGTACTTTAATTTTCTAGCAATAATGTGAAGAACATGAATTTTCCTTGGAATTTATATCTAGCTCAGATTGTATGGAGGAGAAAATCCTCAAAGGATACTAGTAGATATGTCCTTTTACAAGCCTAGGTAGTAATAATGGGTTGGTACAATGCTAGGTATATCTATGAGTAGATATGTACTTTTACAAGCCTAGGTAGTAATAATGGGTTGGTACAATGTTAGGTATGTCTAGGCAATACTAATAGGGTCGTAAAATGTTAGGTATACCTAGGCTCATGTGTCCGGACTCATGGCTCACATGTGCAGGTTCACATCTCTTGTGTCTAGACTTATGTCTTTTTGCACGGCACTGTGGGCTCATGTCTCCAACCCAAGAGTTGGTTTGGCCCTTGAGGGGTCACTCATAAATATGTAAGCATAGCACGTGGGTTCAATAGAAGGGATTTTTAAAATCCCTTTTTTACACTTTTTTTACATACAGAGAAGGGTACCATTTAAAGGGGGTATTTGTAGGTTGAATAGAAAAAGGGTATGTTTTATTCATGAAAAATTCACAGATAAGAGATTTTCAAAATAGGCCTTGAATGCATGTGATACACAGGGTTTACTTATAGGGAACCCCTCGAGGTTTGGCTCATTTTTAGTGTTTTTTGAGAGTATTTAGATTTGATGAGGTTTACTTATAGGGAACCCCTCGAGGTTTGGCTCATTTTTAGTGTTTTTTGAGAGTATTTAGATTTGATGAGGTATGATTAAAGATCCTAATCCTAGTTAATTATTATTGTGTATGTACTCAAGTGTTTTTGATAATTTTTTGATAGATTTGCATGCTTCTAAGCTACCAATTCAAATAATGCATGGAAAAACTATGAAATGCATGAACAAAAATTAACTATCCCACTCTAATTCACACCTAATGGAGCTTAATGCTCATATCATTGGAATGTGTTTCACTCCTAATCACAATTGCTAAGTTATTCCTTGGTTTAATGTAATAAAATCTAAGCCTTTTGGGCTCCAAAATCATTCAAATCACCAATGAAATTGGGGTCTTGCCCTTCTAAGAGATGAAACTAGAATGCACTAATGCAAATAAACTTCAAATCAAAATAAAAAACAATAACCTAAACACATCCAATTACTCCAAAGCTATATGTTTTCTAGAGCGTGACCTCCTCCACACACAGGAAAATATATTGGGTAATCCCAATAGCTTGGAATGGACAGATGGACAAACCGAAGCCTGAGGCTAGTCCTTGACATTGGCACCAAATATGTTCAAGTCAAGACCTTACCTTAGCCTTGATGAATCATGTATTTCTGGGGCTTAGCATCCACGGTAAAAATTCTGAAGGGGTCAGTAGATATGCGATAACTTTGAAGAGTCATAGTAGTAACACTACCTTTGGGACTTCCCAAAATCCTAGTAGGTTTGGTTGCACATTCTCCCCCTCTTCACTTCAGACTCCACTATCATTTTTTGGAGGGTTGTTTCCTACTGGTGGCAAGTGGAGATTAGGGTAACACTCTTCTACAAGGATGATGGAGGTGTCGTAGCTCTTGTACTCTCACATTGCCACATTTCAGTGGTGATAATGCATGTACAATTGTTGAGGGGTTTGGCCCCAACAAAAGATCGCTATAACTAGGGGGGACATGGTGGCATTGGGAGCTCATTTGTGCAATAGTCTTGTCACCTAGCACATCTATTGAGCATGCATTGGCATTTAGCACTCTTATATAAGGATGATGGAAGTGTACTGGCTCTTATACTATTACACCAACCAACCTTCAATGGTGATAATGCACATATGATTCCGTAGGGGGGTTTGGCCAACCAAATAAAGTACCAATTTGACAAGGGATCCTAGAGACTAACACAATATGGAAAAACAGTCAATTAGGCGTAGAGATCGATCACAACCTTTATCTAACAAGGGATCCTAGAGACTAACACATGATAGCACTGGGAGCTCATATTGCGCTCTTGACTAGTACATTTTTCTAGTAAGCATGACATAATATAGTGAGACTATTGCACTTGAGTCCACGCCTCCCATGGAGACCATTTGAGCTATTTAGGTTGATCTCATTTGCATCCTATGGGGATGCCTAAAGCACTTGATAGGGGACTCAGAGAACACTATAGTGAGACTAATGTAGCTAGGTCCACTCCCCCCATGGAGATTATTTGTGCTGTTTGGGTTGATCTCATTCACACCCTATGGGGATGCCTAGAGCACTTTGCCGGGGACTCAAAGTTTTTGGCAGGGGATTCAGAGTGCTTAGAGTGCCTAGCAACAAGGAACTCAGAGTACATGCAAAGACATGACACCATCATACATGTAACATTATGTTACATGTATTTAAAGATAATGCTCAACAAAAGGGATTTTGTACAATACTATCTCTTTGCTTTCTCATATATGTCTTGGTTTAATAACTCCATTTCTTGCATGACGGGTCCTATGATGCCATCCATGGGTATTAAAATAAGGATTTGGATTCTAGGGATAAATAAACTAAGTCCTAAAAATGTGTTTACGAGTTACAAGGTATCTTAGCACAGATGCATATATCTCGATCCTATTTATTATCCCAAACCTACAACGAATCAAGCTACACAAATATTATCTGTAAGTATTTGTGCTTGATGTTCGTGCTTGATGGCGCAGCAAGCATAGATAGTACCAAAATAGGTGTCATTAATGATGCAACACTGTTGTCTCTATTTGTGTCACATGGAAAGAAGAGATCTTTAAAATGATGCATCAAGATGATCCTTTTACGTTTATTTCAAGAAGATAAAAGTTATTTCAAATACTAATGCTATCATGTCGTCTTCTTGTGTTTATTTCGTGTTTATTTCAAGAAGATACAAGATATTCAAAATCAAATGCTATCATGTAATCTTCTCAAGAGATAACCCCAGTATACTGGACAAGTAAGGTCAGTTTATCCACCATTGCACCATTCTGTAGAACCTAGAAGTCAGGTGGTAATAAACATGGACTCTCTCTCGCTTGCTGAAGTACCATAAATAGCATCGGTCTCCTCGTGGGTCGGGAAGAACCGATCAATACATAGGTGGATCAAGACGGGTCATGACTCAGTTCCTAGGATGAGTAGATTCTCAAAAGAGTCCGCTACTACACGATCTAGTTTCTTGATGATCTGAGGTACCCTAGTACTCTGAATAACGAGGATTCGCTAAGCCATCTAAAAAAAATTGAAATTGTATAAGCTCCCATTTCTTTTTCTATTCTAGTAAGCTAAAGCAATCACATTGACTAAATCTATATTCTACTTCTCAATCTAGGCTCTATTGATACTAGCTTATGAGACCCCTAACCCTTACATATGCTCAAACAGTTATAGCAGAAGGCTAGTGTAAGGGAAGACCATCTCACTCGGGGAATCGCCTATATGACATTGTCCTAATGTGAGCTTTTCCAATAGATTTTCCCATAATTGATCTGGTATAGAATTCCCACTAGGGAATGCGTACACTTCCTCTAAGGAATTGTCTCTCCATAATTCTCACAGATAGAAGTCATATCAGCGACTCAAAAAGACGTCCTATCTTTCAATTAGGGAGCAAATGATTCTACTTGGATATCTGCTTCTTTTAGAAAAACAAATCCTATTTTTCACAAGTTTGCTAAGTTTTTCAAATAATTTTTTGGTTTGCATTTGGAAATCACTCATTTATTTCCAGTCCACCCTACCACTCGCTTCTCAGTGGTGCATCTAATTTCTATTTCAACAAGATCCATAGGCATAGCCTAGACCCCATCGAATCCTTTGGGTCTAGCTTGCCCACCCTACCACTGGATCTATGGAGCCAAGTAGAACTCACGCACCCATAATTAATATTCTTGATTCATTACTTACACACTCAACTAAATTGCATTGGAAGAAAGTTTACGCACACATTCAATGGCATACAAATCTTAAAAACCTTTATATATATAATGTAGCATTATATGGTAGTGATGTGTGTGAATACACTTAGGACCGTCGGGGCACTTTTTCCCTCACTAGGAGGCTTTTTCCCCCATGCGTATATACACCCTCTTATCTACTCATTTTGGGGTTTATACTTATCTTTAGTATTTGGCACACATTTGTTCATTCTAATCTAGTGAGTTTGTGTGCTCTCAAGCTTCTCTATCTTGTTGCAACCCTAACCCTAATTCCAATAATTGGTATCAGAGCTAGCTTCTTTGACACTTGATCTAGTAGTCTACCTTCCTCCTCACGACCCTATTTTTCTGTCTCCGATTGAGATACCCTCTTAGGAGAAGAAGATGTATACTGTAGTGTGCTGTATACAAAGTATACTAAATTTTCAGGATCCCCGGCATGATTCGGGTGCATTTTGGGCACGTTTTGGGCACCGCAAGGTTTCTACAAACATTCTGGGAGAGAGGCATCCTTTTGGATTGGTTCTGCTCAATTTTGGGTGTTTAGGCTGTGTAGTGGCAAAGATTTGGTGTGCAACAGCATCTACAGTGTCTTCAACAACATCGACCATCATACTTTTGCCAGTAACACTCTATTCTCTACTCTGTGTTAATTTTCATACACTTTACAGGTGATTCAGTCAGTTTGGCAACCATCCAAGGTTGCATTCAGTGAATACTGAGTACTTGCAGTGTGTTAAAAGATTTTGCATTTGGTAAAAAGTCATGGCTGGCAGTAGTGATGTATTCAACATGTTGTCTACTACTGAGGACAAACTTGATGGGACTAACAACCCATTGTGTCCCTATATGATGAGGCATGTATTCGTTGCTAAAGGCCTTTGGAATGTGGTTAGTGGTAGTGAAACTTGTCCTATTTCACAACTACCAGTGCAACCAGGTGCTGCAAGTACATTTGAAGTAGAATATGATACAGATGTGGCTTCTCCACATGCACCAGTACCTTCTACTACTACACTCAAACGAGATGGGATGGAAGAGATGCACAAGCACATGCATTGCTTGCACTTTCTGTGAAAAGAAGCATTATTCCTCATATATTCAGTCATGTAAGACTTCAAAACAGGCATGGGATGCACTTGCTGCATTATACCAGGTGCGCAATTAAGCACATGTTGCATATCTACGCGCAAACAGTTGGAGTCTGAGCACATGAATGAGGGAGACTCAATGGACAGCTTCTTGACCAAGATCAAAGATTTTAAGGAGCAACTTGCTAGTGTGGATGATATATATCTTGATAGTACATTGGTGCCCACAGTTCTCAATGCATTACCGGATTCTTATCAGAGTTTTTTCTCTATCCTTAGAATCATGATGAAGGGAAATCCAAATGCCCTTACATTTGATGAGCTGGTTTCAGTACTCTTGCAAGAAGAGCATTCTAGGCAAAACAAATCTAATATGCAACCAAGCTTTTGTTGCCAATCAGAAAAGTAAAGGTAAAGCTTCTTCGCATGGTGGCTATAAGCCACCATGCGAAAGGTGGGGGCTTATAAACAAATCTAATATGCGAGTTGGTGACCAAGCTTTTGTTGCCAATCAGAAAATTAAAGGTAAAGCTTCTTCGCATGGTGGCTATAAGCCAAAAACAAAACCCTCAGGTAAGGATGTAAAGAAAGAAGGTGATAAGCCTAAAAGGAAGGGCAAGTGTCACTATTGCAGGAAACCAAGGCACTACATACATGAGTGCAAGAAAAGGCTACAGAAGGGGAAAAAAAAATAATTGGGCATGGTTGTGGCTGATGCATCTGCACCAAGTGCAGAGAAGAAGGAATCTGCAAGTTTTGCTCAAGATGATTGGGCATGGACTATACATTGAAGTTATGACCCTTCTGTTCATGATGTATGCATGTCAGTGTGGCAGAATCGGATGCTTGGTACTATGACAATGGTGCTAGTAAGCACATTACTTCATTAAAAAAAATTTTCTCATCTCTAGAATCTATCCGAAGTGTAGGAACCGTGACGTGCAAATGGTTCCTTATAACTTGTCAAAGGAATTGGTAGAGTTGTGCTCACTGCTGCAAATGGGGGTGCATTTACACTTTCAAAATTTTTATATGTGCCAGGCATTAAGAAGAACTTGCTGCTGTCAGTTTCAACCTTAGCCTTGTCAGGCTTGACAGTGAAATTTGGGGATGACAGATGTACAGTTCAAGATAGAAATGATGGTTATTCTATCATTGCCACACAGGTACCTTGTTTCATGGCCTATACAAGATGGATGTATTTGAGAAGTTGCAGCATGATGCTTGCTCAGTCTCTATGACTAGTGCTATGAGTGATGTAGAATTATGGCATGCACAATTTGGCCATCTGAATTATGGCAGTTTGTTACGCCTTCAAAGGCATGATATGGTGTCTGAGTTGCCAACTCTTGAGACCCCTACTAGACATGTATGTGAAGGGTATATTCTTGGTAAAATGAATTAGGCATCATTTCCAAAGGATGGATCTGTGAGAGCTATTAAGAAATTACAGCTTATACATAGTGATGTATGTGGTCATATGAGGACACCATCTATTAGGGGATATCTCTACTTTGTCACTTTTATTGATGATTACTCTAGATATAGCTGGGTGTATCCATTAAAGCAGAAGTCAGAGGTTCTTATGTGCTTTAAGCACTTCGTATCCATGGCTGAAAATGCATGTGAATGTAAAGTTGCCACCCTTCGTTCAGATCGAGGGGGGGAGTATATGCCCAAGGAATCTCAATCATATATGGCTGAAAAAGGCATAAGGCATCAATGTACAGCGCCATACATACCTCAACAAAATGGTGTGGCTGAGAGGAAGAACAGGTCTCTCATGGAGATGGCACAATGTATGGTGAAAGCTTAAGATTTACCTCATGGTTTTTGGTTAGGTAACTATGTGCGCAAACTATGTGTTGATGAACAAATGTCCTACCAAGGCCTTGCAGTCTAAAATTCCTTATGAAGCTTGGCATGGCAGGAAGCCTTCTGTGGCTCATTTGCGTGTTTTTTATTGCCTTGCTTATGCTCTTGTGCATGAGAGACAACGCAGTAAGCTTGATGATAAGGCAGTTAAAAACATATTTTGGGATACAATTCAGAAAGCAAGGGATATAGACTCTACCATCTGACCTCAAAGCGGATTTTAATAAGTAGAGATGTTGTTTTTGTTGAAAACTCAGTTCAACCCATGCTTTCATGCAAAAAAGAGCACAATGTATGCTCATAGGATATGTTTGATTTGCTCCTACCTTTGTTTAATGGAGGGTAGCCATATATATGTAGAGCAATTGAATGATCAACCAAGTGTTGAAATTCAGCCTTTGCAGTTGCAAAATCAGCCTGTAAATTAACCTTTTGATGAGGCAATTATTGAGGATGTAGTAGATGAGGAGAGAGCAGCCATAGAAAAATCTAGGCATATGCCAAAATGGCTTGTGCAGACATTGAGGGATAGCAAGTTGGCAGCTCCTTTACCTAGTAGAACTCGTGCAGGTTCTCATCATGCAGATTATTCTCATGTGGATCATATTCTCATTTCTACTATATGTAATGAGGAGGAACCTGTTTCCTTTGAGGAAGCACAGGATGATGATCATTGGATGCATGCTATGCAAGATGAGTATAACTCTATACTCAAGAATGACCCTTGGTATTTGACAGATCTACCTCATGGCAAGAAGGACATTGGCACTAAGGGGTTTACAAGTTAAAATGCAAAGCAGATGGTAGCATTGATCGCTATAAGGCCAAACTTGTTACAAAGGAGTATGCCCAACAAAAGGGCATTGATTATGATGAGACCTTTGCACCCACATCTCGTATGACTACCATTAGGTGTCTCATTGCTTTGGCAGCACATCATGGGTGGAATGTACATCAGTTGGACATTAAGACTACATTCTTGAATGGTGATTTACATGAGGAGGTGTATGTATCGCAACCTCCTAGTTTTGATGTGAAAGGAGAAGAGTCTAGAGTATGCAGGTTGAAGAAGGCTCTTTATGGCCTGTTTTTTGCTATTTACAAGGCACTTAGTATTTTGGATTATTTTATCCAAAAGGGGGTGAGTCACAGTTGCATGCTTTTAGTGATTCAGATTGGGCTGGATGTTATGACACACGAGTGTCCACTAGTGGGTTTTGCTTTCGCCTTGGTGATTCATGTATATCATGTCTCAGCAAGAAGGAGCCTATAGTGGCCACTTCCAACTGTGAAGGTGAGTATAGGGCAGCTTTTACAGCTACATTTGAGTGTGTGTGGCTCAGACGTCTTATGGCTAATTTGGGTGTTGGACAGTCATCTAGCACTACAATTTTCACTGACAGCAGCCAGAGCACATTAGCAGTTGTGAGGAATCGAGTGTTTCATGCTCACACTAAGCATATTGAGGTGCATTACCACTATGTCAGGGAAAGACTCTATGCAGTCAACAGAGATCGGCTTGGTCTATGTGCCTACACATGAAAACATGGCAGATTTATTCACAAAGGCTCTTCCTCGTGAAAAGTTCGAAGCTTTTTGTAAAGCTTTGGGCTTATTGCCTTTCAGGATTGATCGGCTATACCCTATACATATTCACATCATCACTCCAGGGGGGCTTTGTAGCATTATATGGTAGTGATGTGTGTGAACACACTTAGGACCGCCGGGGCACTTTTTCCCTCACTAGGAGGTTTTTCCCCCCGTGCGTATGTACACCCTCTTATCTACTCATTTTGGACTGTGTTTATCTTTAGTATCTGGCACACATTTGTTCATTCTAATCTAGTGAGTTTCTATGCTCTCAAGCTTCTCTATCTTGAGTGTGTGCATTCTTGCAACCCTAACCCTAATTCCAACATATAAAAGCTACAAAAAGTATACATAATGAGAATAATAAAAAACACTATAATAATGAATCATCCAAATAGAAAATAATAATAATGTTACATGTATCCAAAACATCTCCTTGCACCATGCCTCTGCTTCTCGAACCAAGAATAATGTTACATCCAAATAGAAAATAATAATAATGTTACATCCAAATAGAAAAATAATAATAATGTTACATGTATCCAAAATATCTCCTCGCACCATGCCTCTACTTCTTGAACCAAGAAGATATGCAATGTTGAGCCCAAGCACTCCAACTTGGGCTACCATTTGGTGAGGAGCCCATAAATCTTGCATCCTATATCGATAGGAGCCACTTCTAAAATGATCATATCCTTTCCAAGGCTTGAGTACTCCGGGTTACGTTCGCACCAAAGTCTTGTGTCCAACACAAAGCCCCTACCCAGGCTTGCTTGGCATAGTAGACATCGGTGCCACCTCTATCCTCACACTAGCATGTCACAAGCACATCCGCATCAACCGATATGGGTTAAGGTCTCATACAACCGTCTTTGTGACAGGACTCACCATTCAAATGACATCCACCTAGCACAACCACCTATGAGGTACCTTTATAAGCTTCATACAAAAAATAATATTTTATCAAACAATATTCCAAACAGTATCCAACATGATCAAACAACCTTGCAACATGCATGCATTATGAAACGAGACAAACCATCACAAGTTCCGATGAGACAGTCTCGATTCTCCATTGAATCTCCAAAATTTTTTTCCAATCCAACCACTTTTTGTCCAAGCCTTGAATAACATTTCTGAGTCTCTTCAAATCTATTTTCCCATTAGTCCAAGGTCTCTAAGGTCCATTTGTTCTAATTTGATCCTTTGTTGCTAAGATGATCCCTCATCTATCCTTTTACTAGTCCAAAACTCTCTTGATTCCAATTCACACTTTTGCTGACAGTCTCCAGTGAGTCTTTTTCTAACATTTTGGTTTCTCTTGTTTCCTAGGGTTTCAAATAAGTTTTATGTTATTTTTCTAATCTTTATACTAAGGTCTTAATTCCAAAATCCCTAGTATATCTCAATAAATAAACTCATAGCTTTTCAAATAAACTTAATGCTTTTGAGATAAATCTTTAGGGTTCTTATTATTTTTCTTTAAGACCTTTCCCTTGAATTATTTATTCCTTAAACCCAAGAGAGAATCCATCTAAGATAAGATCTTCTCATTTACCAGCATAGAACCAAATTAATTTATAAACAACTTTGTAAAAATACTCTAATATTCTCTCTAAGGCATTAACGGACATGTGGATTAGTTTCTACTCTTCCTTCAAGGTCTTGAATCCTTTTATTTCGTCTAAGTTTGAACCTCGACTAATCTTGGTTCTACGAAATCTAAATTGTTATAACTTAACTTTCTATTTCTGGAGTTTTCAATACCTCTCTCTAGAATCTTGTAGAATTTTGGGTTTCTACTTTACTCTAAGCTTCTCTAAATTTAAGCTCCTTCCCATATAATTCTACCTTTATCATTAATCTCATCTTTAATTTGGATTTCTAGGGAAAAAAATTACATTAGTGTGGTATTCTCTCTCTAAAGATGATTAGACCTTTGTTGAGAGTATGATCACTTTCACAAGGTTTATTTTTCCATTATTTAAGTCTCCAATGTAAATTAATTCTCATTATTTTACCATCTTTTCTAAGGTTTCTTCGGATAAAAGCTAGGGTATGTGGTCCTACATTAGAAGTGTATCTAGATTACACCAATTTGGCATGGCATGCACTTCTTGAATAACTTACCTATTTCCCATCAAATAAAGATTGTAAACAGCCTACACTATGATCAACTTAAAGGTTTTACATATTTAATGGTTATCTTAAGCAAAAGGACATAAAGACTTGATTAATTTTCATATTTTTCATTTACTGTGGTATGCTAAAAGACTAGAGAATTGAAATAACAAGGAAAATACAAATACAAGGGTTTAATTGTATCAAGGATACACATGTACTTGCCAAATTAAAAAAAAATGAACCAAGGGATAGATCACCTACTAGCAAAGATGCTTTGGCTTGATCTCGATGTGATGCAGGTGTTATATGAGGTCTTTAACTCCTCCAAAAAGCCATGAATTTTCTCCCTCAATTTAGTGTCCACACAAGCTTGAACAAGTGTACTAAATGTTCATAAATAAAGATAGAGGTACCCAGACTAAGTAGGATAGGTAGTAGTACATACTATAGGAAAGAATATAAGGGGATTATGTCAACCTTGATACACAAAAAAAAATCCATGGATTTCTAGCTTGGGAAGGGGGGTTCTTATAGGTATTCTAGCCTATACATGCTCCACTAGTGCTGTAGGAGTTAATGCTCAGTTTTTGGTGGCTCATGCATCATACACACATGCATACCTCTCATTTTGTGAACCTTAGTGAACTAATACTTACTAGTTGTTAATAAATAGAGACAAGCATGACACTAATTCCATGCATCCATGCACTCATAGACCACCCATAAAAGCCATGGATTGTTTTCCACCTTCCAACCTAACCAAAACTACTTGTTGCCAAATACCATGTGCATTTTACCACTTACCACCTCCTCAATCCCACTTCATTTTCTTAAACCATGGTTTTTACCCAACCAGAACCATAGACCTTCTTATTAAATTTTCCCAAGGATACACACACTTAGGCTAGGCCTATTTAATTTATTTTTTTTCTAATGAGCTAATAATATTTATGCCCATGCTCTTGGTGTGATAGGATAAATCCCACATTTTGAATTTACTTTCGGACTCAGATTTTTCAAAATTATATGAGATCTAAGTGCTTTTACATAGGGGTACACACACGTGTGTGCACATGTTCACAAATACACTTTTATAATTGTTATGAGCATATAAACCTTATAAAATTTCAAAGTTCAAAGGCATTTACTTATTTTTGAGAGATTTTCCCATGTGCACATTTCCTCTTCAAAAGAATTTATAATATTTGAGCCAAATTTTCTTTTAAGATAGGTAGGAGGGATCTTAAATGGTAGCCCTCCGGGGAAGTCGCTCTCTCTCGCACTACCTTTCTGCCACCCACAAGTGAGGCAGATTGTCTAGTGCGAGGGCCCTTATAAATGTCATGATCCACCTGAGTTCAAGTCCCACCGTTGGTTGTTGTATATGCCGTAGTGTTGCATTCTACTGAGGTTAATACCCCCTCTCTCTCTCTCACACACACTCTCTCTTTTTCACACACACTCTCACACACACTCTCTCTCTCTCTCTTTGGTGGCGATAAGCTACACTGGGACGGACGGCCTCTGTGTGTGGGTGGTGGGACGATTGATCCGGCTACGGTGCATTCACGAGCGCTATGATAGACCTGTGCAAAGGAGAGGCGACGAGGTGGGGTGAAAAGGAAGTCCAATGCGGGGCAGGTTGTAGTAGCGATGGTGGCATCGGGCACAAGGAGAACGGGCAGGGATCGATCAGCACCGCCGAGGAGGGGGGAAACGAGGCGATGTAGGGTTGATAAAAGGGAGGTCAATTAGTAGAGAGGTGGCTTTGGATTGGTGGCAATGGGGATGCTCCACAACGACTATGGTGCCCTAGCCCAAGTGGAGATAGTGGCTTGCATGGTCACACATTTTTTAAGTTCTTTTTTTAAATAATTAAAAGAAGGGGGGATTTTTTTATGAAAAGAGGCAAATTTAAAATCAATATACTTATATTGTACTGACGCTGTTGAGACATTATTTGATATATATATATTCAAACAAATTATTTGATATGTATATTCAAACAAATTATTGATATGCATTAATTAAATGCCACTGACGTGGCCTTTAATTAATACAACCTTAGAAGATGAGTTTCTCCCTCCCCACCCCACTCCACTCCACCCCACCCTTTCCTCTTCCTCTTTCTCCCTCCCTCTACTCTTTGAGTGAGCCCTTTGAGGCCTTTTATAGAGAATTGTAGACCTTAAATAGAAAGGATATGGGTGAATGCATGCAAATAGAAACGATATGGGGGGTCATCATTTTATTACCTTAAATAGATAGAATTGCAAATAGAAAGCATATGGGTGAATGTATGCAAATAGAAACGGTATGGGGGGTCATCATTTAATTGCCTTAAATAGAGAGGATATGTGGGTCATCATTTCATTGACTTTTTCAAGCATTAATCATTATATACTAAAATGAAACCTTAGAGAAACACTCTTTTTCCCGAAAATCTCACATTAATGGAAATGCAAAAAACATTTTGGTGCCATATATCATACTGACACTGTTGTCATGGGCTTATGTCTTGTTGAGAGCTTTTAACTGCCATGCCCATCTAGTCTTGAAAGTTGATGTCATGGTTTTTGTCATGGGCTCATGTCTTGTTGAGACCTTTAAATGGGGGATTTTTTTATAAAAAGGAAAATTCAAAATTCAAATATTTATGTCGTCAGCTGTTGGCATGGGCTCATGTCCTGTTGAGACCTTTGAGCTACCATACCCATCTAGTCTTGAAAGTCGATGTCCTGTTGGCATGGGCTCATGTCCTGTTGAGACCTTTGAGCTACCATACCCATCTAGTCTTGAAAGTCGATGTTGTCATGGGCTCATGTCCTGTTGAGACCTTTGAACTACCATACCCATCTAGTCTTGAAAGTCGATGTTGTAGTTGTTCGTGTTGGGCTCTAGCTTTGTATAGCACCTTGTTAGGTCCTTGGTCACCATACCCATCAAGTCTTGAAATTTGATGTTGTAGTTGTTGTGGATCTACTTTTGTAACATTGCACTTTATTGATGTGGGGCTCTAGCTTTGTAAAGCACTTTGTTAGCTTTGGCATTCATATGACTGTATTATCTTTGTATTTACTCGTGGAGGATAATATGGTGTTTATTTTTTGTGCACACTATAAGGAATTCTATCAATGGAAGACCACAACTTCATTTATGAAATGTAATTCTCAATCCATCATGATATCTAGTGGACATCAAAATTGAGCATTTTCTTACAAAAATCTCTTTCTTTGTATAAAAGTATGTTTTATAGCACACTTGAGAGACTTTGGCTATTAGACTAGTAGTAGGACCTATGAATTTTATGTCCTTGGGGGATTCACTTTAAAAAAATGTATGATATCATGTGCATGCACAAGAGTATATTTTGAAAGAAGGTCTTTTTACATTGTTTACATTTGTACAAAAGGTGTCCTATTTATTATCCACTAGTGTATTTAGCTTATAATAGGCATGTAAAATATTAATATGAAATAAATGTATATATATAGAAAATGGTATATATATTCATTAAAAAATCACGTATACAAACCTATTTTTTACTACCCTCAGAACATAGGTGATATGGAGGTTTTCTCAAGAGTGAGGCCTTTTAGGTTTATGTCCTGCATTTCAAACTAGAGTAAGAAGCATAATGTCCTTTTCATAAACCGTGGTAAATTATTGACATTCCTCCCAATATTTCACAAATTTTATAGTGTTTCTAGTAGGTCACCATAGGCCACCAAAGTGTCATTATTCAATATTGGGAAAAAAGTGTACACACACATCTTTAAAGAAGTGGCATATTGGCTAGGTAGTGAACAATTTAAGTGCTCCATTTACGAAGGACTAGATCTAATCCAAACAAGGGAGCACCTAGGAGATTATCTTCTACGCCTATAGAGGAGGCTCTCCACTCATCATTTAAGATAAGTGATCCATATGGACGTGTGGTAAACCCTTGCGCAAAGTGGAACTGACATACATCTCATGGAAAACTATATCCCATTGTGGTGGTCTCAAAATTATAAGACTTATTAATGCCTTTGCAAGTATATCATATGAATGTTGCCACTCTTCGGTTCATTTGAAGATAATAATTAGTAGTTGTACACACGAAGATCTATTTCATTAAAATAAAATGGACCTTTGGCAATAGCTAGCATGCCCTGTAAATCTTTGTACCCTTTGTAGTTTGTTGGTGGTTGCAATCCCAAATTGAATTAGATTTTTCTTTCATGCATTAAAAGGCCATTCTTAGAGATTATGTGTCCTAAGATCACACTAAGTATACCTTTTCCTTTTTCATGCATTAAAAGGTCATTCTTATAAGAAGAGATTATGTGTACTAAGATCACATTAAGTCTACCTTTTCCTTTTTCACAAATCTATCCTCTGAGTTCTAACTCTCTTTTCTTAAGAATAAATAAAAATTTCCCTACCCTACCACCTTGGAGCACAACCTTATTCTACCCATTGTATTTATGTTTAAGTTAGGCATACCCTAGAACCCCACCTAACCTTCCCTACAAATCTAAAACAACCCTTTTAAACTTCTTAATTCCTTCTCATGCCTTTTCATAATAATAAGTTTTCCTCTTTTAACATTGAGGAATGTACCTTCTTTTTTCAAGCTTACACTCAAGAAATGGGGAGGCCACATGCCACCTATGCGAATTGTCTTTATTTCCTTATATCACTATTATGGATGTTCCAAAAGTGAAGAACATGAATCAAAATGACTTGGTAGATTTCTTTACATAAGTATCCACACGCTTTCCTTAGGAGTTGTAGATGATAGGCATGTATAGCAAAGCACTAGGGTCAAAAATGAAAGAATACAATGTATATTTTTGTGTAACATTAAATACTATATATTATTCTATTGTATGATTTGGAAATAAAATTAATAAATTTTCTCTTATTAATTTCTTCAATAAACATACTTATTTAGTTAGTTGGATCTCTAGTTACATGAATTTTTTTAATGGAAAAAAAGTAACATGGAAAAACCTATATTCTTAATATATTCGAATATCATTTGAGAGTTATCATCTTGGGGGAGAATATGTGCTTTGGAGGGGTTGAATATAAGTAGACTAGAATGTGAATTTGAAGTTTGAGTGCATGGACTATAAGCAAAATAAATGCATAAAATAATCACTTTTAATCATTGAATGAGATATAAACTATGTGCGATATACCATGGTATATATTACATTCCCTAATGAAAAAACACCTTTAATAATGTCCTTTAGGTGTGCTATAACATGGTATATGTTACATTCCCTAATGAAAAAGCACCTTCAATAATGTCCTTTAGGAGAAATCTAGATCATAATGACATATAATCAAAACAAATCCACAAAATAATCCTTTTTAATTATTGAATGATACATGAACTATGTGCTATACCATTGAATGTGTTATGGTCTTTAATGAACAAATACCTTTAGTAATGTATTTTACTTAATTAATATAAGAAATCAAGATCATATTGTAAGAAATGTAACATTGCAAGTGTTGTTTAGTGCTTAAGACAAAGGGAGATGAGCATTAGACTTGCACAAACTAGAGTTGTAGGCCATAAAGTGTTTATGGTAATTTCATTAAAAGAATCGATGGATTTAATGCTAATGGAAAAAAGATACAAAGAAAAGTTTCAAGAAAAGGAAAATTTAGGGGAAATTTAATATAAAAGACATAAACTTAGGATTAAAAATGAGATAATGTCAAGAGAGTGGGGCATTAAGGGAGGAATTAACAAAATATGTTAGTTAGAATTGGATCTTACTTGATGATTAGTTTAAAAATGGATTTTTGTGTTTTTATGCTGTGGTTATAATAATTTAATTACATCATTTGTGACTAGGTCTAGTAGAGTTTTGTGAATGATATAGGGGAGCATATGCTACATATGGTATTTTTCAAACCTTAATATATTTGTAGTAAATGAAGAACATGTAAATGTTTATAATTTATGTTTGAAGACTCTTAAGAAACATAAAACTCCAAAGTATATGTGTCCAAAGTTTTAATTAATTCTATAATAAACTATGTTATTAATACAACACAAAAACCAAATGCTACATACAAGAGATTAATATCCCCAATAATATGATTTGCGCAAATATGAAAGTTAAGTCATGAGAAACAATATGGCATTCATGGGTCTATTGTAAATATTGTAGTAAATGCAAGAAAATTTCAAAGAATTCTTGCAAGGTTTTATAACTTTTCATCTAGTCTAATAATAAGAATTAGAATATAAAAATACCTACATGATGGGACAAGTAAGACCTCTCACGGTAATGATGGCGTTTAAATAATTGCTTAAAATAACACTTTACAAAGCAACAAAGGTAGAGAGAAATAAAAATGGATAACAAATTTACATACTTTTTAAAAAGGATGTTGAAGAAGACCTTAACTTTTCAATGAAAGAAGAACCTATGAATTCAATTCCACTCATACATTATTTCACAATCTAACAACAGTAGAACAAGTTGTGGATCATTACGAAACACAATGCAAAATGGTTGCACATTGTGAAGGAATTAGCCTCTTGAGGTTATTCAAGGATATATATATATATATACATACATACATACATATGTATGTATGTATGCATGTATGTATGTATGTATGTATATATATATATATATATATATATATATATAGTGAAGAAATGTAGTTTCCATCATTATTCTATTCTACGAAGAGCCCTAGTTTAGTAACATGAACAAAAATCATTATTAACAAGTATCACGATGGGAATTGCTTCATATTAGTCATATTGTTACAACAAATTTATCCCAAACATATTTTATATATCTTCAAAGGTGATTATGTCTTCTTATTAGTATTAGAGTTTATTCTTCTTTCTATATTCATTAAAAATCTTTATCGATGCTGGGATGTTAGGTCTTCTTTGGTTTTATGTTAATCTCTTGGTGTCTGTTAGTTTTATAGAATTTCTTTTGTTTGTAGATGCCTAGAAGTAGTATCTAGAGAGCATGGAGTTTTTGAACCAAAAAAAAAAAAGTGATTGGGGAATGGATTCGTAAAGTCTACAACAGTGTTGGGTTCTAATGCAACCAAGAACTTGTGGCACCTTCAGAGTTGAGAGACCAAAGATGCATCTAATGTCTCAAAGCATTGGAAATGTTGGATTCTAGATTTTAGGTGTAAGAGAGATGGTTCTCCTACTCATTAAGAGGTAATCCATATAGATATAATAGTTGAGGCCAAAGATGTGTCTGATGTCTCAAAGCATTGGAAATGTTGCATTCTAGATTTTAGGTGTAGGAGATATGGTTCTCCTACTCATTTAGAGGTAATTCATATAATGGAGTATCAATTTAATTTTTGAGTTTATTATCTAGAAGTCCTTTGTTTATTTTATTATGATTTATTTTTACCCTTATCTACATCCACATCTACATATGCATCAATATCATATAACCCCAATATATTTCTTGATGTCAATCAAGAGTTCTCATCTTTGGAACATATATGTTGTAGAATCATTTAGATTGGAATGAGAATTTGAAGGAGTACATGGAATATAATCACAATATAATGCTAACTTTAAAAACAGCATATAAACTACAATGTGCTATACTATTGTACACATTTTGTGTTTCCTAATGAACATACACCTGAAACTGTGTTGTTCAATTTATATATATGAGAAATCTAGATCATATCATAAGGAATGTAACATTGCAAGTGATGTTCATTACTTAAAGACAAAGGGTGATGGTTGTTAGACTTTCACAATCTAGAGTGATGGATTGTTCATTAAGTAAAGACAAATGGTGATGGGTGTTAGATTATCACAATCTAGAGTTGTAGGGCCATGAAATGTTAATAAAAACCTCATAAAAACAAGGGACATTTTGTGCTCATGGCAAAAAGAAACCAAGAAAAGTTTCAAGGAAAGCAGCTTTAAGGGGTAGAAGAATACAAAAGACATTTATGAACTTAGGATTAAAAGTCAAAGGAGGGGCGTTGGGGAGGAAGCAACAAAATATGTTAGCTAGGCTTGAATGTCCCTTGATGATTGATTTCAAAATGGTATCTTGTGTTTTTATGTTGTGCTTAGAGTGATTTAATTATATCATTTGTGAGTAAGACCTACGTATGATCTTTTCTAGAACTGTGATATTTATCATGTGTCAAAGCACCTAGAGATAGAGAGACCAACGTGGAAGGTTTACCTAAGGGCGGTTATTGTCCCAATCAGTGCTCACATAACCTGGTTCATAGTATAATTTTCATGGTTGAAATTCAGAAATCCCGATTAGAATCTCACATTGCCTTAAATTTTAAGGGATGAAATTTGTACATTTTAGTTATAAATCCCTGCATTTGTGTAATTTTTAGTGATTTTTAAGTCTAAATCTCGATTAAGTTTAAACATTGCTTTTAATTTTAAGGGTTGAAAAAAAAAACAGGTCCCAATGGGAGGATCCAAGGGGTGTCCGAAGATGGGACATGGATGAGGGGAGAATATCATGAGAATGGTAGCAAAAAGCAAACTAAAAAACTAATGGTGTTTAAATTCAATAGAGCTTGGTTGGCGGCCACTAGGGTTTTGACACGTACAGAGAATCTTCACAGAGTCAAAGAATTCCCAATTGGGGAAAGGTGGGAGAAGTGACAGAAAGCCAAAAGGAGACACTCTTCACAGTCTCTCTCTCTCATGGAGTGCAGGGGCTGGTGCTCAACTTGTCGGGTGGTGGGGCGGTGCAAGTTGGGAGCTTTCTACGGTTTTCTTCTTATCGTCTCAGACAATTTTGGGATTGCGTGTGCTTAGAGAATTGCTTGCAATAATTATCAACGACAAGGCAACAGTGCTGGATCGATCTCACTCTCCGTCTCTCTCTCTCTCTTTCTCTCTCTATACATATATACATATATATAGATAGATATATACACACGAAGGGCACCACAGCTCACTTTCTCTCTTGTTTCTTAGCTTTGTATGATTAAAGGCGAGCCTGCGCCGGAGCAGGAGCAGGAGCAGCAGTGAGAGAGAGCGAGAGCAGGAGTAGGAGCACGAGAGCAGCAGTAGGAGCAGGAGCGAGAGAGAGAGAGAGAGAGAGAGAGAGAGCGAGCGAGCGAGAGCGAGAGTAGGATCAGGAGCAGGAGAAGGAGTGAGAGAGACACAGACACAGAGAGGGACAGGGAGCAGGAGCAGGAGGAGACGATCGAGCCTGCGCCAGGAGCAGAAGAGAGAGAGCGCAGCCCCGCTTCCCTGTCGTGTTGGGGGGCTGCGCTCACTTTCTTCTACTGCTGCGGCCGGCCAAAATTCTGCTTTGACTCCTTTTTAAGTCGCTAATTTTATATTTTTATGTTCATTATGAGATACAACTAACCACTTCTCTTCTTAACCAGGGCTAAAGATCATGCAACCAAATCGGAGACCTTGCTTGGACCCATGGAACTTTATGCAGACAATCACCCTTTATGCAGAGAATCACAACACCCATCCGCACCTTTTTGAACTTGTGTACATGTATTTCATATGCATGTAAGTTGCACTATGTCCCATATGTGCTTTACAACATCTTTTTTTTCCCCTTTTTTTAATGTTAGGAGGTATTAGTGGTTTTTTATATATACAACTTATACACCCTTTACTCCGGTCTTGAGGTTTTAAAAAAAAGTACCCCGCACTTAGCGAGTGCGACTTAAACCCACGTTCACAAGGAAACCAAGCGTTTTACCACTGCGCTACTGCCCTTTTAGTGCTTTACCACTACAATACCCCTTGTTGTGGCGCTTTACAAGTTTTCAAGGATATTGTATGTATGTTCTCATCAAGGACTATTGTCCTGTTGGTGCTTTACAACTTTTCAAGGACATTGTATGTATGTTCTCATCAAGGGCTACCGTCCTGTTGGTGCTTTACAACTTTTCAAGGACATTGTATCTATGATCTCATCAAGGGCTATTGGTGTTGCATCATGTGCTTTCAAAACTTCGAACTTTTATGGTCCAATGTATATTCTCTCAATGGTGTTTTGAAATCTTTGAGGTTGATTTAAAATCTTTTTAGACTCCCACTTATGATCTTCACATTTTTAAAAGGTAGATCATTAATTAGTTACCAATAAAGGTATTAAATATTTATGGAAAAACTATATTTAAATATGAACAATAGAAAATAAGAAACATAAATATAAATAAACCATCTATATGGCCTTTTGTTTTTATAACCATCTACATTTACAAATCCCACATGTACAACCTTTTTTTGATTACGCTTCACATGTAGGTGATATAAGGACTCTTAAAGGTGGGGACGTCAACTCTCTCTCTCTCTCTCTCTCTCTCTCTCTCTCTCTATATATATATATATATATATATATATATATATATTTTACTCAATTAGAACAAGGGGAATCACCTTTCCACACAATTTTCAATTTTCACTTTGATATATTGAATGGCCTTCTCTCACATGTTGCTTACCAAAGCTTTGAGCATTCATTAGAACAACTTTCTCTCTCATTTACTTTCATAGATTTTAAGCTATTTAGATAAATTTCAGGCTTGATATTGTACTTAATATACATGCATGAGTAAACATTAAAAAATCACCTATCAACACGTGATTGTCCTCTTAGATATCTTGGGGATGTCTAATATGTCTTTGCACCATACTAAATTAAATTAATATCATGGGTGGTTCCATTTTGAAATATTAAATAATTTTAGTGACCAAAATGGTGTATACTTGGAGCTTTGATAGATTGCTAGGTTGGTTTGTATGGGAGGGTGATACCTTGGGTACTTGGTGTATAGTTTGTGCCTATTAATGCATTTATTAAGATTATTTAAATTTGTCAATTAATTGGCAAACTAAGATTGGTGAATAGGAATAAGATTGAAGGCATAGTGCACGTGAATTTAAGTTAATGGTGCGTAATAAGCAAATGTGTGGCATACACACATTGGAGAATAATTATTTTACCTTAAGTCTGGAGTAAACTTTCATTTTCAAATAATATCCTTTGTACATTCAAGGCTAAATTCAAAGCCTAAAATAAGTTATAGTTATCTTTCTTTTTTGAGAAAGAGCAAAAGATGCTTGAACTTGTAAAAGATAAGGAATGCAAGCCTCATATTTATGCATGCAAAAGTGGAACATATGCAAGCCACTCCTTTGTAAAAAAAAATAATGTGCATGCATTTTTGTTTATGTTCATTTCTCTACTCCTATAGTAAATAGATCTTCATGTGTCAGTGGTAAATAGATCTTCATGTGTCAGGAAAGGGAGACCATGGGCAATATAGAGCATCAAATAATTTATTAGAGGCTTCATTTTAAAGGTTAGAGAGTTGGTCTTTTATCCATTGGGCAAAGGCCAATTAAATTGGATATTACCCAATTAAATTAGGTAATATTCAATCCCAAAGGCAAGTGGGTTTAGAGATGACAAACCATGTTGAAAACCCACTTATGGGAAAAAGGAGTTTTGCTAAATTCTCACCCTCAAGCTAATCAACCTCCATGTATAGAATTAGCAAGTTTTAGAGGTTCTCTCCTTTCTCACTTTTAGGATGAAGCAAAGTTTGCAAAAAGCATCCTTCAAGCAATCGATATGTTAATGGGTGCATCTTCCTCCTTGTGGGTTTTTGTAAATTGCCTTTTTTGCTTCTTGATAAAGGCTTACATTAAAGCATTAGGGATTAAGCCTTAAAGCTTTTATGCTCATTAAAGAATTATAAGGCTTTTCATATTCTTTGAAAGCCCATAGTTTAAAAAGTCTCTTATTTTTTACAAGCCTTAAAACTCTCTACATCAAAGCTTTTTCCTTTTCAAAGAAAATACCTAATCTTTGTTCATTAATCTTTTCTACCCAAAATCCATCAAGTTTCCTTCCTCTCTTTCTAAATTTATGCGAAACCTTTTCTTACAAACCAAAATTCCCAACTGTCCATCTAAAATCACACATGATAGGAAAATTTTGAAATTAAGAATCTCAGCCTCTTATCAAGTGAAGATTTATGATCTAGGCTACACATGGGGCGATGGGAGAAGGGGGAATGAAGCATGACTCAAAATGTTTCTTTCAACAAAAATCTCCACTCTTGGCTTAAACATAAATTTGAGTCAAACGAGGAGAAAAAGAGCTGAGTTCTATTTTTGCATTTTTTTCCTTAATTTCCCTCAATATAACTATTAAACTTTTTCATATACTACAAACACTATAATTGAACTTTTGAAAAAGGCTAGACATTTTA
Source organism: Cibotium barometz (assembly GCF_041138505.1). Taxonomy (NCBI): domain Eukaryota; kingdom Viridiplantae; phylum Streptophyta; class Polypodiopsida; order Cyatheales; family Cibotiaceae; genus Cibotium; species Cibotium barometz. Next base: position 45,388,264 of record NC_141071.1, on the reverse strand, counting down.
ATTGGAATGAAATACATGACCAATCCTTTCAAGCTTTAAAATATGCTTTAACTAATGTACGAGTAATTTGACTTCTAGCTTTTCATCAACGACCATCCTTGTTGTCATTACTAATGCAAGTGGGCATGGGTGTGCTGTCCTGCTTATGCAAGATGGCCATCCCATAGCTTATGAGAGTCAAAAATTTTGAAAGGGATTATAGTACATATCATAAGAAGCTTTGTGCTATAGTTCATGCCCTTAGGTTTTGAAAACATTATTTAGATGGGTTTTAAATTCTTAATCAAGACTGATCAATAAAGTTTCTTTCTTAACATGATGTTTCTAACCAACATATCAAGTGAACTTCCTTCATTCAAAGTTTTTAGCCCATGATCCAGTATCAAACTAGAAAGGAAAATGTTGTGGTTGATGCTTTGAGTCAAAGGCCTAGCGTCAACAATATTTGTGCCATTAAGAGCTCAATCCTTTTGAATTCATGTGAGACACTTACGAAAGATTCAGGTTTTGTTTTTAGAAATTTGGATTAAGCTACTTGATAGTAATTGGACTCCTGAAGACCATAATTTCTATAGTGATGATTATCTTTTATTCCAAAAACGGTTATGCTTCACACATCCTTAAAAATAAACTTGTCTTAGAAGAAATGCATCAACCCGCCATTTATGGGATATCACAGTGATCAATTGGTCTTAAGGGAATTTTTCGGCTACATATGATGTAGCCAAATTTGTGTGGCTCTAAGTGTGTTACATGCCATAAGATGAAGAGTTACAAAGGAAAATCTAAAGGACTTATCATGCCTTTCCCTATCCCTAATAAAACTTGGGAACAATTGTCAATGGAATTTATTATCATCTTTTCATCTACCACTACTCATTCCTTTACCTATCCCTAATGAATCTTGAGAACAAGTGTCAACAATGGACTTTATTATCGGCTTTCCATCTACTACTTCTCATAGTGATATAATTTGGAGCATTGTAGTTTAGTTTATCAAATAACCTAATTTCTCGACATATAAGAAAACTTTGACTTTCCATCAAATCGTGCACTTATTTTTCAAACATATATTTGTGCATCATGGCTTACCTAAGGTCATTGTTTCAAATACAGATTCCAAGTTCCATAGTAACTTTTGGATGACACTATTCTCTAACTTAAGCACCTAGTGAGATATTTTCATAGCCTTCCATTCAGAATCAAATGGATAGATCCTTTGTGTATCCTTTCAAAATAAACTCTCATAATCTCTAGAAGTTGTTAAAAATGTGTTACATGTGTACTTCCTTTTATTTTAAGCATATAACCATCTACATAACCATATAATAACTGTTGTTTTCAAAATACTTTGAAGTTTTTGAGTTGTTTGATGCCTCATCTTTGGAAATATAAGATAAGAACCTGGCATGCTCCACATCACCTCAGATAAAGTGTCATCTATAATGACCGTGTTGGTTCCATCAAACTCATGAAACCTTGCCCAAAATTGATCTAACTTCTTATGAATAAATTTCTTGTAACCAATAAAAGTATTCATTTTTTGACATGCCTCTTGGCCCATTATAACTTTAAAATTATTGTGATGGTTTGGAATGCATAACTCAATAATGTGACAAGCCTTCACTATCCTATAGCTACTCCATATGCACACCTCAAACCACTTAAAGCAAAATTCTAAGAAAACTTCAGCATATCAGGTCACACTACATGGTATACTTTGTCATCCTCATTGACATCACGCATACTATGAGCCCAATGTCAGCATACTATGAGCCCAATGTCAGCATCACATCACCATGTTGCATCTCCACTAACGTTGTAAGTATGCCATCTAATCGTCAAATGAGATCTCCTTTGGTGCATGGATGGTAGTGGTACAAGTAGCAATTTTGGCCCCAATGAATAATTCCACTCTAATAAAAATATATTGGATGGGTGGCAGCACTTAAGATTTGAAAAACCTCCTTCTAAGTACGAAAAAGAACACACATAACCGAACAATTAAAAAAAGGTACATCAAAGAACACTTATCAATCATGCAAACAACTATACACTCACCAACAACAAGCAAGACATAATAAGTTCAGAGACATTAAAAATGATAACTCATACCATATGTAACAAGACATAGAAGGGTCTTCCATTTTCTCAAAGCAAGAACAATATGAGAAGATTAGATCTAGTCAAATAATGGACAACATATAATTAAAAAAGAGACAAGATTATAGTTCCTAAATCTTGTTAATATAAATGAGTAATTTCCATCACAAAGGAAGAACATTTGTGGTTTCAAAGAAACTCGTAATCACCAAACAAATATATCCCAAGATCATTATCAAAAAGTTGAGACCATATTGCTTGCATAGTTGTTTCAAAAATCTCTTGACTTCATGAGGCTTGATGAATAAACCTTTGAATCCTAACTTTTGTGTGCAAGCATTATGGCTTCTACTCCAATAATTTTTTATATGGATGGAGCACTCTTTAATAGAATTTATTTTTCACACTCTAAGACTGTCTTTGATTTGCTTATTGGTCAATGTTTCTTGACATGTGAAATAAAATGCATTCCACTTACATGAAAAATATCATCCTTCACTTAAAATTTTGGGTAATTTGCTTTAATGGGGTTATCTTAGTGATGACTTCTTTATTTGTTAGTTTGTCTATATGTATGATATTACTTGATTTTAAGTGGACCTACATGTCACACAATTCAAATATCTTAAAATCATTTTGTTCCATGCATGTCACACCATTAAAATTCTTACTTATGTTTGTGTATTTGAAAGTGACTTATATGTGGTCAACATACGAACCCCACTTCAACAGTGAAAACCATTCATGTCTTTGAAAATGTCTCATACAATGAAAGAAATTAGTACCACACACTAAAAACATATCAATTAAAAAAATACTTGTGAAACTTTGGTTCTAGAATAAAATCAACAGAATAGACCTCCGTTTCAATGTCCCCCCAAAATGTATTGCTTACATTATTTCCGCTTTTCAAGGAAAGTGGATCTCACTTAATTAAGGAAGTAATTTTGGGGTTGCATAGAAGACAATCAAACAAATGGATTTCTCTCCTTCAATTGGACTTTTAATTTGACTATAAATTCATCCTCATCACTTCTATCCACATCATATCTCATTCATACACATCTCATCTCATTCATCCACATCCATCCAATCGTTCTCACAGGTATGACTTCTCACATCTATCCATACATTCATATCTATCACTTCACATCTACATATATTCATGACACATCACATCTCTTTACATCACATCACATTCTTTCACATACACATCTATATCCATTCTTTCACATACATCCACATCCATTCTTTCACATACTCATTCACATCCATTCTTCACATACACATTCACATCACATTCTTTCACATACACATCCACATCCATTCTTTCACATACATATGCACATCCATTCTTTCACAAATACATTCACATCCATTCTTCACTTATACATTCACATCCATTCTTCACTTATACGTTCACATCCATTTTCATCACATATCATCCACTCATATCCCATATCATTCATTTACATCTTGATTCACATGACATCACATCCCATCCATTCATTCACATCTATCTGATTCACATCACATCTATTCACCTCACATCTCATCACCTCTATTCACATCACATCCACCCATCCATTCATTAACACCTATCTGATTATCATCACATCTATTTACCTCACATCTCATTACCTCTATTCACATCACATCCATCCATCAATTCATTCACATCTATCTAATTCTCATCACATCTCATTACCTCTATTCACATCAATTCCATCCATCCATTCATTCACATCTATCTGATTCTCATCACATCTCATCACATCTATTCACCTCACATCTCATCACCTCTATTCACATCACATCTCATCACCTCTATTCACCTCACATCTCATCACCTCTATTCACATCACATCCATCCATCCATTCATTCACATCTATCTGATTCACATCACATCTCATCACATCTATTCACCTCACATCTCATCACCTCTATTCACATCACATCCACCCATCCATTCATTCACATCTATATGATTCTCATCACATCTCATTACATCTATTCACCTCACATCTCATTACATCTATTCACCTCACATCTCATCACCTCTATTCACATCACATCCATCCATCCATTCATTCACATCTATCTGATTCACATCACATCTCATCACATCTATTCACCTCACATCTCATCACCTCTATTCACATCACATCCACCCATCCATTCATTCACACCTATCTGATTCTCATCACATCTCATTCACACCTATCTGATTCTCCACCCATCTCATTCATTCACACCTATCTGATTCTCATCACATCTCATTACATCTATTCACCTCACATCTCATCACCTCTATTCACATCACATCCATCCATCCGTTCATTCACATCTATCTGATTCACATCACATCTATTCATAGAATTTAAGAGAATTCTAATTTCTGATGTAAAGATTCTTTGCGCATGTATTTATGCATAAAAATCAACTTCAATGGGAATAACACTTTTATAAAAATCATTTTGTGCATCTATTTATGCATAAATTCAAATTTAAGGAAAATAACACTTTTGAAATAAAAATAAATCCTTTATGCATTTTTCTATGCATAAAATCAATTTTAATGAAAATAACACTTTTGAAATAAAAATAAATCCTTTATGCATCCTTCTATGCATAAAACCAATTTTAATGAAAATAACATTTTTGAAATAAATATAAATCTTTTATGCATCTTTCTATGCATAAAATCAATTTTAATGAGAATAACACTTTTGAAATAAAAATAAATCTTTTTATGCTTTCTTCAAAGGTTCAATCTAACTGAGATGTAAAAATGAAACTAAAACAAATTGGACAGGCTAAAACGCGATGCTAGACACACCGTCTCAAATACTTTCTCAAAATGGGTAGAAGCCCATCTACCATCCGCAATCAAGTGGTGTGTGGCACCCACAATACAAACTCCAATGGACAATGATGACCCATATCCATCCCCAAGGAACCCAATCCCCTCAAGGCTTTTGAAGCTCTTGATACTCCATGGGAATGTAGCATTTGTGCTTGGGCTACCATACTTCTGGGCAATTATCCATTTAACATAACCCATGGTGTTTCCTTTGTTTGTTGTAGCTTTAAATCTAACCGTGGAGTACAGCTGATAAATAGAGAATTATATATCTTCTTTGTGATATTCAAAGAGCTCACACAATCCTCTCATGTGGTAACATTTGAGTTGGGATTAACCTATTTGAATACCTTTAAAATCTCCTCTTTCAGAATCTTAGTTTGCTTGATCTCCTTGGCTCAAGCTGTTATGTCCATTAGGTCTCTATGTGCCAGGTGACTTCATAAGAACAATCTTGCCTTCAAGTAGCTCACTCTGAAAGAGCTTCACATCATTGTCGCCAATCCCACGCAAGCATGTAAACATGGATATAGCTGACTTTTGTTCAGATGGTGCTTCAAACTTTAAAAGGATAGTGATCCAACCCTCATAAATTTTTGCATCATAAAGAACCATATGCGCATCCCTTATGGAAAAGGTTTGATTGTTGAATGTGATCTTTGCCACAGTCACACGAAATCCTAAATGACATAGTTAACAAATTAATTTAGTATGTAAACTACTTGGTATCTACACAACTTGAATAAAATAAAAGCCAAAGAGGATACTTACATCTGAGAGTTTTTGACTTTCATGTCCAAGTAAGCTAACCATCAACCTCATGCTGCATGCTTTAAAATTTCCACGTATGGCTAGGTTTTTATCATTATTTGCATCTCAATGTTTTCCATCATGGAGATTCTCACTAAAACTTCTTTTGGAGCATTCACAAATATCATGGCTATTCTCCTTTCATAGAACTTCTTGCGCATTGCATATTTAGGACTTAGGTTATGCAAGAAAGCTTGCGCTGCCATAATCAAGAGCTGTCCTGAAAGAATCCAATAATGATATTGGTCCAATCTATCTATGTATATCTCTTTGGATGTTAGAGGCTCATTTTTCACTAGATCATAGGGCATCAAGTCTACAGTAGTTAAAGCAAGCTTTGAATGCCCAGAAAATTGCTTCACTAGATATCTTACATATTCATCAGATAGAGGGCCTACACTTGTATTGAAATGGTGTAAGATTGTAGTTTTCCACCCACTGGAATCAAAGCAGTGAATTAAATACCAAACTTAAAATAATGCTCAGTACCCACACAACCATCAAGGCCGCTCTTTGAGTTCTTTGCAATCTAACTATCCAGCTCTTTCTCAATAGTGTAGGGAATAGAATTGAGTAGAGCATTTGAGGTAGCATCAAAAAAAATTGTAGTGCTTTGAATTATCTCAATAGGAGTAGCTATTATGTGAGAATCTAGAGGGATGACTATCAAACCTTGGTTGTCTACTTTTGCTCCTTCTTTGCTTTCTCCAACTTGGACTCCAGCTATTGTACCATGGTTAATGACTTTGCTTGAGCTAGTGCCTCCTTCCTCTAGCCTTTATTTCTTCTTATTGGGTTTTGAAGTCTTGACATATGATCCTTTACCTTCTTAAAGGATTCAACAAATAATTTGGTTGAGTGCTCATCGCACGAATTTGGCACCCCTTCAAACCAACCTAATTTCACCATAGTGATCTCCTTCTTTCAAACCAACCTAATTTCACCATAGTGATCTCCTTCTCCTTCTCCTTTCAAATCATCTCATGCTCAAAAGCCATAAGATCTAATTTGTAAGAAGGCCCCTACTTCATGATGATGATCTTCAAGCATGGAACCATTTGCAATTCACTTGTATCCACCGCCTTAAAGTCATTGATCACTCCACAATCCTTAAAAGTAGAGTTTGAGCTCTCTACATAGAACAAGTGCACATGATCTAATTGAGCCCCATTAACTGAGTAAATATCCAAGTACCACGGTAAATAATCCTCTCGAGTACCTTTGATATAGGGACCGGCTTGTTTGAGGATTTTGATCTCTTTGTTGTTTTTAAGACATCTTCACTACACTCAAATGGAAATTTGTTTTAGATAGTAGGCCAAAGTACATGTCTCATGCAAACTTGATAATCTTGTATATAATAATCAATCCAAAGTCCATGAAAAAATTTCAAGTGAGTGAGTACATGTCTCACTCAAATTGTTTGGCCATAAGAGTCTCCCCAAGTCCACGGGTGAAGGTGGGATGACTATTGAGTGAGGCCTATGACTGTTTGGCCATAAGGGCCTCCCTAAGCCACAGAGTCTTGGGATCTAATCTAGCATAGAGGCTTAGGGATCAAAATTGAGTGAGGCCTATGACCATCTGGCCATAGGGGTCTCACCAAGCCATAGAGTCTTGGGGTCTAATCTTGCATGGAGTCTTTGCGAGGATCGCTATTGAGTGAGACCTATGTGACCGTTTGGCCATAGGGATCTCCTCAAGCCATGAAGTTACTTTTCAGTCTCATCATTCATACGTTCTCATCAGTCATGGAGTCTTGGGGATCACTATATTGAGTAAGGCCTATGACCATTTGGCCATAGGGATCCCCTTAAGCCATAGAGCCTTGGGGATCATTATTAAGTGAGGCCTAAAATTGTCGTCTTTTAAGGGTCTCCCCAAGCCATTGACCATTTGGCCATTGGTTCTCTACAAGACATGGAGTCATGGAGTCTTGGAACATTTGGGGTCATTATTGAATGGGAACAATTATTCTTATTAAGATAGTAGTCTTGGGGATCACTAATCATCATCATGAGTGAGGCCTATGGGGCTGTTTGGTCATAGGGTCTTCCAAAGCCATGGAGTCTTGGGGATCACTAATGAGTGAGGCCCATGATTGTTTGGCCATAGGGTCCTCAAGCCATGGATTCTTGGGGATCACCAAATGAGTGAGGTCTATCATTGTTTGGCCATATGGTCTTGCAAGACATAGTGTTTTGGGGATCATTATTGAGTAAGAATGCCTATGAACATTTGTCCATAGGGTCCCCCAAGCCATGAAGTGTTGGGGGATTATTATTGAGTGAGGCCTATGACCATTTGTCCATTGGGGTCCCCTTAAGCCATGGAGTCTTGGGATATGGTAATAGGGTCATTCAGGATGCCTTGACATTTGTGCCTTATGTGGTAGAGCAATAAGTAATCCTACGGTCACTTGTCAATCATAAGTTTATGGTTGCCATTAAGTCATCTAGACAAATTACCACAAAACTCCCTTTTGACTCATTAGACAAATGGAAGAATGCAGTTTGCCACAGCTTTGGGCTTGGCTACACACTCCTGTGAACCCTTCTGTGAGAGAAGGTGCACACATCAAGCTGACATACTTGGCCGCCGGGCACGAGGAAGCTTTGAAGAATATCTTGCCTATATATGTAGCTTTCTACTACTAAAGCGTAAGAAGCAAAAGCATGTAAGAAGCAGAGCATGTAAGAAGCAGAGCGCGTAAGAAGCAGAAGCATGTAAGAAGCAAAAGCACGTAAGAAGCAAAAGCATGTAAGAAGCAAAAGCACGTAAGAAGAAGATACTAAGAGGATATAAGTGTGGAAATTATACTGTTGTTATTGTTTTGTTGAAGATGAAAAAGAAGAAAGGAAAGACTCTTGTAGGGAGCTGGCCATTGCAAAAGCAAAGGAAGCTATTGTAATTGGCATCAGAAGTGTAAGAAACAGAAGCTGAGGATATAAGTGTGGAAATTATACTCTTGTTGTTGTTCTCTGGAATATGAAAAAGAATAAGGGCAAGATTCATGCAAGGATCTAGCCACTACAAAAGCAAAGGAAGGAGAGAGGAAGCTATTGTGATCCATCAAAAGCTCGAGGTCTCCGAAGGGAGAAACAATCAATGGTACGATTACCAAAGAAGAAAGTGATGCATGCGGGATTCGTCATTTTTTTATGTGTTGTGATATAGTGACCTTATCAAGATAGGGTTTTAAAAAAATTTGTGTACATCAGCCTCTAGTTGACCCCTATGCACATGCACTTTATAGAAATTCACATGGTGATACCGTAGCTAGTATGCAAATGCCCAAGTGAAGGCATACGTGGTTGTTTGGTGGTTGTACAAAATCACCGCTATCTCTCTCTCTCTCTCTCTCTCTCTCTCTCTCTCTCTCTCTCTCTCTCTCTCGCAACATGAAATGCAATTGATAGCCTTCTAAAATTTGAGGTTTTGGTGCTTCTCAAGCAAGTGTTTTGGGATTGTTCCTCTATGAAATCATATCTTCTCTCACTTCTTTTTAGCACTCATGCACATAATTTTTTGGGATGGGGTAGCAGGAAGTAATAGCCAAATCCAGAGACAATGGCCGTGGTGTGTAGGCAGGGATGGTGCAATGATAAGTGTGTGATGTGAGTGTGCACATTGTGCGGGTTGGGGAGTGGCATCATGCGGGCACAACGATGTGCACGTGGGTTGGATGTCTATTTTTTCTCTCTATCTATATGAGAGGAGGGATTGGTGTCTCTTGCAAATGATGGCAATTTTCCACCAGTCTTCAGGCATAAGCAAGCAGCATCATGAGAGTAGGAAGTGGTTGTGAGGGATTACCTGAGTTGGGTAGCAAGAGGTACATGTGTGTATGGTAAATGTTCGCAATGTTGATGCTACCTTAGCATAATTTTTTTTCTATAGGATTTTTCCTCGTGAAATTTAAAAAATATTTCTGGAGACACTTTTCTCATAGAGGCAATCAATTGAGAGCTTTGAATTTTCAAAGGTAGAAGAGGCAGTAGCATACGTAATATGTAATTTTTATGCAAGCCCATCATTGCCAAGATGTATCAAGGTGGGGAGGAGGAGGTATGCATGCATGCATCTATGTGTGTGTGTGTGTGTGTGTGTGTGTGTGTGTGTGTGTGAGGGGAAAGGCATACAAAGAAAGAGGCCAGCCCACATCTTTTTATCACAGTGTGCACGATCAGTCAGATGGACAGATAGTTGGGTAATTTGTAAGAGAAAACACACATTGCTCTCATCTTCAATCAAGGTTTACAGACAAAGCAATCCATCTTCAACTCTAGCCCTCTACAATCGTCAAAAATGAGAAAAATGCATCTATTTTTTGGTCTCAAAACTTTACAAAAATTCACGATCCAAATGCCCTTATTCTAAAAAACATTCCCACAAAGTGTCCCCTTTATCAAATTCACCAATAATCTGTACCAATACAAAAGCTCAAAAATGCACTGAAAACTTTAACATTTAAAAATTGCACCAATAAATCCCTAGAACCTAACATTGAGCTTTTTAATTTTTAATCTTAACTAAATTAGATTAAAATACATTTGATAAGATTTATGGCCAAGGAGACCTATGGCCGTACTATCATAGGGTCCCAAATTAACCTTTTACGTTGTCCTCTTTATGTCCATCAATGTGAATAGGGAGTAATTATGCCTATGACCTTATGACCATTTGGTCAAAGAGATATAGGAATTGAGGCCTATGGCCATTTGGCCATAGGGTCTCCTCGAGGATTGAGGCTTAAGGCTATTGAGTCTTATTGGGGGTGCTAGTGATTAATGCTTATGGTCACTATGGCCAAACGGTCATAGGTCACATTCAATAGTGCTAGTGATTAATGCTTGTAGTCACATATTTCCATTTAGCCATAGAAGTGCTGGAGGTCGCCACATTGAGTGGGGTCTATGACCGTTTTTCCAAGGGGGATTCTATAAACCATGGAGTCTTATATGTAGATCTAGCAAGTGAGGCCTATGACCGTATGGCCATGGAATCTACTCAAGTCATGTAGTCTTAGGGTCACTAGTAAAGTGGGGTCTCCACAAGCCTATAATCATCGGTGTTACTGGTTAGTGAGGCTTATGATTATATAGCCATGGGGTCTTCTCAAGGTCTCAAGGAAAATTTTGTGATTCTCCTTATGTTATGGCCATGTGGTCATTATAATAAGTCTTACAACCATGTGTTCATGGGGTTCACTCTTGTGAGTGAAGGCCTATGACCGTGTGGCTGTAGGGTCTCCTCTAGCCATCGGGTCTCCTCCGCCCATGGGGTCACCTCAAGACATGTAGTTATGGGGCCACTAGCAACAAGCAATTAGTATAGTCATGTGGTCATGGGGTTCATTATAAAGTCCTATGGCCATGTGGCCATGTGGCCATGGGGTTCACTATAAAGTCCTATGGCCATGTGGCGATGGGGTGGTTCACTAGTGATGAGTGAGGCCTATGACCATGTGACCGTAGGTCTACTTAGGCCATGGATTCTAGGTGGGTGAGGCCTAAGACCATGCGGTCATGGGGTCACCTCAAGCCATGTAGTCTTGAGGTGACTAGTGAGAAATTTCATAAGGTTATGTGCTCATGGGGTCTTTTTAAGCAATGGAGTCTTGGATTCACTAGTGAGTGGGGCCTATGACCGTTTGGCCATAGGGTCTTCTCAAGCCATGAAGTCTTGGTATCATCATTGAGTGAGGCCTATGACTATGTGGCCACACCACACAAAGGGTCTCTTCAAGAGCAATGACATCATGGGGTAACTAGTGAGTATGGCCTATGGACATCTAGCCATGGGGTCTTCTTCAGCCATGTGGCCTTCGGGGTCTCTAGCAAAGTTTCTCATGGCCAACTCATCACTCTCTTCTTTTTTAATGTGTTGGGTTCTCCTAGACTTACCATTTAATTTTCAACTACAAGGATAGACTTTACAAGGGATGATATAGTAAATGTGTACGCTGATGGGAGCAGACTGGTTGCTATCGGTACTGTGTGTGTGTGTGTGATGGATCCATGTGGCTTCTGTTCTAGTGTCGCTATTTGGGGAAGGCAATGTATCAGTTGTGTGATTAAGGTGTGTTTGGAAAATGATAAATCTTACTTTTTTTAACAATGGATGCTATGAGGATTTAGGAAGCATTTCATAGTATTGTCAAGTGGAGTATTGGCTCATTACAAAATGTGCATGTTATATGCAAAGGGGTGAGACTCATATGTCAAGGAAAAATGTGACAAGTGAAACACATGTTGCAAAATTCAATGGTGTAAGATTCCTACCCAGCCTCTTAAGATGTCCCGTATCTTTCCCTGTAAAATCAAATCCCTCTTGAGAAATAGAAAAGATCTTGTTTTTACCTGTTTTGGCCTAGAGAGAGAAAATATTCTAGAGAGAGATTATTCAGATTTTTCTAGTTCCAAAAAGTAAGCTAAACTGACCCAAAAATGGTCAAAAATTGACCAAACAAATCTGGAAAATTCTAGAATCAGTTTGCTTGGTTAGAAGCTCACTTTTTCCTATAAATAGAAGCCTCCCCCTTTGTTGAAGCTTAATAGTGTTTTATGCACTGTTACTCTACTCCTCCCCAAAGCCAAAAACTGTGAATTTATTAAGAATTCATTAGTTTTTGACCATTCCCTCTTCTCTAAAGAATTGGTGGCCACTCTTGTTGCAAACAAGAGTAGATCCCTCAAACCATCAAGCCAAAGGAAAGCTCTCAAAAATTCATGTAAGTTAGAAATTCTACTTTTTCTTTATTCTTTTAATGGTTTTCTAAATTTTGTTATCTTTAAAATGATAAAATGATGCTATTCCTTGTTGGAAAGTCTTTCCCCCTCTCTTCCTTCTTAAATTCAGCCCTTCTTTATCCTAGATAAGTAATCAAATTGTTAGAATTAAACTTTTCATATTGTTTCTCTTTTAAAAGTGGAATTTGATTAATTTAGAATGCTTTAAACCATTTGGGGATAATTTTTAAGTAATTTAAGGATAGAAAAAATTAAAAAATGGTCAGCCATACAAAGGAGGTTATGGTAAAATTTTCTTAAATTTTGTGAAATAAGTTTTATCTTTTTTTATTCAAAATGAGTAATCCCCACCAATTGTGTATTCTAAAAGTGTTATTTTCATTCTAGGCATAGAAAATGCATAGTAGAAATATTTTTTTTATAAAAGTGTTATTTTCATTAGAATTAAATTCTATGCATAGAAAGATGCATATTGGTTTTTTTTCTATTATAAAAGAGTGATTTTTATTAGAATTGAATTCTATGCATAGAAAGATACATATTGGTTATTTTTATTATTATAAAAGAGTGATTTTCATTAAAATTAAATTCTATGCATAAAAAGCTGCATATTGGTTATTTTGTTATTATAAAAGAGTGATTTTCATTAGATTTAAATTCTATGCATAGAAAGATGCATATTGGTTTTTTTTTATAAAAGAGTTAATTAGATTTAAATTCTATGCATAGAAAGATGCATATTGGAAATAATTTTTTATTATAAAAGTGTTACTTTCATCAATATTGATTTTTATGCATAAAATGATGCATAAAAGAATTTTCTTTATTATAAAAGTGTTACTTTCATCAAAATAGATTTTTATGCATAAAAGAATTTTTTTTATTATAAAAGTGTTACTTTCATCAATATTGATTTTTATGCATAAAATGATGCATAAAAGAATTTTGTTTATTATAAAAGTGTTACTTTCATCAAAATGGATTTTTATGGATAAATAGATGCATAAAAGAATTTTTTTTAAGTGTTAGTTTCATCAAAATCGATTTTTTTGCATAAATAGATGCATAAAAGAATTTTTTTATTATAAAAGTATTAGTTTCATCAAAATTGATTTTTTTTGCATAAATAGATGATAAAAGAATTTTTTTATTATAAAAGTGTTAGTTTCATCAAAATTGATTATTTTTGCATAAAAGGATTTTCTTTTATATAAAAGTGTTATTTCCATAGAGGTTGGATTTTATGCATAAATAGATGCATACATAATTTTTGTATATCAAAATAAGAGTTCTCTTTAATCCTATGTTTAAATCCCATGAATATTGGTAAATAAATAAGTAAATACTCAGTGAGAGAAAATTCTACCGTTTCATATTCTCTAGGATGGTAATGAGAAAATTCAGAAAAACTATCTAAGTCAGAATTTTAGATAAATGATTAATTTATTCCTCATAGGAATACGTGGTTAGTTTTGAATTCAGTTAAGCAAAATACTCAATGAATGAAATTCGGTAAAGTAGTAATTGAAATATTACCCTTCGAGAAAGATAGTTCAAGGAGAATCTTTCCAGACTCGAACCCTGAATCACACTATGACCAAGACTTAATCTCCTTCATCAGTTTCAAGAAAAGACGATGTGACCAGTTCAGTAATCTACACTCAAATCGCCCACCGAATCTGAAACTAAGTTGAGACCTTTGATTTTGATCGGAGGATCAAGATTATAGAATTCGAAGAATTCTGCCTTGGAAATCCAGACCTGTGATCTAGAAGTATTGGGATACGGATTTAAGATATACTCAGTGTATTCAAAAGAAATTCAAAATTGAAAACTTGCATAGAAACCCTGTTTTCTTAAAGGACTGTCTTACGCCAGAATGCTGTGGAGGAAGCATTTGGTATATGTGTTTTTCTAAGGGAAGTTCGGTTGCAACAGCTGGTGGGGAGTGTTTAAAGGACAGCTCACGTGACAAAAACCTGCCCAGGTCTTGTTGACCAACCTAGGTATAGTGAAAAATAGTTTGGGCGAGGGCCGACGAAGCGGTCTCCCTAAGTGATGTGCCAGGACACTTAAGGAGGATCCTGGAGGGTTCTGACCAAGCAATGCACGGGCTCGCGATGCTTAGGACACCCATGCGTATATCGTGGAAGATATATATATGTATGATGACGAGAAAATTATTGTAATTTGTTACTGGATCTCGTTTGCTGACCTGCTAGTCTCAATGGAGAGTCCTGAGTGATACTGTCTTGTGAGAAACAAGGATTGAATGGAAATTTTGAGTTATGACATCTGTAACCAATAATTGTTTGTCCAATGGATTGTTTTATAATTTAAAGTTTAAAGAGGAGTGTGTGCATATCTGTATTCTAAAGTAAAAGTTAAGAAAGGCATTCAATTATGGGTGGTGAGTACTTGTCTGGTTCTACCAATTCCAGTGGTGGGCGGTGGCTAACCCATGGGCCGGGGCCGGATAGGCTGGAATCTGTAGAGTTTTAATAATAAAATTGACTAATAGGAATACGCTTAGAACTCGAGTAGTTAAATAAAAGCCTAAAGACTTCTCTAATGAATAGATCAATGGTTGTGCCTTATTCAATTAGGAAAAAAGCGTTAATTCATTCAAGTTAAGGGTGGTTGCAAGATCAGGGTGCCCAGTTTTGTCCACTCAGGCACCCTGTAAACAGTAAAAAAACAGGAATTTGTTTACCTTTAGTGGCTAATCTCTCCTAGTAAATGAAGGAATTTCGTTTCAAGTTCTTTTGTTGGAACATCATATTCAAAGTTGGAAATATAGTTGCATAATTTGATTAAGAATTAGATAGTCAAAAGTCCTCATTATCTTAGGTACAAAGTCAATGTATACACCCTGTCCCAAATTTGAGCCGATTCCATAAAATGCTAATATCTTTTACATATAAACTCATATGAGATTCCCACTTTGTACCTTAGATCTTCACATAATATGGAGCTTAACTTGATTTTTTGAGAAAATTTTAAGATATTTGTCTATTTTCTTTAAATATTTCAAGGTCTTTAAAGTGTTATAATATACGCCACTTTTTGTACCCACAATAGGTACCACTTAAAGTCCTCAATCTTGTAGATCAAAAGAGTGGGTAGATACTGAGACATTAGTAGAATGTGGTGGCTAGTGAAAATTACAAATCCAATGGTTGGATTTTTAATGATCTCTTTTTCAAAATTCTTCCAGACTATCAGAAGGCCTGTAAATATTAATAATCTAATTAGTAAAATTACATTTTTGATGTGAATCATCTAAAACCTATAGGGACTAGTGTACTTGTAATGGTGCATCTATGGAAAAATAAATTGGATCACCCAGACATTCGAGGAGGGCGAGGCCCCGAGTGAGAAACCCTGCCCCGCACCGCAAGAGGAAGCTACTTCCGCTCTACTACCATCCGGGAATCCGGCGGTGCGTAGAGGGGGCAGTGGGATCTCATAGTTGGTATCAGAGCACTGTTGTAAATTTACGTAACTGCATCAGAAATTGCTTAAAATTTTAAAGTAAATCTGGGAAATAATGTTTTCGCTTGTTAAATTTATGTTGAATGAACTTCAAAAATTGAAAACTCATACATTGAATTGGAAATTTATAGATGGATACCCCGAATCTATCTGGCATTCCTGAACTCTCCCAGAGTCAGGATATGATAGCCTTTGCATTCGAGCACCTCATCAACTCTGCTACGACCCGAGCAAGCAGAGTGAGACTCGCACGTCATTTTCAGAGTCTTTACTTTCTTGATCCTCTTGAGCAACGTCAGTATATGTGGTTCTGTGGAGGACGATGTATTAATGTCAGTACCAGTCAGCGTCAGAGGCTCAGGCAAAATATTTCCTTAGCCATGATTCTGATAAGGCTAGGGCTTGTTCAACATGTACAACTCTTTGATCATTCACCCAAGAACTTTAGAATTTCATGCTGAGTTTTTAGGCTTCTTAGCCGCTTTATCCCTAGAAGTAGAATTACAGCACCTCTTTCTGTAATGAATCATGTGTACCATGGTATGTCTCCTTCGCAGTTTCACTTCTTTATGCGTATATGATTGAGGCAGTGATTTTGGGAGCCGTGATGCTTTATGTATATATCTCAAACTTTTGATAATAAATGATGTTTTGCAAAAGAATTCCAAATTGTTTTCATGATTGTGAATATGGTTAGTAAAATTATCAGAGTAAATCTTGTTTCATGAAGTATGATGAAATAATTATCTATTTAAAGAATAAATCGTAAAAATTAAATAATCATAAATCTGTTGTCAAAGTTAAGTTGACGAAAATATCGTTTTGTCAGAATCTCGTGAGACGCGTGGGCCGTGCAAGGCAACCAAATCCTCTAACTGATGACGAAGAGTTAGTTCGAAAAACCCTACACAGATCCCAACCTGGTCCCTTCAAGGGTGAAGGGGAGCAGTTAGGTGAAGTAGTGGAAAAGTGGATTAAGGCTATGGAAGAATACTTTGATGTAACTAGCTACAATGAGATAAGCAAGATGGCTCTCGCCAGGTTAAAGATTGTGGAAACGGTTAGGGTCACTTTGGAGGAATCACCTGCGAGACTAACAGTCTCGACCGGAATACCCAGACCTGGACCGATCTTAAAGCTTACCTCAGAAAGAGGTTTTGTCCTCCGGGCTTCCTTGAAACTAAAATGAATGAGTTCTTGGAACTAAAGCAAGATAGCCGGACAATTAAAGAGTACCATCAAGCTTTTGCCCTTCTCCTCAAATATTCTCCACAATTGGATGAAGAGCAACTGAAGGCCAGGTTCATGTTCATTCGAGGAATGAACGAGCCATTAGACACCTTAGTAAAGAATGCCAAACCTGTCTCAATGGCCGAAGCAGTAAGAATGGCAAAGGACTTTGCCAAAGCCTTTGTAGTTAAGGTCTCGCGCCGAAGCCTGCACCCTCTAACTTTAAAAGATTCCAAACCCAGGGAAGTACTAACTTTCCTCCCCCAAAGAGGTAGCAAGGCCCAATTTAGAATCAGGATACTGGGAGATTCAGAAGTGAAGGAAGACCCTTTCCCCAGAACACTTTCTCAGGAGCCCCACCTATTTCAAGGATTCAGAGGGATGAGCTCAGAAGTGAGAACCGGTGTTTTGGATGTCAGGGTTTTGGTCACTAGCTGAAAGACTGCCCGACTCTTGCTATGTCAAGGGGACAGGGAAGTCAAGGACCGAGAGTGCAGAGACCAGCCCCTTCCTATCAATCAAAATCAGGGCCCATCTCGTCAAAATCAGGGCAATCCCAGGAGAACTCCAGCTCAGCCATTTGCCTTTGTCCAGAGTAGCCTCAGAACTCCTTTCCGGAGAGCTGAGGCAACCAAACGGAAACCTGGATGATGGAATTATGTATTATAATCGCAGGCTATGCATTCCCAATGATGAGGGAACTAAGGGTCAAATTCTGAATGAAGCCCATGACAGCCTTATTGCAGGACATCCAGGTTTCATCAAAACCTACATGCCTGTGAAGAAAAGCTTCCTTTGGCCTGGTCTAAAAAAGGATGTGCTTAATCATGTACGTCAATGTCTGACCTGTCAGAAAGTCAAGGCCGAGAGAGTAAAAATGTCTGGGAAGTTACATCCATTAGACATCCCCCAGTTGAAGTGGGAATGTATCAGTATGATTTTATTACTAGATTACCTTCAGTGCAATCAGGTTACAACTCCATCTTCATGGTAGTTGATAGACTAACCAAAGTTGCCCATCTGATTCCAGTTCCTATGCATAAAATTAAATTCAATGAAAACAACACTTTTAGAATAAAAATTTCCATTATGCATCTTTCTTTGCATAGAAATTAAATTCAATGAAAAAACACTTTTATAATAAAATTTCCATTATGCATCTTTCTATGCATAGAAATTAATTTTAATAATTAATATCAGTGATATCCATGCATATTCATAGGTGAATATGTACATGGAGTAAATTAGAATATTTCTTTTAGAATGCACAAACGATGGGAATTACTCTTTTGGAATAATATAAAAATGAACTTTCTTTTCCACAAAATTTTAGAAAATTTTGCCATAACCTCCTTTGTATGGCTGACCATTTCTCATTTTTAACATTCTATTTTCTAATTAAATTAACCCCAATTAGATGTAAAGGACTCTAATCTACACAGTTTTTAATTTCCAAGAGAGTAAACAATAAGAAAAGTTTAATTAATCTTTTTGTTAAAAATTCTAGGATAAAGAAGAGCTGAATTGTAAGGAAGAGAAGGGGATGGCCTTTTCATCAAGGCATAGCATCAGAATTTACTTTAATCAACTAAAACAAACAAGAAAATCAAGAAAACCATAGATTTGAAATTAAAAGTAAGAAGAATTTAGCTTACATGGAGTTTGTAAGCTTTCCTTTGGCTTGAGGGATTGAGGGTTCTACTCTTGTTTGGATCAAGAGTGGCCACCAATTATTTTGGAGAGGATTAAGTCAAAAACTATTAAAACTATTAACCTTTTACAAAGGGGGAGGCTTCTATTTATAGGAAGAAGTGAGCCTCTAACTAAGCAAACTGATTCTAGAATTTTCCAGATCAGTTTGGTCCATTTTTGACCATTTTTAGGTCAGTTTAGCTTACTTTTTGGATCTAGTTGAAACAGGAGAGAGGAGAGATGAAAATATCTCTTTATTTTTTAGTTTAAAACTCCTCCACACATGTGAAATAGGCGCCTCCTTCATGAGGGGAGATCCCCACACTGAGGTGTCAAAAATGCATCGTTTCTCCTAAATATCTCTTCTTTTTTAACTAATAAACCTTGTCCTTAGTCAACTCTTCATCTTATGTGAGCATTTACTCATTTTTGGGAGATTTTCTTTTATTCTTCAATTTATCTCCTCCCTACATTTGTATTAATCTTATTGGTCCATAGGAACCTTAATTGGAGCATAATTCAAAAATTTCTGAAAATCTGGACCCTTAGGCTAAGGTCCTTTATACCTATTTTTAATTAATTTCAATTGCACATTGGAAAGTTATTTTTGAATTTTTGTTTCAGGGAAAATCATTTTAGAAACTAGGAGGATTTTTATATCCAAAAATATCTCAATTTTGAATTACCTCCCTCTAGACATTTTCTCTCTCCAGGCCAAAACAGGGTAAAATAGGATCTTTCTTTTATTTCAGAGAGGGGAATAATTATAAGATCAAAAGGGGAGGTTCTTACACCTGCACACCTCAGAAGATGGAGGGAGGAATCTTACACTTATCAGACCTGGAGTCTTTGGGGGATCACTAGTGAGTGAGGCCTATAAGGCTTTGTCCATAAGGGTCTAATCAAGTCATGGAGTATTGGGCATATCTCTCCTCAATCCATTGAGTCATGGAGATCACAAGTGAGTGACCCTTAAGAGAGATTAACTATAGGGGTCTCCTATAGCCATGGATTCATAGTAGGGATCACAAGTGAGTGACCCTTATGAGAGCGATTGATTATAGGGTCTCCTCTATCCATGGAGTCATAAGGATCACTATAAAGTGAGGCATATGACAATTTGGCCATAAGGGTCCCAAAAGGCCATGGAGATTTGGGGAATCATTATTTAGTGAGGCCTATTACCATCTTGCCCATAGGGGTCTCTATAAACAATGGAATCATAGGGTCTCATCAAGTCGTGGAGTCTTGGGGACAGTGAGTATGGTCTATGACCGTTTGGCCATAAGGTATCAAGTCATGGAGTCTTGGACATATCCTCAATCTATGAAGTATTTGAGATCACTAGTAAGTGAGGCCTGTGAGCAGTTGGCATAGCAGTTTGCTCAAGGCATGGAGCCTTAGGAGTCTCATATATCCATGGAGTATTGGAGGTATCACTAGTGTGTGAGGCCTATGATTGTTTGGCCATATAGGGGGGTTCCTTAAGCCATGGAGTCTTAGGGTTTCATTAGTCCATGGAGTATTTGGGGAATCAGTAGTAGTAGTGAGTGAGGCCTATGACCGTTTAGCCTTAGGGATCTAATCAAGTCATGGAACTTGGCATCTCCTCAATCCATGCAATCTTGGAGATCATTAGTGAGTGCAGCCTATGAGTGGTGGGACAAAGGGAACTCCTCAACCATGGATTCATATAAGTCACTATGGAGTGATTAGTGCACCATAGTTTCCATAAGGGTCTCATCAAGTCATGGAGGGTCTCCTCAAGACATGGCCATTTGGCCATGAGGGTCTCCTCAAGACATGGCCATTGGCTAAGGCCTATGATAATTTGGCTAAAACTATTAATAAATCCAAGTTTGATGAATGCAAGTTGAATACTCTTAGTATTAGATCAAATAAGATGAATGAAATCACAACTGGAAAGCATAGCACTACAAGGGAATGGTTGGTTTTACCGATGACTATTAACACTCAGGCTGCGTAGGTTCTGCAACTAATATACTAAAGGAAATTGGCTCTTGGATTTCAACATCAATTCTATTATTTGTCTCTTGAGTTTCAATAACATCAACTCCATCATTATTTCATTATTTATCTCTTGTTCTTCTAGTTTCTCTCCTTCCAAATTTTGTTTTATACAAGGAGCAACTTGCTTTCTTTGACCCCACTTATGGTTTTCCAAAGCACCTCAGCTAATTCTTGAAGATATGCATTGGGTCTAGTAGACGGTTTATTAGAAGATCTCTCCAATAAGGAAGTCTATGAAAAATGGAGAGCCTCTTCATCCGTGGGGGTAAAAAATTTACATTATCGCTCCATGCTTTCTTCTAGTCACTTGTCTTTAAACACGAAGGTGGTCTGCCTAGATTTTCCTCTTGCAGTTTGTGATTCTCAGGTTGATCAAACATGACCCTGGTACACTATCTTTCAAACTGATATAGAGTAATGAGCATCCAAATGAGGTCCACATAAGGGGCATGCATCGTATCCAAATGTAGTAAAGCCTTCAAATAGACAAGAAAGGTGATTAGAGCAACCACATGTGAAAAACCTCACAAATTTAATTAAGTAACAATGCAAAGGAAATTGCAGGCTGTATGTATCAAAACTTACCCGAGCATTCTCCGTAGAGCAGCCTGGCCAATCATGCATAGTCTACATTAGTGTACCTTGCATAGTTGTAACTCTTTGCCCATAGTGCTTGGACATATTGTGAACTTGAATTCCATCCCAAAGTGTTTGAAGATCCTCTACCAATGGGGCCAAGTATACATCCATGTTCTTTACTTTGTACTTCCTAGGAACTATGATAGTAAGAGGTGTGTCTATTCTTTATTGCCAGCCATGGTGGAAGGTTATAATTTACAAGGTAATCATGCCATGTGCTCCATGATGAACTCTGTATACCAAATGGATTCACACCATTCATTTCTAGCCCTAGACGAATGTTACAAGCCTATTCCTTAAAAATAGGCCACTTTTCCTCAATGTGTCTCCAAACTGGGAAGTGCATGACATTGTCCATGGATCTAGTAGATCAATGCCATGTCATCAAACTTACTCTAGGTTTTGACGTAAATATATTTTTTATCCGACGTATGATAGGAAAGTTTTTCTCGTTGATTTTCCTCTCGGCAGAATGGCAAGACAATAGTCTGGGGGTGTCAGACCAGTGAGGCAACAATGCTATCACACAACACGTCAGGGACATAGCAACGTTTCAGCAGCGCTTTTTTGTTGGGATGTCGGGGATTCCGTTCGCTGCTCCACACCAAAATTTTATTGCTCAGAAAAATTTTGCTGCTCTGCTGCTGAGCAACGACTTTAGCAGCAAAATTTCGTTGTTGTACTGTGATTTCACTGTGCTGAACAACAAAGATAGAAAACGAAATTACGCTACTGTTTTAACTGCATGAAATTCTAGAGAGTTGTTGGATGCTGAATTTTGAAAATACATGTCACGTCACATACACACAAAAAATGATATATAGTTTTAAAAAATCATCCATTAAAACCCTTGGAGCCATATTTTGAGTTTTAAAAAAACATAGTTGAAACTTTTGAGAAGCAAAACAATGTTAAGATCATGAATCTATCCCATCTTGTAATAAATCCATATGTGTTGCTTCATCAAAGTCTATATCTAATGGAAGCTCAATGAAAAGATAGGGTTCTATATCAATATCAATATCACTATCGTGATCCAATGAAGCATTGTCATGATTGATAGGTGACTCATCATCTTCTTACTTACACCTCCTCATCCAGAGATTCGGCCTCCACATCTTGATCTTGAAAGATATGTTTTGAATGAGGGGAAACCTGTATAACATACCATCACTTTGGATCAATTTGATCTGCATGAAACACAACCTAATATCACAAAGAAAAGGGGTTACACTTTTATTATACTACATCAAGATTTAATTTGGGATTGGTTGGGTTACTAACCTGCTCTGACAATGTTGAGGTAGTGCGAAGGTATCTTTCTCATCATTCTAAAACTTGGTGGAATCAAATTGGAAGAACCCATTTGGATGTTTCTTCACGGTTGCTTGAGCACCTCTATATATCACCTTGAACCATTTGACATCAAAGATGAATCGACTAAATGCTCTAAATCCAACCTCAAGAATATCCTAAATAGTTCTACAATACTCAAGATTGTCCTCTATGACATTGGTATCATGTCTACTGGCTCCACTTTCTTGCTCAAAAGTTACCATCACAACACAATTAAATGTGTTTCTTTTAGAGTCCACACGCTCCGTGCGAAAGTGTCTTCCCTCTGACCATATTGCATTATATAGTTTGTACTAACATTAAATAAAAGCATGACATTTAGTATATATAGTGCATTAATTAAGGTATATACGTGAGATAGAGATGAAGAATGTACTTACTCGAGGGTCACATCCTCTTGCATACTCATGCTCTTCTCTTTTGATCATCTCTCCATTTTGCAATGCCATTGATATTGCCATACGAAGCCATTCTATATTAATCACATTTGGTAGAGGTTCCAAGCTAGGCCGGAATGGAAAGCATCTATTTGCTCTTCTGAAAGTTCTTCTCTCATCCTTTCTTCTATTGATTGCATCTTTGTATCTCCCAATCCACTTCTCCATGATGGGACTATTTAGAATGCAGAATTTATTCACCCTTGTGGTGTAATGCTTATCCAGTCTTCGTTGCCTTCCTTTTCCCTAAGGCACATTAGTGATTAGTCCGTCATCCTCCTCATTGCTCCATAATCGTGGCATGGAAGGATCTATGCAAGATAGATGTTTTGAGATATACACAGGAGACTCTTGCATCAACCATCCCTCTACCATTTTTGCTTCTGGCCTTGCTTGTTGTCTCATAAAGTCCTTCAAGGTTTTCATGAACCTTTCAAGGAAAAACATCCATCGAACATGAACAACACCACACAACGCCACTTCATCAACCAAATGCACCACAAGATGCAATTAGCTAGTGAGAATTGTTCTAGGAAAGCTATCCTCCTTGATCATACACACTGCCTTAATAGCATTGAGAAGATGAGCCATCTGAATGGATGTAGAATCTATCTCCTTTAAGGATATGTACCTACATACATAGCAATTATGTGTACTATTACCAATACATAACTACATACATAGCAATTATGTGTACTATTTACCAATACATAACTTGTGAGCGCATGAGAATTCCAAATAAGCAATATAACTTAGTGAATTGAAGAGAAGATTCATACCTATACCAAAGCTTCCCATTTTGTAAATAGCCTCTCTCACCGTCTTGTCTCCACAACCAACTATAGAAATTGGAAGAATAAACTATGCATAGAAAAAAATGGAAGTTAGTATATGACCTTACAAATTATGTACCACAAAGAGAAAATGCAAAAGCGAATATTTATATACCTATAATATCTTATCCCAATCATGTGTCTTGAGGCCCATAATTGTTCCTCTCCTATGCATAGTTTTGGTTAAGGAGACAAAGGGCCCTGTAAGGATCCCTAATTTTAAGGAATTAAGACTAATTTTATTCAGGGTTAAGGAGACAAAGCTCATAATGACGCCTACCTTGAACTAGGATTCTCTTTCTAGCTATTAAAACTCCCTACTAAGATCACTGATATCTACGCTTTCATTCTTATTTACTCCACTTTAATAGTCATATTTGAAATTCCCCCCACATTCCATTTCTTTCAATCATTACTATTATTAATCACATTTCCTACCAACCTCTGCAATAAGATTCTCTCTCTCTCTCTCTCTCTCTCTCTCTCTCTCTCTCTCTCTCTCTCTCTCTCTCTTTTTCCCAAGCTCTCTTCTCCTATTGTTGCGAATACAATATAGGACATCTCCCTCTCTCTTTTTATCTCTCTACCTCTTCACAATAGAATAGCCCTATTGTGAATACAATAGGACAACCCTGAGTCACTTTAGATTAGCTCTTCCATTTTTCGAATGACAGAAATTTTAGATTCAACAAGAGTGGGGAAGGTGGACTTGCATATTTGCATATTGAATGAATATGCACCAATAAAGAAAGAACATTTGAATGCACATGAGAAGCATGCAAGAAGACAACAGGGTCGGACTAATGTGGATCTTTGGATTGATGGATATTTATATGCTAATGATCCTTCTTGCATTGTCCTCCACCCTTTACTAATCTCCCTTCATTTATTTAGTTTGTTGGAGAGGGTGAGAATGGGCTGCTTGGGTATTGTAGAAGGTTGAGCATGAGCGATGCATGGAGAGTCCAATTTCTCCACTCACAAACACAAAGCTTAAAAAGCACTTTGGGTAATGCGCAACATGCACTACAAGATGCACAAAATAATATTATAGAGCTAGAGAAAAGAGACAAAGAGAAAGAGGCTCGTGTTATGAAGCTACAAGACACAATCTTTTGCATGAAGAGCACCCCTATGGGAGTAAGTGAGCGAAAGAGGACAATCAATAACATTCAAAAACTCGTAGTTGGTGGTGGTGCTCGTCTCGCAAGCGAAGAATCCAATGCAGCAAGTTTTGTTTTTTGTTCTTTGGCTATTATTTATTTTTGCAAGTAATTTTGATCAAGGTATTTTTGGTTGTTGTGGTTTTTATAAGCAATAGATTAAGGTTTTTTGGTAATCTTTATTGGTTTGTGATAGGAACTTTTTGAAAAAAAGCATGTGGTGATCATGGTCCTCAAGATTTTGGAGAAATATTACGTAGTCGTGTGAGGAGGCATGATATTCTTTCCATCATTTGAGACCCACGCCACAAGAAGATACGTCAAGTACTCGCAAATGAGATAATGGATGACATTACCAATCTTCTAAGTATTGAGGAGGTTCAGAATACATGCGATGAGGTGGGTATTAGTACAAAAGGATATCAAGCACTCTATCAATTGTTAAAAGATACACTTTGCAAACAAGGCATCACAAGGAATATTTTTCTTGTCCCCAGAAAGATAAGATTAGCAAAGAGGACATGCAATGATGATGTGCAATGCAAAATTGGAGAGTACTATTGCATCAATGATACATTAACCATTGGAGCTTGGGGAAAAAAGTGAAGCACAAATGGTAAGATTTTGTATCCCTACAATGAGTTCAACAATATATTTGTTGATCTACAATGTCTTCAGAGAGGTATGATCTTATTCTATGGACTGCCTAAACAATGTAAGTAATTTTTTACATTATTTATCTTTCAAGTACTAAAACTTATCTACTTTTGTTTGTCATGCAAGGTGATAAGGTAAGTTTTGTGTTGAAAGTGGATCAACGTGACTGAGGAGATTGAGTTACCTTTGGAAGGTTCTAATGAAAACCCAAACAATCAGACAAGCAATAGGGAGAGGGTTTGCAAGTTAAGGTTTTTCCTCTTTTAGTGTCCAATCTGAGAGAGAGATATGGTGGCTTGGGGCATTTAAAGTACCGAAGGAGACACATGAAGTGCTGGCTTGTATGTTTGATAGGATACCATGGATTACCAATGTCATTAAAGCATAAATTTAGGGGGAAAAATTAGAAGTGGAGAGTAAGAGCACTTATACAATAGACCAGCATTTAGGAGGTGACTTGAAGACAATAAAGTGCCTTCTTGGGTGTCCACAAGGTGCTAACACCCCAAATCCTTGTCCATGATGCATGAGAATGGTGAGAGAAAAGAAACAGAAGAAGGCAGGAAGGAAGAGAAAGTTAGAGAATCAAGATGATGAGAATGACACAGTGGATGATAATGCTGGCAATCGGGTTGGTGGTGTCTTGTTTGCTAAAATGCTAGCTTAGCCAAACAGACATTTTGAGAGACCCTGAATGGAATCCTGTAATTTCATTTGGGGTCAATAATGTCAACTTTTGTACTTTGCATGCATTCATGCGTGTATTTGATCATCTGCTCAAGTGTTGATTATGCATTTACTATGTAAGGCAAGGAAAGACAACATGAAGCTCTTCAAAAAGTAGAGGAACTACTGAACTCGCAGCAATGTGTAGATTAGTGTTAACAAAAGACCTCTATCATAAATCATGAAGTGGCCCAGTAGATGTCAATGAGTGGATATAAGGTAAGACATTTTCTAGAGAGGCCATAAAAAATAAAGAAAAAGTACTGGGACTTGTGGAAGGATTTGTGTAAATCCACAATGTTTGACTGCACCAATCCAAGCCTTGTAGGTCTATGTGAGAAAGTTTGGTCAGACTTCAATAAGATGGTTAAATTAATGAGAAAAAGCAAGATGACTGTAGAGGAGCACCAAAAATTTCAAGAAGAGCTTCAAAATTTTACAAAAGCCATGGTCGATACATGACATTACGCATTACATGGTAAATGAGTTTCTTTCTACTCATCAATTTGAAATGATTATAAGGTATAAAGTATAGCTTCTGAATTGGTCATGTTTTCTTTTGCAGCACATTTCGTATACACATGGTTCATGAATGAGTATGGTTCTCATGTGACATGTGGAGCACCCAAGGAATGGAAAAATCTCATTACCGAGCTAGAGGAGTATATTTCAAAAATACCCGACATGGAGGAGGAAAGACTCATACAAATTACCTCAAAGAAATGTTCAATTGGTTCTACAGATATACTTTTGGGCAAAAAATATCAATGGAAAAGGCTCGTATGAGTGATTTAGCAAAGCTAGTACGAAATCAAGCCAAAATGAGGAGATCACTGAAGTGCAAAGCTGGCATAGGACCAACACGTCATGCGGCATGGAGATCATCAAGAAGACAAGAAGGAAGAATTTGGATTTAGTGTAACGAGATTTTGTATACGAAATTTATAACATTTTGAAGTGTTGTAAACATTTTTGCTTAATACAAACTTGTAATTAAAACTTATTCTCGTATCATTTCATTACATAAAAGATAAAACAAAATATTTACAATGACAAGATAATTAATTGCTCTTGAGTCTCTTTTGTACTTGCTCTTCCTCTTCACTAGGCATTTTTCCTCTATAACGCAAAAACTATTTGCAACTATAACCCTTGAGTGCATTTACATCTTCTAGTCCAGCACTTAGAGCATAGCTAACATAACAGAGGAAGTATCTGGTTTTGGAAGGCCAAAATCTTGTACCGTATCCAAAGATACAAATAGCAGCACACTTCTCTATCAGCATGACCTTACGTGTATTGTAAGGGATGAAGGAATAGCCCGTATATCTAGATAGTGCCTTGGGTGTGAGAAGTGGAATTTCAGCATCACTAGAATATTTGTTGTGGTAGACAATAAATATTTCTGTGTCAATAGACAAGATGTAGTGTGCAAGAGCAGCATCTTGGCCAACTCTTGCATGGGCAACACCTCCACGTCCAAGGAAACCATCGGCATTATCAAGCTCAATTTGCAATAAACAAAGAATTTTCACATAAATTCAGTCAATACCATAACATAAATTCACTCACTCAAGAATAGATAAATTACCTTCTGGTTCTCATCCTCTTCCAACTTGGATGCATCCCAAAGGTTGATGGAGCCTTCTTCATTTCCTTGATCAAGGGTGGGCAAGGGCTCTCTTCCAATTTTAGTAATTTCTAACTCCTCTTGAAGACTTTGAAATTCTAGCTCTGTGGGAAGAGAAGATTCAGTTTCCTTAGCTTTTTCAAAGTACAATGACATGGCTCTAGGGGCTTCAATGAAGTTCTCTATCACCTCAGTGTCCAGCTTCAGAAACTCCTCTTTATGTTCATTTTCCACATCCAGTAAACCCCTGGCAACTTCATAACCATCTATAATTGCAAGACAATAATCCTCCCTTAAATTATAAAGCTTTTGTATGTGGGAGAGAAGAATAAAATTCTTGCCATTATAAGAAAGGAGGGAAGCCTAGGGAGGATGAATTTTGATTTCAAGTGTTCTCCATGCACAGATGATCCCTCATCAATAACAGTGGATGCCTTAAACTCTACCACATGAAAACCTGTGCTTAGAAGCTTCTCCTCATCACCAAAAGCTAGGTCCATAACCTCATCATCAGATTCAATCTCTGTGTGACAAATGAAGCTTGTGTAACCTTTTGACCCTTCTGAACTTCCAATTCATCCTTTGTGTAGTCCTCTTTGTCTCTGCATATGAAGAAAAAGATAAGCCACAAATCCAAAGTGGTACTCAAGAACTTTTCACTTTTTCTTGTGAAAAGGGCAGTGTTCAAGATAAATCTTTATCCTCTTATCTTCTGAATAGGCATCCCACCTGCCTGACATGCTCTTCTTTTCATATGAGGATAGGGCAAAGCTAGACATGTGAACATATTGTGAACATATGAGGATAGGGCAAAGCTAGACATGTGAACATATTGTGATGATCCCTCATTTATAATTTATGTACTAACAAATTTACTATATGCCTCCCACTCTTTCCCTAACATACAGCTTGCCATGTCCTTAATAATTTGTTCTAAATTAAAGGACACATTGAATATAGGCTCAACATCTGGAAGATGTTCATCGTGCCCAGTTCTCCTTATAAAACAAATAGGTTCTCATTGGCACTAGGCTCATCTTTTACCTCTTCAAGTGTCTCTACATCTTCCAAAGGATCATATAAGTGAACCACCTGAACCACCTACTCCATGCTAGCCATGGCGCGAGGACGAATGACTAACAAAAAGCAGAATTGCCTATCGCATGGTGAACTGCAGGTGCAAGTAAAGGGGGAAGGAAGCCAATCCACAATGCGAGGATGAAGAAAGGACTATAAACAAACTCTCTTATCGCACAGTGAACTGAACGTTGAACTGAAAGTGCGTGTGGAGGAAGGGGAAAAGGAGGACCAAAATAAAAAAATTTAAATTTAAACAAGGCAAGACTATATATAGATCTTATTAGGGCTGATGTCATACATGTACGATGGAAGTGAAGGACTGACATCACCAAAATGTGTCGTTGTACCACGTGTAGGGCTGACATCATCACCAGAGTGCCATGTTGTAGGGCTTATGTCATCCTTGCAATGATGACATCGCATTTCATAAAATGGGTAAAATATTCTCTCTTTTTTTGTTGAGTACCATTGACAGTGCAAGTGTTTTTATGTGATTATTTCCGTAACTTTGCAATCCTCCCTCTACGGCGCGAGTACTACCATCTGTCAGGCTCCAATCACGCTTATCGCACCATTGAAAAAGGTGACTACTAAACTTCATCCCTCTACGGCGCGATCATTCATATCTGGTAGGCTCCAATACCTCCTATCACACACCATGGACATCCTCTCGCCCTCAGCGCCTTCTCACCCTCCTCCCACGGCACGAGTAGACATATCCAACACGCTCTGATCTCTCTTATCACACCGTAGCTTCCTCATAGTAGGGCTCGTACAAAGCAGACTGTGAGGATGGTTTACCCAGATCCCTCCCTTCCTAAAGATTTAGTGCCAGAGCAAGAGCCAAAGGCAACAACTTCCAAACAACCATTAGAGAAGAAACAAGTAAAGGGTAGAACCAATTTATCTAAGGTCAAAACTTTCCTCTAGAGATAAAAGAAATTGTTTGCTGAGATAAGGCAAGCACATGAGGCTACACATTTGCTCATCCCTAGGGCACCATTCCTTAGAATTGTAAGAATAGTAAGTGACAATATCAAAGGGCAAGGACATTATAGATGGCAGAGCACTGCACTAGCATGTCTTCAAGAAGCTTGTGAAGACTTTCTTATAGACTTCATGAATGATAGCTTCATATGTGCTGCCCATGCAAGAAGAGTCACTTTGATGGACAGAGACATGACACTTGTTAGTAGCAGGGTGAGTTACAGGTTTGATAAATTTCTTCATCCCTTGCCAATGAGGGATAAGAAAGGCTTTGAGATCCTTGCAATTCCCCCAGCATTGAAAAGGAAATCAAAGGCAGATGATATTAAAGTTGAAGAAGTTACTTCCCCTCCCAAGAAGAAGAAGAAAAGAAAGTTGGTTAAGAAATCTAAGCCAAATGATAAGAGTTCTGAGGAGGAGGAGGAGGTGAAGGAAAAGGAGGAGGAGGTGATTGAAAAGGTCTCACCTATGCATGATAGCTTAAAGACCCTTGTGCAGTTGGAGAAGGCCAATACTCAGAGGCTTGCCCAAGTACCAGGGCAGCTAATCTGCAATGTTGGCACATTAGAGGAAGACTATCTCTATATTGCACTTGGGAACCTTTATTTCTTGTAGAGAATGATAGGGAGATCAATGACAGTGTTGTTCTCATGTGTATAAGGTATGACTACATTTTTCACATATGTTTATTTTCTCATATGTTAATATCTTCTCATATGTATATTTTCTCATATTTTGTTCATTCCTTCATAAACTCTTATAGGGCACTTATGAAGGAATTGCTTCCAAATCAAGTCAATGAAATATTCATTTGTGATCCCTTAGTATCGCTTACATTGATTGATATAAAGAAGAAGACTTCCGAGCTGGCATCCTATTTCAAGCCAATGAGAAATAAGAACATTTGTTTTGTTGTTTTGCCATATGTAGAGAGGTTCGTCTCTAACTGATGATTCCTATGTGTTTAAATATTTGACATATGATATTTTCTTTCTTAAATATATATTTTTCTTTTTTCTAGTGGGCACTGGAGTGCTTGTGTCATTAATCTTATGAGAAGGACTGTTACTTTCATGAACAGCCTAACTGGCATGCATGGGCAGATTAAATTGTAAGTAGTTCTCCTTAATAACTTGAATATTGAGCTTCATACTTTATTTTTCTTTATATTCAAATTTGGTTTTTAATAGGGCATGTAAGAGAGCTATTGCAGCTATTGGGGAGATGAATATCCAAATTATAAAAAGGAGGCACAGTATAAGTTTCTGGATCAGCCAATGGCTTTACAAAAAGATTCTACCTCATGTGGATGGCATGTTATTACCAATGTGTGGAAATATCTTTTATCTAAATATACCGAGATTGATAGCAGTGTAAGTTAAATTAAAAACCCACTATTTTTGCAATAAATCTTTACTTAATTTTTTAACTTATTTTCTGTAGTTCTTGGTTCTTAAATGTGAGAAGTTTTCTTAACTTGATAAACTCTTAGATCTCATGAGGTTTGGATGTGGAGTGTTCGTGCAAGAGCTATCAATATTATTTTGAATAATCTAATTACTCCAAATAATCCAAATTCTCCACCACCTCCAAGGCAAGTCTCTCCATCTAAGAAGAAGAAGAAAATGCCTAAGCATTCACCACTAAAGCATTTTATGTTTAAGCAAGGAACTCTACAAGAAACCAAGGGTGCTCCTCAACAAGGCACACATAAAGAAACCAAGGATACTAAATCACGAAGTACCTCAAAGAAAAGTGGTCCTCAAGTGGGTGCCAAGAAGGGTGTTGGCAAGAAAGCTAAGAAGAAACTCAAGTTCAAGTTTACAAAGGAGGCCACAAAACCAAAGAAGACAAAGGGGGACATGGAGACAAAACCAAAGGAGATGGAGACAAAATAGAAAGCTTCATTCTCCTCCCTATTTATCATTGTAAATATTTGTAATTTTTCTTCTACGTGAGTTTGGTAATAGATTTTGAGGGGGAAGAATCTTCTTGAGAAGCCTACATAGGGTAAGAAATCATATGTCAAAATATTATGAAGGAGAGTATATAGAACATGAAATATTTTCAATAGAATAAGGCGGTCTCATCTTCGAAGAAGACTTGTGACACTTGCATCACTCCATCCATAAGTTGTTTGCAAGTTCAATAGCTCCAAGTTTTCTCACAGTGTGGAGTATGAACATCCCTCATACAAAGGTG
This sequence comes from Cibotium barometz, assembly GCF_041138505.1. NCBI lineage: Eukaryota > Viridiplantae > Streptophyta > Polypodiopsida > Cyatheales > Cibotiaceae > Cibotium > Cibotium barometz. The sequence continues at coordinate 45,355,577 of NC_141071.1, read as the reverse complement.
TGCTTGCCTCTCTATATGCGAGGTTTCCTCCTCTTGTGTGAGATTAGAGCTTGCTCACTATCATCTATGACCTCTTGTCCAAAGAAGTCATTCACCATGTCATCCATGATGAGATTCCTTTCTTCCTTGTGTGGCAATGGTGGAGGCACCTCATTCATTAGTTGGGGAAGATGAGTCTCAGCCATGCTTTCCATATAAAGCCTTGCCACCTTCCGCACTCTACCCGATGTCACCAAATGGTGTGGCATGTTACCTAGAACACTCCTATGGTTCTCCTCTATGTCATCATCCGCACTTGGTCATGCCACTGCCTCATGAAGACCATATGTTTAGACATTCTCAATTGTTATGCGATGTTGTCATATATATTGGCCCTTGTCGATCACACACACATCGAATGTTTTACCTCAACCATGCCTCAGATCCAACTTCCGGCCCTTGATGATCACTGTAAGACATCTTTAACCTGGCCAAAACTAATTTAGGGTTCATAAAAAACACACAATAACATCCAGTAATGCAACCACAGCAGTGTTTTTCTGCTGCTCATCACCAGCGAAGCTAGCAGTGAAATTTTGCTACTCACCAGTGACCTACGAAACTTTGATTGTCGCCCTAAATCACCGCCGTCGAGTGTCAATACCTACCTACTTTCCTATTGCTGCACATGTATAGCTACGCCTGTAGCTTGAGTTTTCCTCCCACCTCAGCCCATCCCTCAAGGGTGTTGGATCAATCAAGTCTCCCTCTCCAAGGTAAGCACTTCTTATTTTCTTCTCTCTTTCATGGTTTCATGTCTTCTTCCAAGCATTCATGGAAAGCTTGGAAATAGTTATATGTGAGCTTCTCTCCCTTCCCCTCTCTCCTTTTCTCCCTTCCCCTCTCTCCTTTTCTCCCTTTCCCTAACCCTAGCCTAATGCATAGAGCTCTAATAGAGAGGTTTCATGGAGAGCTCTCCATCAAAGCTTTCTATTAAGCATTCTATGCATTATGCTAGGGTTTAGGCTTAACATAAACTAGTTTTTCTTTTCGCTTATGCATTAACAGTAGGGTTTACAGAACTCACCTCTTTTTTCTCTTGCTCTTCTTGCTTACTAATGTGTTAATGTGAGGACTAACTTTTTTATTTATTATGTTTCTTTTTTGTAGGATTATTCAAGTGAGCAAGGTTTTGGGCATATCCTCTCATACAGTAAGCCCTCTTTATTCATTTGCACTTCTTGTCTTTGTGTTTTTTCACCCTTGGGTGCCGGGGACTAGGGTTAGGTCAATAGGCTAGGGCTATGCATAAGGGCTAGGCTATGCATAGCCCTCTTATGCAATAGGGCTAGGCTATGCATAGCCCTCTTATGCAATAGGGCTTATGCTACATAGGCTTTATGCATAGGCTTTATGCATAGGACTTATGCATAGGCTTTATGCATAGGACTTATGCATAGCCTTATGCATAGGGCTTATGCATAGCCCTCTTATGCAATAGATCTATGCATAGCCTTATGCATAGGGCTTATGCATAGCCCTCTTATGCAATAGATCTATGCATAGGGCTTATGCATAGTCCTATGCATAGGCCTTATGCATTAGCCCTATTATGGAATAGGCCTCTTATGCAATAGCCCTCTTTATGCATAGCTCGCTTATGCAATAGGGCTTATACATAGGCTGTATGAATAGGCTATATGAACTAATGTTTTGATTTATTATGATAATCTTTTGTAGGTCTATTCAAGCGAACGATCTCCAAGGGCATAGGCCATGCATACGGTTCATATGGATTCGGCTACTAGTAGAGGTAAGCCCTCTTTGTTTATGCCTCTTCTCTTTGTGTTTTTGCACCCTTGGATGCCGAGGATTAGGTTTAGGTTAAGGCCTATGCATAGCCCTTATGCATAGGCCGTATGCCGTATGCATAGGCCGTATGCATAAGTCGTATGCATAGGCAATATACATATGGCATATGGCCTATGCATAGGGATTATGCCGTATCCTATGCCATATGCATATAACCTATGCATACGGCTTATGCATAGGATACAGCACAAGCCGTATGCATAGGCCATATGCCATATGCATACAGCCTATGCATACGGCTTATGCATAGGCCTTATGCATAGGCCGTATGCATATGGCCTATGCATACGGCATATGGCCTATACATACAGCCTATGCATAGGCCTTATGCATAGGCCTATGCATACGACATACGGCCTATGCATACATCCTTATGCATAGCCCTTATGCATAGGCTGTATGCCGTATGCATATGGCCTATGCATACGGCTTAAGCATAGGTCTTATGCATAGGCCATATTCCATATGCATACGGCCTATGCATACAACCTATGCATACGGCCTATGCAATACGGAATACGGCCTATGCATATGGCATATGGCCTATATACATACCGCTTATGCATACGGCCTATGCATAGGTCTTATGGATAGGCCTTATGCATAGGCCATATTCTGTATGCCTATATAGAGGTTCTCTCCTTTCTCACTTTTCGGATGAAGCAAAGTTTGCAAAAAGCATCCTTCAAGCAATCGATATGTTAATGGGTGCATCTTCCTCCTTGTGGGTTTTTGTAAATTGCCTTTTTTGCTTCTTGATAAAGGCTTACATTAAAGCATTAGGGATTAAGCCTTAAAGCTTTTATGCTCATTAAAGAATTATAAGGCTTTTCATATTCTTTGAAAGCCCATAGTTTAAAATCTCTCTTATTTTTTACAAGCCTTAAAACTCTCTACATCAAAGCTTTTTCCTTTTCAAAGAAAATACCTAATCTTTGTTCATTAATCTTTTCTACCCAAAATCCATCAAGTTTCCTTCCTCTCTTTCTAAATTTATGCGAAACCTTTTCTTACAAACCAAAATTCCCAAGTGTCCATCTAAAATCACACATGATAGGAAAATTTTGAAATTAAGAATCTCAGCCTCTTATCAAGTGAAGATTTATGATCTAGGCTACACATGGGGCGATGGGAGAAGGGGGAATGAAGCATGACTCAAAATGTTTCTTTCAACAAAAATCTCCACTCTTGGCTTAAACATAAATTTGAGTCAAACGAGGAGAAAAAGAGCTGAGTTCTATTTTTGCATTTTTTTCCTTAATTTCCCTCAATATAACTATTAAACTTTTTCATATACTACAAACACTATAATTGAACTTTTGAAAAAGGCTAGACATTTTAATTGGAATGAAATACATGACCAATCCTTTCAAGCTTTAAAATATGCTTTAACTAATGTACGAGTAATTTGACTTCTAGCTTTTCATCTCAACGACCATTCTTGTTGTCATTACTAATGCAAGTGGGCATGGGTGTGCTGTCCTGCTTATGCAAGATGGCCATCCCATAGCTTATGAGAGTCAAAGTTCTTGAAAGGGATTATAGTACATATCATAAGAAGCTTTGTGCTATAGTTCATGCCCTTAGGTTTAGAAAACATTATTTAGATGGGTTTTAAATTCTTAATCAAGATTGATCAATAAAGTTTCTTTCTTAACATGATGTTTCTAGCCAACATATCAAGTGAACTTCCTTCATTCAAAGTTTTTAGCCCATGATCTAGTATCAAACTAGAAAGGAAAATGTTGTGGTTGATGCTTTGAGTCAAAGGCCTAGCATCAACAATATTTGTGCCATTAAGAGTTCAATCCTTTTGAATTCATGTGAGACACATATGAAAGATTCAGGTTTTGTTTTTAGAAATTTGGATTAAGCTACTTGATAGTCATTGGACTCCTGAAGACCATAATTTCTATAGTGATGTGATTATCTTTTATTCCAAAAACGGTTATACTTCACACATCCTTAAAAATAAACTTGTCTTAGAAGATATGCATCAACCCGCCATTTATGGGATATCACACTGATCAATTGGTCTTAAGGGAATTTTTTGGCTACATTTGATGTAGCCAAATTTGTGTGGCTCTAAGTGTGTTACATGCCATAAGATGAAGAGTTACAAAGGAAAATCTAAAGGACTTATCAATGCCTTTACCTATCCCTAATAAAACTTGGGAAAATTGTCAATGGAATGTATTATCATCTTTTCATCTACTACTACTCATTCCTTTACCTATCCCTAATGAATCTTGAGAACAAGTGTCAACAATGGACTTTATTATCGGCTTTCCATCTACTACTTCTCATAGCGATATAATTTGGAGCATTCTAGATTAGTTTATCAAATAACCTAATTTCTCGATAGTCATTGTTTCAAATACAGATTCCAAGTTCCACAGTAACTTTTGGATCTATTCTCTAACTTAAGCACCGAGTGAGATATTTTCATAGCCTTCCATTCAGAATCAACTGGATAGATTAAATTAACAAATAGCACTATGTTTGACCTACTTAGACCTTATGTGACTCAACAAAATTTTTCTTGGGATTAATATATTCATCTTCTTCAATTTTTTTATAAAAATACTCCTCACATGGCTATTGGTCGTGTATTTTTTGAGATTATTTATGAAAAAGAAAGATCTGTTGTAACGTACCCATCTTCACTAATAAAGAAATGTCCATGTAATTATGAGTTTTTATGGTATAAATATCAATAATTTTATTATTTGAGTCATTTCCACTTAGAATCTTCAAATTCTGAGCCCAAATTTGGAATCTGCGCGCGATTTTACCCTAATATAGGATTTTACAGCATCCAAAACGGACACCGGATCAAGCCTATACGCTAATTTCAATCATTTTAGTTAGAAAACGGCGACCTTTAAACCTTAATAAATGCACGACCACACGTCCGATTGACGAACGGTCTGAACCCCTGCGACCAGGAGAACCTCTCGGACAAAAAAAAAAAAAAAAATTTGCCCCCCGGGGCGGTCCGGCACGCAAATCGAGGCGGGCGCCCCAAATTTGGGTACCCCGCCCCAAAAATTTGGTCCGTACACACTTACTAGGGCGCCCGTACAATGGCCGCCCAAGAACCAAGGGACGGCTGCCCACTGTTTGGTCCACGCGTACCCTTAGGCGGACACCCAGACCGGATAAGGTACATGCGTACCACTCCTTTCCCAAACAACCGACACCGTACCTTTCCGGTAGACCCATGCAGGCCACTGATCCATAGCCTTTGAAGGTACACCGTCCTTTCGTCCCTGCTTTGCGCAGCGCCCGCACCCTCACCCCTCAGCTATATAAACCCTCGGGGTGCTCCTCAGTCGGCACGCACTTCTGTGTAGCGTATGCCTTGTTGTGCCGCCGTCCGTGCCGCCGTAGCGTACTTGCTGCAAGTACAGCCGCCCTTGCAGCCACCCCTCTCACACCCCCTCATTTGGCTCTTTTCAGATAAGCCAATTTTCCTCCATCCTCCTCTTGCCATGGGCCAGTGTCCTTAACTCTTCTCTCCCCTCCCCCCCCCCCTCCCCCCCGTGTGAATAGACTTACAGAGAGGCTTGCAGCAACCCCTCCCAGCCCTCTCCACGTTTTTGCCTTTGGCCTTAAGGACATCTCAACAATCCCCCCCCCCATTTGCGTAGACTTTAGTAAGGGATTTTTGGCTCAAGCGAGGGTTCGTGCGCCATATTCTTTTGCTCATACGGTGAGCAAACGAGCTCGGAATTCTGTCAAGAATAAGTATCCTATCCCTCGCATCAATGAACTTCTTGACAGGCTTCATGGGGCCAAAGTCTTCTCAAAAATAGATTTGAGGTCTGGTTACTATCAGATCAAAGTCAAGGAAGCAGATATACCCAAAACAGCCTTTAATACCCGTTATGGCCACTATGAGTTTACTGTAATGTCATTCGGGTTAACCAATGCTCCTGCAACCTTCAACCGCCTAATGCAAGATATATTCCGCCCGTACTTGGATGAGTTTGTGCTTGTTTTCTTTGATGACATCCTAATCTACTCCAAATCAATGGAAGAGCATGAGGAGCATGTGCGTAGAGTTCTGCAATTGCTGCGCAGACACAAACTCTATGCCAAGAAGAGCAAATGTACCTTCTTTACTCATCAAATTGAGTATCTTGGATTCATCGTCTCCAAAGATGGCATCTCAGTAGACCCTGCCAAAGTCAAGGATATTCTAGAATGGCCACCCCCTAAATCAGTTCGTGAAGTTCGTGGATTCTTGGGAATCACGGGTTGGTATAGGATTTTTATCAAAGATTATGCCTTGGTAGCTGCACCCTTGACAGATCTTCTTAAGAAGGATTGCAAAATAGTGTGGCTGCCAATCCATCAAAACAGCTTTGATCAGCTGAAAGTCATTATTACTTCTGCCCCAGTCTTAAAGCTTCCTGATTTCTCTAAGGAATTTGAAGTGGTTACCGATGCTAGTAGCCTAGCACTTGGTGGTGTCTTAGGCCAAGAAGGAAGACCAGTCGCTTATACTTCCCGCAAGCTGAAGCAATATGAAGCAAACTATGCCACCCATGATTTGGAACTCTTAGCAGTTGTTCATTGCCTCAAATTATGGAGACATTATCTCTTGGGAGGCAAATTCCAGCTTGTAACTGACCACAAAAGTCTAAAGTGGATCTTCACCCAGCCTAACCTCAACATGCGGCAAAGGAGATGGATTGAAATTCTACAAGAATATGATTTCGACATCAAATTCCGCCCTGGGAAAGATAATGTGGTAGCTGATGCACTTAGCCGCAAATCTTTCTTGAATGCAATTTCAATGCCAAATAATCCCATACTGGTCAAGGTGGAAGAAGTCTCATCTCATGACCCAGATTATCAGAGGATGATAAAGTTAGTAGAAGAAGGGGGACATTCAGAGAAAGAGAAGAATCTAATCAAGGGATACTCCACTCATGAAGGAAGCCTCTACTTCAATCACAGGCTATGTATCCCTAAGGATCCTGCTTTAAAGAAACTAATCCTCCATGAAGCTCATGATAGCCCTGTTGCAGGACACCCAGGTTATGCAAAAACATTAAATGCGGTAAGAAGGAGCTTTCATTGGGCAGGCTTGAAAAATGATGTGCTTCGGTACTTGAAACAATTTCTCTCATGCCAAAGGATCAAGACTGAAAGGGTCAAGATGCCTGGAAAGCTTCAACCCTTAGATATTCCCCAAATGAAGTGGGAGTGCATTAGTATGGATTTTGTCACAAGTCTCCCCACTGTTCAAGGAGGATATGACTCCATTCTAGTAGTAGTGGACTTACTTACCAAAGTAGCTCACCTTATACCAGCAAAAAAGACCTTCAAAGCTTCTGATGTTGCTTGAATATTCATCAAGGAAGTCCTCAAACTTCATGGTCTCCCAAAAAGGATAGTAAGTGATCGGGATTCTGACTTCACTTCAAAATTCTGGCAGTCTTTATTTCAAGCTCTGGGGACTCAACTTTGCTTTAGCACAGCTTATCACCCAGAGACCGATGGCCAGACTGAAAGAGTCAATCAAGTAATTGAAGACATTCTCAGAGCATATTGTGGACGGGAACCCAGAAGGTGGATTCAATACCTTCCTCTGGTAGAATTTGCCTACAATGCGTCTTATCATCAAAGCATAGGAATGTCACCATTCAAAGCACTCTATGGGCAAGAATGCTTGTCTCCTCTAAATTTCTCTGATCCGACTATAAGAGTTGAGGCATCCAGGAAAATGCTCGAAGAGATGGAGGAACAAACCAAAGCTATCCAAAGGGATATTAAAGCTGCCCAAGATCGACAAAAGCATTATGCTGACAACAAGAGGTCTGAAAGGATGTTCAAGGAAGGAGACAAAGTTCTTCTACGAGTGCGCCCCAAACGAAGTTCTCTATCACTTGGGAAATATAAGAAGCTCAGCCCTAGGTATTGTGGTCCTTATACAGTTATCAAGTGTCTAGGTAAAAGTGCCTATAAACTCCAACTTCCAGCCCATATCAAAGTCCATAATGTATTTCATGTAAGTTTGTTAAAGCCATATGTCCCCAGTCTCGATCATATTCTCGATGATGAACGAGTTGTAATCCCTACTCAAGGAGTCCTTGAATTACAGCCCAATAGCATCATAGATTCTAGGGAAAGGCAACTCCGAAATAGAACTCTTGTAGAACATCTAGTTCAGTGGAAAGATTACCCTCAAGAGGATGCAACTTGGGAAGATGAAGCTACACTCTTAAAGGATTATCCCCAATTCATGACGAGATGAGGACATCTCGATTTCTTTAAGGGGGGAAGGATGTAACGTACCCATCTTCACTAATAAAGAAATGTCCATGTAATTATGAGTTTTTATGGTATAAATATCAATAATTTTATTATTTGAGTCATTTCCACTTAGAATCTTCAAATTCTGAGCCCAAATTTGGAATCTGCGCGCGATTTTACCCTAATATAGGATTTTACAGCATCCAAAACGGACACCGGATCAAGCCTATACATTAATTTCAATCATTTTAGTTAGAAAACGGCGATCTTTAAACCTTAATAAATGCACGACCACACGTCCGATTGACGAACGGTCTGAACCCCTGCGACCAGGAGAACCTCCCGGACAAAAAAAAAATTTCGCCCCCCGGGGCGGTCCGGCACGCAAATCGAGGCGGGCGCCCCAAATTTGGGTACCCCGCCCCAAAAATTTGGTCCGTACACACTTACTAGGGCGCCCGTACAATGGCCGCCCAAGAACCAAGGGACGGCCGCCCACTATTTGGTCCATGCGTACCCTTGGGCGGACACCCAGACCGGATAAGGTACATGCGTACCACTCCTTTCCCAGACAACCGACACCGTATCTTTCCGGTAGACCCATGCAGGCCACTGATCCATAGCCTTTGAAGGTACACCGTCCTTTCGTCCCTGCTTTGCGCAGCGCCCGCACCCTCACCCCTCAGCTATATAAACCCCCGGGTGCTCCTCAGTCGGCACGCACTTCTGTGTAGCGTATGCCCTGTTGTGCCGCCGTCCGTGCCGCCGTAGCGTACTTGCTGCAAGTACAGCCGCCCTTGCAGCCACCCCTCTCACACCCCCTCATTTGGCTCTTTTCAGATAAGCCAATTTTCCTCCATCCTCCTCTTGCCATGGGCCAGTGTCCTTAACTCTTCTCTCTCTCTCTCTCTCTCTCTCTCTCTCTCTCTCCCCCCCCCCCCCCCCCCCCCGTGTGAATAGACTTATAGAGAGGCTTGCAGCAACCCCTCCCAGCCCTCTCCACGTTTTTGCCTTTGGCCTTAAGGACATCTCAACAATCCCCCCCCCATTTGCGTAGACTAAATTAGTAAGGGATTTTTGGCTCAAGCGAGGGTTCGTGCGCCATATTCTTTTGCTCATACGATGAGCAAACGAGCTCGGAATTCAGATCCGACTGAAGCGTTTCGATCGCAGCAGCGAGCTCTACAGGGCGACGCCTAAGATGGCCTCATCCCGGAGACGACAAAATATTACCTCAAGAGGCGCACGTAACAACGAGATGGAGGGAGATGCGCCCAACGCGGCTCCAGTCTGCCCTTTTCAAGCCCCTCAAGGAAACGGTGGCCAGGTTAGCTTGGTTAATTTTCAAAAGAAGAGATTTTTCCTTAAATTAGTATTAATGAATGGTGTCTTTTCCTCTTAAAATGACGACATAAAAATTATATGAAATTATGAATTATGTGATGTTGTTTTCGATAAATTGCGTTGAAATTGCTATCTTCATGAATTGTGAATGCTATACTTAGAAAATTGCATTGAAGTTGTTATCTTTGGAATTCAAGATTTTTTTTGGCTTCAACGCTAACTCCGTTCCGTGCTTGTGTAGCCGGGCGGCGTCGTTAGCAAAGCCCGGTAATGGTCCAAGGTATCCCTCATACCTTTGGAAGAATAAGGATTGCCGATTGAGGCGAGAGATTATGAGGCTGCCTAGTTCTGAGGGCCCAGGCTAGTACGGTAAATAAGCCCACCCTAGTGCGCAGACATCCCTCTGAGGGGCGGGAGGATCGAGCGATGGAGCCTGAGAGGGCGACAGGCCGGCTTGAGTCCTCGCCAGCGGCCGACGATGAGGTGTATGGTCCCGTAGGATATTGCCCAGCATGTAGAGGCTGGAAGGCCGAATTCTAGATCATCGGCAGAATAAGAATAAGAGAGCCGGATTGGCTTGTATGGAAATGGATTCATGTATAAACTTTTTATATAATTGCATCTTGTCTTTGGTATGATTGTATTGTGTAAGAAGGCTGTTATAACGAACCTTGTGAAGAAGGGTCCTAATTAAGGAATATGCTTATTTATGTCAAACAGTGTGGTAGTATTAATTAGAAAACAAATTGATGCGTGAGTAGGGTGGAAAGTGGGAGGATGGAGTGCCCTGACGGCACCATCCTACAGATGGGTGGACCCGATTAGTCGGGTAGCTTTCCAACAAATTAAGTGAAAGCCCTACGTTAGATAGTTAGGTTCTTGGGCAACTCTATTTAAGAAGACTAGGCCAGCGGCTGTGCCTTGCATAAGATGAGGAAAAAAACGTTGTCTCTAGAAATCAAGTCTAGTAGTTGCCCAATTTTTGATCAATTGCCCTATGGGTGATTTGATGTTTAGGAAATCACGCTCCCCCTGCGGGATAGAGCAAGGTCATACCTATAAATCATATCCTTGAATCTCTACAGGGTCAAGGTGTCGATGAATAGAAAATTTTTTTCCAAGATAAGACTTAGCGGACTATCTTAAGTGTTTCTCCCATTTTTAAAGGGAGGAACCTTACATCTGTGATTGAGCTTGTAAAAGCTAAGGAATGCAAGCCTCATATTTATGCATACAAAAGTGTAACACATGCAAGCCAATCCTTTGTAAAGTAAATGTATGGTCTTGGCCTAAATTGGCTATTGATAATGCACCCCCCATCTGGAATCAAATGGATACAGTGAAGTAACAAGTAAAGTCAATATTAGATGATTAGGGAAAAATCTCATATTTTGGGAATCAATCACTCTATTTAATTTTGGATATATCTTAAACATGCTAACTCCAAATTTCTCGGAGATTGTTGATCTAGATTGTACTCTTCAAGATCTTTCCAATGATATGTCATATAAGGGGGTTTTGACAAAATTTTGGTCAAGTTCACCATGATCCCATTTTTCAAATGGGAATGGGATTTTTTCCAAATTATTTAATATGGTGTTAGTAGCACTATCTTTGACCTGCTTTTGTGTCTCAAAACGACCTTCTTCTTGGGATTAGTCCATTCATTTTCTCTAGTTTTCTTATAACAATACTCCTCGCATGGTTATTATTTGTGCACCTTTTTGAGATTATTTATGGAAAAGAAAGAGCCATGCTTGAACTTGTAAGAGATAAGGCATGCAAGCCTCATATATATTCATGCAAAAGTGTGACACATGCAAGACACTCCTTTGTAAAAATAAATGTACATTCTTGGCCTAAAGTGGCTTGGCTTCAATAATATATAAATACCAATGCATGGGAGAAGGCCACATGCATGGGGGGGGATTATAACTATTCTTATGTGTGGTGTTATTTTTTTGAGCTATGGGCCTTATTGATGTGTATGTATTTTATTTTATCTCTTTAGTTTATTTTCAAGGATATTTGAGCTATGGGCTTTATTAATGTGCATGTATTTTTTTTAATGTTATTTTTTCTCTTCCTAGTTTAAATAGATCTTTTAGTTCTTTTCGTGTCACTTACACCCTAAATTTACTATATCCTATCTATGTAAGGTTTTTTCCTTTTGTTTAGATATATTAAACACACAAAATTGTATACCCTAAACTTAGTAATCCATACCATGTTATTTTTTTCTCATATATGGCTATCATACCAAATCATGTAGAAGGGGGAATGAGTTCAATCCTTGACACATATAGTATAATATATAATTGGACCTTCCCATGAACTTGGCTATTGGTATGTTAACTTTGCCAATTTACCTTTGCACTCTACTTCCTAGATGCTCACCATGGAAATAGGGGATGCTTTTGGCAATGGGTTGAGTTTGTGTCATTGATTTCACATGTAATTATTGAGAACAACAACCAACTTCTACTAGTTGAGAATTGTATTACTACATGTTGCATGCATTTGAAGGTTTCCCTTTATTCATGATGTTACTTTTTTATAATAGACATATTCATGGGCACAATGAAGGAATTTTCTCTACTACTCTCATGTGAAAGCTGACTCACTCACTGACTCCTGCACTATAAAAAACATATATTTATATGTGTATATGCAGGCCTACACACACACACACACACACACACATATATATATGAGCTATTTGATCTACATAGAAAGATATGCACATGTACTAAATGCATGTATATATGTGTGTGTGTGTGTGTGTGTGTGTGTGTGTGTGTGTGTGTGTGTGTGTATCAAGCTCATCTAGTGAGGCGGTGGACACTGATGACCCACCTGGGGGATAGGCCCCACACGTACACCATTGGCATGGTTGGTGAGATCATGGGTAATATGCGGCCAGTGGGATGACAGGCTGTGCGACAGCCATTCTAGAGACTGGCATAGTTATAGCGCCAGCTCATTTAGTTGGGTTCACACTATAGAGAACCCTAGTATGTATTTGGTTGAGTACCTTTTCATATTGTGTCTACTCTTATCTTTGTATATGGTGTGTTGAGTGTTATGTGAAGAAGAAGAAGATTTTCAACCTCTCACCTTGTGTGTTCTCTTTTAGGGTTTTGTGAGTGTGTGTGTGCTTGCAAGAGCTCAAGCTCTCTTCTCCCTTGCATCTTTTCATGGTATTAGAGCCTGGTTAATGCTAAGGGCTAAGCTGCAAGCAAGAGAAGCATAGAAAGCGGTACGAGGGTAAGAGCTTCATCTACTCTTCCCTATTTGTGTTGGCAACTACACCCTTGTCGGGAGCTCTACGGGAGGCACCGGCAAACGATCTCTGATTGAGGAGCTTTCTTTGCGGCAGTAAAGCTATAGGGCAACTATACTATCCTATTGGATAACATTTTTGGGCCGAAAACGCGTTTCGGGCGCGTTAGGACCTTCGTTTTTCAAAAAACAGGCGATTTCGAGCACTGCGGATAAGTCATCAATTCTATGCAGAAGTCTGTTTTAAGAACTGTAGGAAGACAGATTGGTTGTGCAGACATTGTGTGTGCTGCAAGGAGGTAAAACAGTTGCCATTGGGTGTATGTATGCACATTGAGGTCACTGGTTGTGACACTTGAGTGTAGTACAGTACCGCTGTAGAAAATACAGCAACTTGTGCAGGACAACCAAAGTGCTGTTTCTGGTAAATTTGTGTGTCTAGCAAGATGTCAAATGATGGCATAAACCAGATTGTTGCTGAGAAGCTTGATAAGAACAACTTCCATGCTTGGAGGTTCAGGTTGACAAATTTGATGGGAAAGAGTTACTGGGACTACATAGAAGGTGAGCATGAAGAGGCAAGCACTGGAGATACCAGAGATCAATTCGACTGCTACTGCAAATGTGAAAGAATTCAAGGATTGGAATCAAGGAGCCAGAAAATTTATGTATTGGCTCTCTATCAGTATATAAGACACCATGATTGGGCACATACGGGATGCCAAGTCCCCCAAGGAGGCGTGGGACACCTTGGTAAAACTCTATGAAACGAATACCAAGGCACGAAAGATACAGTTGAAGAATGAGCTTCATATTGTGGAGAAAAAGAGTATGTCTGTGACTATGCATTGAAGATCAAGGGTATTGTGGAATCCCTTGCATCTATTGGTGTTTCAGTAGATGATGATGATAAGGTGGAAGTCTGTCTACGTGGTCTCGGGCCACAATATAAGGCGTTCAAGATGTCTATTCAGACTCGGGAAAACATTCCCAATTTCACAGATTCGGTGTCTATGTTGATTATAGAAGAGAAGAGCTTAGGTGAAGACCAACAATCTTCATAAAACAAAAACAGTTCAGAGCAACAGGCCTTCTACACAAGTTTAGGAAGAGGACGAGGTAGAGGAGGCCATGGACGTAGCCAAGGAGGTGGCCGAATAGGTAATCAGAATCATGGCCAGCAGCAATAACAACAACAATCCCAGAATTCACAACAACAATAACACGTAGGTGGAAGAGGCCAATTCAGAGGCAGGGGGAGTCAAAGAGGTCGTGGAAATTGGCAAAGGCAGTATAATGATACCACAAAGGCAGAGTTCAAGACTTCAAATTCTTTGACACATGTAGGAGCATTAAGGAAGTCCTTATACAACATGCCTACATGCGGAATCCCACTCCATAGACCAAACTATCAACAGTAAATGTTTTTACATTATGTTTATGTAATGTGTTTCATTTCTATACTTATGTTTCTCTTGTATTCGTCTGTATAGATATATATATCCTTCAAACTTGGTTGACTGGCAGCCTATAGATAGTATTGTGGGAATCTTCGATGTTTTTCATGCATCTATTGGTGAGCAGCTATACAAAGAAACATCCAGTAGGTCTTTGGCAGAGAGAGGAGTTTTCTTTTATAATGAATTTTACACGGCACCTCATAGTGTTACAAGTTATGGATCTTTGAAAGCATTACCACTACCTTCATTTGATAGTCCCAGAATGGCAACAGCAGAAACAAGTGAGTGCTTTAGATTAAAGATATACCAAGACGTGCAAAGGTATATAAGACCAAATGTAGCAAATCGTCAGGTGAAAATCGTTTTCTTTGTGCCATTGCATGTTTTTGTCGACTTCTTTGACGACGAGGTCAAAAAAACATTGTCAATGTTTATCTGTAAATCAGAGAAATGTTTGGATTTCTTAGGTCAGAATTGGGATGTGAAAGAATTAAATGGGGTTACCTACAAAATCCATAGGAAATCTATTGTCTGTAAATATATGATTGGCTCCTAGAATTTTATTTTGGCCTTTCATTATATGAGATGGCATTATGTCAATGGAAAACTTGTAGCAATTGATCAGGACTTGGAGGATGACATTGAAAATCCATTGATGTTATTAGAGGTATGGTTTGAAACATGAGCTCTTGACTGTACTCAATATAATGTCAAAAATCTCACTACTTCAAGTGAGAACAGACTTGGAAAATGAGGATGACCTATAAGTGCCTGATGATTATGTGTTCAAGTAGTGCAACGGCCATAAGGTATGTTATTCAATCTAACCTCAAAAAAGTATTCATTCCAAAACTACGCCATAATCATTATTACTTATATAGATTACTTTGATTTTTGGAAATATGTACCAAGAAAAGAAAGGACCATTCAATGTAAAGACATTACAAGGAAGCAAGTTTTCATGATGCAAATGACCATCACATAGAGATAAATGGAGATAAATGTATTTTTGATAGCATATAGTTACATCAATCATGACAACATTTTGTATTTCTTAGAGCAATAGAAACTAAGACAAATATTCTACATTTTCTTATTGGATGTTTAAAACATTGATAGCATGTTCTCATTTTTTCCTACGAAGCATGCTATTATGTGTGGGATGATTCTTGTTGTTGGGGCACTGAGGCTTGTCGTTGAGGGGGTGCTTGCTCTTCGAGACGCTCTTGGGGTAGTTTCTCTTTCGGACGCTCTTGGGGTGGTTTCTCTTTTGAAACTCAAGCTTGCTATTATTGCGAGGTTGAAGCTTCCAAATTGATGTCTTCAGATTCATCAGATTCTGGAAGCTCGACAACAAACGTGTCGACTTATGTTCGGGGGTACTACCGTGGCGGTGGTCCTGGTCGTAGCCGTGATGGAGGGAGCACAAACGCAACAGGGATATTAGGCAGCATGCTATGAGTGTTGACAATAATATGCTCAATGGCCTCTTCCCTAAAAAGCCCTAAATCCACATCGGAGTATCCTGATAATCGTGGATTCTATAAAAAGCCAAAAAAATAGACATGTGCGGTCAAAGAATGAGGAAGGAAAGTAACATATCATTAAAAAAAAGGAGCATGCCTACATTTTCTGCGGGCGGGTAATGAGAGAACTAAATGTAGCAACAACTTTGCATTGTAGCATACCCTCCAACCGCAACTATGGCCATCCCGTTGCTGTGTGGGACTCTGCATCTCACAGTCCTTGTGTGTTCTAGTAGTGTGTCCTGGATTATGGCCTCAAGAGCAGTTATTAGCTTTCTAACCGATCTGCACAAAATAATACTGTTGTCAATACTACTGAAAGTCCTCTAACTACTTCTCCTTCTCTCTCTCTCTCTCTCTCTCTCTCTCTCTCTCTCTCTCTCTCTCTCTCTCTCTCTCTCTCTCTCATTACAATATATAAATACTGAATGTATGGACTTACTATCTCACGGTGCCATGGAATTCTTCACCTGAATTGGCCAAGTAACAAGTCTTGGATTCCATATCATAAAAGATCAAACTCCAGTGTGAACTACAACATGCAATTAGGACTATCAAAAGTAACATCAAAAATATATAGTAAATATAGGTCACAATACTAAGACTATAAATGAGATTGCATGTCACTTACTCTTCATTGTATGCCATTAGGATTATTTGAGCTACATCAAAATTTATCGAACTAAACCACGCACATACATCAACCAATGAAGTATGTTGTGCAGTAAGAATCAAGGAAAGAATGGAATCTACAATATATACACGATTTTGAACATCGAATGGGAGATTTGATATAACCAAGCTGCACAAGATTACATTATATTAGTTAATTTGGACAAGCAACCCACTTTACAATCACGATGATGAAAAGGACGTAGCAAACCTTAGAACTGTTATGATAATTCTATCGTTGAACTCCCTTAAAACATTGGATAAAACATCAATCTCCTCCACATCGAAAGGGAAAAATTGCGCGGTGCCTCGCACCGAAAGTCTAACGTGAAATGAGGAGACAAAATAACTCAAAGCTCTCACATTCGACTTATGCATTTCTCGAATAGCTGATTTCTTTAACCGCAATTCTTGGAGCTCCTGCATCCTGGCTTGGTCACCAATCCTTTGTGCGTTGAGCCTTGTGTCATGTGAATGACTAGCCTCTGTCACTTCTGTGATCTTAAATTTCTTCGTCAAAGGTGGGATTTCCAAAATTCCCTTCATTCTCTTGTCACTAAGTAGGGCGACGAGCTCTAGTGTACGGTCATATCTGAACTTGAGCAAATGAAGCGAGTTCATGTCTTTCGGCATCACAGTGATTCTGTGTGCATGCGCGGCAAGGACATAGCTATCCTGAAAAAACTCGACAAGTGAGTCTTCTGCAACCTCTTACAAACATCCTAGGGAAAAGGCCTACCAACGCATATTAATGCCAAAATTCTCGCATATAGACCGGACTACATGCTGGAATGGCAACTTCGGAACCGCGCAATGCATATGTTTCTCCATCTTCCTTAGTTCAAGAAGGACGGATCTATGTTGGTCGTATCTGCGTCTCCTCCATTGAGCACAGTGCAGGCATTTTCTTTCCCAAACTAGCTTCTCTACCTAATTGAGGATCATCTGTAGATGAGAGCCTTGTAGTCTTCTTCATATGCGCCATCTGAAAATAGTCATAATGTTACATGATAAGCTTCTCAATAAATACATAGGACAATAATACAAAAACTATTGAAAAAGTTAACTTGGATAACAAATTAGCTTCAAATCACTACAACGCAATATGGGTACTTCAGATAAAATCTACATCAACTCCTCGCGTTGTATTGATTTCTCAAAGAAACCCTTTCATTTGACAAAATAACACAAGAATAATACACCTAACAACACCTATGATGATAAAATAGGTCCAAATCACTACATTGCAATAGAGGCATATCGGACCTAATCGTCATACCCTCAACGTGCTGTAGTGATTTCTTGCAGAGAGTGTTTCATTTCACAAAGTAGGTCATGGAAATAAGTAATAGATAACATACATGACATAGAACAATGTATAGGACAAGAAAGTATGTCCAAAACACTATAACGTGATATGGCTACATCAGAAAAAATCATAATTCATTCTTCGCGTCGTGGTGACTTGTCAGACATTGCCTTTCGTTTGCCAATATCTAATGAACGTAGGTAAAACATGATATATATGATTGAATATAACATTTAAGACCAGGAGTGATTGCTTGATAACTTACCAAAGAATTACGTAGGAAAAATATTGAAGTGATGGCGTTTGCTTGATAAATCATCGCAGAGATGGCGTAGATGAGGCACGGCGGAGGAATACATGCAGCTAGGACACTTGACATTTACCGAGGATGAGTACCACATTTATCGAGGAGACAAGCACGACACACATGCAAAAGAGCATGTCCACACGTGCCAAGGAGGACGTGGGGCCGTACTCATGATGATTACGATCCATCAAATTTTGACAAATGTCATCATATGTGCGTAGAGCACGTGGTGTGTCATCATGCATGTCTGCCCACGTGTACAAACCGTTAGTTTTTGTGGATAAAGGTGACCAACATTCATTATTCGCTTCTTGCTCGTGCAATTTTTCTCGCAAACATCACCTTCACCCTGCTTCTTGCTCTCTACAGTCAACTTCATTGGTTGCTTCTTGCTCTGAATTTCGCGATATGTTTTCGAATATTTCCGTGTTTTAATTTGGCCGAAGTTATATAATTGTTTTATAAATATTCCATCAAAGATTGTTGCTTTTAGAATTTTAATAGTTTAATTTATTTCTCATATTTCATCAAATCACTACAACACGAAGAGGGATCTCGGTGAGAACTAACGTATCCATATCGCATTGTAGTGATTTTTCCCACAATGGTAATTTGCTTGCATAAATTTCTTGAAAGCACTACAACGTGAGAAGAGGTCTTGGGTGCGAACTCTCTCAAGCATATCGCGTTACAGTGATTTGTCCTACTGTCGTTCTTTTTTTACTTTTTTAAAGATTTCATCGTTTAGATTTTAAATTTTCCACAATGGTAATTTGCTTGCATAAATTTCTTGAAAGCACTACAACGTGTGAGAAGAGGTCTTGGGTGCGAACTCTCTCAAGCATATCGCGTTATAGTGATTTGTCCTACTGTCGTTCTTTTTTTACTTTTTCAAAGATTTCATCGTTTAGATTTTTAAGAAATTAATATTTTCCTTACAAATAATTGATCAAATTACTAGAGCGCGAAGAGGGGAGTTGGTGAGAACTCTCCCACCCATATCACGTTATAGTGATTTGTACTACTATCGTTCTTGTAGTGATTTTTCTTACCATCGTCATTGCCTTTGAAATATTTTATCAAATCACTATAACGTGAAGAGAGGGCTCCATGGGAATTCTCCCACACGTATCGTGTTGCAGTGATTTTGGCACATTTTTCCTTGCTATTTAATTTTCTCACTAATATTTCATCAAATTACTACAACGCGACTAGAGATGTCGGTGAGATTTCTCCAACGCTTATCGCGTTATACTGATCTGGGCTAATCCTTTATTATCTTACACAAAACTTTTGTCGTCCTCCTGACATATTTCCTGGCTTGTAGATGGAACCTTTCGGGATTGAGGTTGAGTCTGATGCTGGCCTTCTTCTATGAAAAGTTGTTCGACTTCCTGTATAAAGTTCGACAGCATGCCATCCTAAAATCTTACGCATGTTTAATTTCAATTTCTCCATCAAAGACATGATTGTTTTTTCTCGTTCAGCAATTTCAACAGACCACTTTGAGTGGTATAGTCATGTTTGACGGCATCCAGTACGTGCACGTGAATGATATCGTGCCTTCAACAACCCTAAGACAAAAGTTAAACATGGATGTTTTAAAGGTGCCAGGTGTGATAAGAAGAAGACACATAGTAAGTGCCCCATTCACAATCTCAAGTGTCGTCTTGTTGTTCTGACCACTATGGATTTATCTACTACCTGCATGTGCTGCTTGAGGATGAAGAAGTTGCAAATGAAAAAACTGAGGAGAAGCAAGAGGAACCTCCAAGAGCAGAAGATGAAGTTCAAGATATTGCGGAGGAGATAAACTTGGCTAAGTGAGAAGTTGGATATTGATGCGCTCATAAGAGAAGACACCTTAGTGGTTACAGGTGACGAGCAACCCTCTATGATAGAGGAAGCAGGGGACATTCCAACGCCACTACTCCCCACATTTCCTATTGGTGACAAAGAATATTTGTTAATTACAGATATTCAAGCTGTCTTTGACATAAGGGAAGGCCACTGTCTGGCCATCATTGCACAGAATCTTGAGGAAGATGAAGATTTTGTGGATCCAGATTTGGATAAGTATCTCTTATTGGATTCAAATGTCAAGAATAGTGAGTTCCATTCTGCTCTGCCGACACATTATCCATGATGTACAAGGATGCAAAAAAGCTATGAATCTAGCCTTCCCACTGAAGGGGAATTTCAAGCTATTCAGCAAAGACTTAATATTTCACACATGGGAAGGGAAGGGGAATCCTCATCGATGGTCCAAGACACTAACTCAATAATCAATAAATGGACAAATGAATTACTTGTTAATGAGACGAAAATCAGAAGGTGTGTTTGCTTTTGTTAATTACTTTTTATCGTGCTGCGTAGCTTATTCTATTTGTTGTGTTGGCTCATTCGACAATATTGTTTTGCAACTGGTTGTGTTTGAGGGGATGAGTTTCTTGGTCGCGCAGCAATAGGCAAACGCGTGGGAGGACTCGGAATGTGGACTCAGCACTAGGAAAGTACATAAACAAATTGAAGTTTCCACAATTCATTATATTCCACAAGAAATTCTTGAAAGATAATGCAGAATTTCCTTTGTTTGCAATCAAGACATTATCCAGATACCTTGGGGCATATCCAGTCAGGTGGAATGCAGACAAAGTCATGTAAAATTTCCTTTGTTTGCAATCAAGACACTATCCAGATACCTTGGGGCATATCCCGTCAGGTGGAATGCAGACAAAGTCATGCTTTTGGAGAAGCAGTTAGCATTGCGAATCTTTGGGCAGGGCCCTGGAGTCTATGCACTAAGGAGTAAATATTACTTAGCCTATACTGCTTATGGATTGGCGTGTGGAATTAAGGATCCCAATATGCTAAGTGATTATGGCAAAAGAGAGCTTCTAGAATTCACAAAACCGAGGGTTCCTCCAGTTTGCCAGTTTTTACAGGATGTTGCAAAGCCATCTTCAAAAAGGGCAAGGCTTCATGCACCCGAGGATGTTAGTGAGCAGGTTAAGGAGTAGTAGTATATTCCTATCTCTTGTAATAATATTCTCTCTCGTGTAATCTCATGCGTGTAATGTCATGATAGTTTTGCATATGATCATTTCTGAATTTGAAATGTTAATGGATCTATGGGTATCCAAATCTTCCCATTTCTTTGTTCTGTTACTCGCCATTCTGCATGCTTAATACTTGCATTAGATCTCCTCCATATATCTTATTTTCTTTCTTTCTTCACAAGTTTTATTGCTTGATTAACTTGGGATGCTTTAAACTACTGCTTCTTTTTGGCTTTGTGTACAAGCTTCCTATATGTCCACTGATGTAATTCCTCTAAACTGTTAGCTTTTTTTGCTCCTCTTACCAATAGGCAGAATGGTTGAGCAGATTACAGAATGGTGCAGCCAGTTGTTGCAATCTCCAGCTAGCTGCACCATTCTACCCAAAAAAAAATATCATGCTGCACAGGACACCTATTTATGCACCGATATGCATGCCGATATGTGTGCCAATATCTCTACGATGAAACTATAATTTTATCGACTCGTATACTGACGCTATACCAGTGCTAATACTATCGATGTTTATGTATATGAGTGGTACACCAGTGTGAGGTGAAAAAAAGAAAGAAAGACCACTGCCTCTATAGCCCTTCACCTCCCAAACTTTGGATAAAACACACGAACGGGGGCACCACCAGCCACACCGGCTGGAACACTTCTCACACTTCACCACACCACCCACACCAGAAAGACATCACAAAACAGGGGCACCATAGACAAAGCAAACACCCAGCAATTATATTCCCAGTCAAAACATTTCATACAAGCTTCTCCCGACACAGAAGCCTTACTCACACAACTTACAATCAAAATGTGGGTGTTAGTCATGGTGTCTCTTCATCGTTTCATCCTGGTGCCATAAGATAGACTCAAGAGAAAGGTAACCAAAATGTGGGTGTTGGTCATGGTGTCTCTTCATCATGTCATCCTGGTGCCATAAGATAGACTCAAGAGAAAGATAACCAAGGTAGGGTATCACACTCTCGGTATAATCTGAGACCTCGAGGGGATATGATCTCAGCTTGGGATATGAAGTATGCGGATGTCAAGTGGACATAGGATACATCATTAATGATGCCCATACTTTAGGTGAGAAAGAGTGGGTGGATGTTTTGCTAGAGAGAGAAGGCATTGAGGATCCTATGCAATATTGTAAGGAACCAGGGCCCTCAACTCTCTCTGTAGCCCATCACTTCTATGTGTGTCGCCAGCAGCAGCTACCCAAACATCTCTCTCTCTCTCTCTCACTCTCTGTGCTGATCCTCTGCCAGCCACTTCAAACCCAAGCACCACCTGCTCCTTGAACCCCTTCTCTTTGACGTGCTATCAACCCAACCAGCCTCTGCACGATCACTCAACCATACAAACACTCACTTCACTTCACTCCTGTGCATCCAGCCTCTCTCACGTTCACCAGCAACTGCTGCACCTGCAGCTGCCTCCATGTATCTCCCACAAGGTGGCTACCTGTCCTCAACTCGCCTGTCTTCAAGCGCCTCCGCAAGGCGATCCCCCTGCATCTCACCAGGCGGCTGTCTGCATAAGCACCCGCCAGCCCTCTTCACTGCTCTGTGCCAACCATTGCCACGCATGCCTTCACAGTTCCTTGCCAGCTGCTCTGGGCCAACCACTGCCACGCATGCCTTCAGCTTACCAGCCCGTTCGGTGCCTTCTGCAACTGCAGCACCTTCAGTCCTTGGACCCTGCATCCACGCCGTCAGCCAGTCAGCTGCGCTACCATACCGTCTGTCTCTCTCTCTCTCTGTGCTGATCCTCTGCCAGCCTCACAACAAACCCAAGCACCACCTGCCCCTTGTCTCTGCAATGCTATCGGCCCCACCAGCCAAGCAGCAACACCTCTGTCTTTCTCTCTGCTTCACTCGGCACCCGCTCACGCTGTCCACTGTCAGCTTCAGCTTCCGGTCTTTAGTACCTGCCTTTGCTTCATCATCCGGCTTCACCTAGTGGCCCACACCAGCCCACACTCTGGCCTATCACCGTTGTCCGCTTGTCCATAACCCTTTGCAACTGCACCCAAAGCGGCTCTTCTTCTCTCACACGTTGGTCAACCACACGACCACCACCGCGAGAGCCGCCAGCAGCAGCTGCTCTCCGCACTCTGGTATCCGGCACCTTCCAGCACTAGTCAGCTGCTCTCGCTGCAGAGGGCTCCCCTTTCTACAAGCCGGCACCTTCCAGCCACACGCCTTCAGCCACACTGCTAACCCCCACAGGGCGACCTCCTCTGCATATGCCCGCGCGGCGGCTGCGCCCAGCTGCTCTGCATAGCCCGGGCCCCTGCGCTTCTGAGGCCGTCAGCTAGCCCAAGGCGGCTCCTCCACGTTGCGTTACCACCACAAGGCAGCCTCTTCACTGTGTGTGCCTACGGCTATGCCCGAGAGCCCCAAAAAAAAAACAAGGCGACCACTTCTCTTTTTCCGCAGCTGCGCATCACCCGCCAACTCTCCACACTTTCCAGAACTCCTTCGCTGGCAACTACGTTGGCAACAGCCATGTGGCTCTCAATAAGTTGGCCACGTAGTTATCATTTTTTTATTTTTCTTCTAAGGCCTAAAAGATGGCTGCAATCACCCTTATGCTTTTCACCCAATGCTCTTGCATACATTGGCCCTTTCTTTCCTAATTGCCCATGCCTTCTTGCCTTCGAATACAACCTGGTGCCCATTCATACTTGGGGACGCATACACATATTTCAAGCTACCAAGCAGCTGATACCACCTGCAGAGCTGACCTTACTCTGGACAGGCCTACACAAGCCCAAAACAAAAGCCATCCATCCTGTACACCTGGCAACGCATTCAAAAGCCAAGTCTTCACACATGCCATGCACACATATGTACACAAGTCCAAAACACCTTTCAGAAAAACGCCTGACATACTTTGCCAACCCCCCCATCTGCTAGAGCATTTATGCTCAGCAGAGCAGCAGCAAAAGATAAAGTCCAACAGCTATCCACCAGGATCAAAAGGAAACAGCAACTCACCATCCCATTTCCCAATATCTGTGAAAAACCATGGCTGCATCACTGCATACCCAACATCAACCATATGCACCACAAAATCATTTTTGTCCACTTCACCCACAACAAACCTTCTCGTTTTTGAAACCTGTGGCATTGCAACCTTTAGCATCCAATTCATCAACACCAGTGAAGGCCAGGTTCCAACATCTTGACCTTTCTGCACACAAAAATCCAGATCCTTTCCAACAGCAGTGTCCACAAGCACTTCCAGCTCTTGTAATTCAGGCATCTCCTCACAACCATACAGCTCAACTGGTTCAGAACCCTTGTCATCCATGGACTTTGCCTTTAGCATTTTAGCAACACGCAAAGAAGCCTTAGTTACACTCTCAACCATGTCTACATCTATGTCTATCTCTGGCTCCTATTCATCAAGGCTAGCAACTTCCCATATATCATCCTCAAGCATGATACTCACATCACAACGCTCTTCATTAGCCAAATCTACATGCGTACCTTCTTGAGTGTTGCCAACCCCCCTGGTATCATCGTCCAAAGACTCCCCAGCACTTAATGCATCAAATGGAAAAACATCCATACCATTCATCGCAGGTACCAGATCACCATCAAGCTGTCCAAGAAAATCCAAGATAATAGGATCTTCCTCCATACTCTCCACATCCGCATCACAAACCATCTTCACTTCATCACAAGTCTCTACCCCATCCTCCTCCCTTGTAGAATCTGGCAAAAAAACATCCTCAAAGCATACTGTATCCAGCTTCTCTTCCTTCTTATCATCAACCAATCCCAAGGCATCATCCTCTTTACTTCCATGTGCATGCATGTCATCCAAATCCGAATGCAAATGATCTTCAATAGAGCCTTCCAAATCCCTGTCATGAACAGCCATGACGTCCCCATCCAAAGAAGAATCCACTGGCAACTCTTCATCTGCAAAAGTCTCAAACCTTGACCCAGATTCCTCATCCTGCTTTTCATCATGCACATCCTTAGCTTCAATCGCAGCATCAATAGGGAAAACCTTAGCTACATCCACATCATTCATCAAACACAGATCTTCACTTTGCTCCTTCACCTGCTTTTCATCTACTTTCACCTGCTTTAAAGACTTTGGAAAAAAATCAGAAGGCACATAAAACATCCCCCTTTGTACCTGTATAGGCCTTTGAGGCTCCTGTCTTATCAAACTTTGCATAGGACTCTTATCCACCTCAACCAATTTTACCTGCATATCCCTTGCAGACACAACACCTTCATACGGATAAATACCCATCTCCATCTGCTTCAAAGTCTTGCCTTCCTTTTCCCTAGCAACCCTAATTGCATCATCAAATGACTTGGGATTCTTCAACTCAACCCTGACCTTCAAATGGGGTAATAAACTATCAATAAACAAGCTTTTCTTCAGAAACATAGGAGGAACTTCCTGCTTCAATGTCATACACCACTTACCCCACAAACATGTAAATACCTTCACAAAATCATCCAGTGATTGTCCATGGACTTGCTTCAAGATGCTCAACTCCTGCCAAAGCACACTAGAATCCTCCGCTTGCTAAAAACGCTCCAAAAGGCCTTCTTTCAACCTGTCTAAGGTCAAAACACCAGCATCCTGTGTTTCAAAATCCTTAAGCCAGCTTCGGGCATCTCCCTTCAAGAAAATCTTTACTAACCTCAGAACCTGCTCTTCATCTGTCACATGATTGCTAATGCATGCCAACTCCATCTGCTCCAAGAAGTCACACACATCTTCACCCTTCCTACCATGAAATTCTGGATAAGACCACATCATGAAAACCTGTAACAATCCCTGAGCTCTCCTCAGTGGGACATACACCCTTCTAAGCAAAGAACAACGCCAGAGTTATCCTCTGTGGGGGCACCAGAAAGGATGTGAGGTGAAAAAAAGAAAGAAAGACCACTGCCTCTATAACCCTTCACCTCCCAAACTTTGGATAAAACACACGAACGGGGGCACCAACCACCGGCTGGAACACTTCTCACACTTCACCACACCACCCACACCAGAAAGACAGCACAAAACAGGGGCACAAAGCAAACACCCAGCAATTATATTCCCAGTCAAAACATTTCATACAAGCTTCTCCCGACACAGAAGCCTTACTCACACAACTTACAAGCACTCAGGCCTGGAATTACTGCCAAGGGAATTCGACCACGGCCACACCACCTCTGGAATTCAACCTTGCGTCTGACGACCAAGCCCTTTCAACCACAAACCCATCAACACTTTGACCTGTCACTGCCGAGGATACACCACATCCTCAATCACTGCGAACCTCTCGCCTGCTCTCTGCAGCTCTGTCAATCACACCAGAAAGAACCCGGCCACTCTCTCTTCAGAGGGCGCCCCACCAGCTAACCCTCAACTCTCTCTGCAGCCCATCACTTCTGTGTGTGTCGCCAGCAGCAGCTACCCAAACATCTCTTTCTCTCTCTCTCACTCTCTGTGCTGATCCTCTGCCAGCCACTTCAAACCCAAGCACCACCTGCTCCTTGAACCCCTTCTCTTTGACGTGCTATCAGCCCCACCAGCCTCTGCACGATCACTCAACCATACAAACACTCACTTCACTTCACTCCTGCGCATCCAACCTCTCTCACGTTCACCAGCCACCACCGCTACACCTGCAACTGCCTCCATGTATCTCCCACAATGCGGCTACCTGTCCTCAGCTCGCCTGTCTTCAAGACCTCCGCAAGGCGATCCCCCTGCATCTCACCAGGCGGTTGTCTGCACAAGCACCCGCTAGCCCTCTTCACTGCTGAAGCACCTTCACAGTTCCTTGTTGCCAACTGCTCTGCGCCAACCACTGCCACGCATGCCTTCAGCTTACCAGTCCGTCGGCGCCTTCTGCAACTGCAGCACCTTCAGTCCTTGGACCCTGCATCCACACCGTCAGCCAGTCAACTGCGCTACCATACCGTCTGTCTCTCTCTCTCTCTGTGCTGATCCTCTGCCAGCCTCACAACAAACCCAAGCACCACCTGCCCCTTGTCTCTGCAATGCTACCGGCCCCACCAGCCAAGCAACAACACCTCTGTCTTTCTCTCTACTTCACTCGGCACCCGCTCATGCTGTCAACTGTCAGCTTCAGCTTCCGGTCTTCAGCACCTGCCTTTGCTTCCACATCCGGCTTCACCTAGCGGCCCACACCAGCCCACACTCTGGCCTGTCACCTCTGTCCGCTTGTCCACAACCCTCTGCAACTGCACCCAAAGCGGCTCTTCTTCTCTCACACGTTGGTCAGCCACACGACCACCACCTCGAGAGCCGCCATCAGAGCTGCTCTCCGCACTCTGGTATCCGGCACCTTCCAGCGCTAGTCAGCTGCGCTTGCTTCAGAGGGCTCCCCTTTCTACAAGCCGGCACCTTCCAGCCACATGCCTTCAGCCACACTGCTAACCCCCAGGGCGACCTCCTCTGCATATGCATGCGGCTGCGCCCAGCTGCTCTGCATAGCCCGGGCCCCTGCGCTTTTGTGGCCGTCAGCTAGCCCAAGGCGGCTCCTCCACGCTGCGTTACCACCACAAGGCAGCCTCTTCACTGTGTGTGCCTGCGGCTATGCCCGAGAGCCCCCAAAAAAAAAAAACAAGGCGACCACTTCTCTTTTTCCGCAGCTGCGCATCACCCGCCAACTCTCCACGCTTTCGCCAACCTTCCAGAACTCCTTCGCTGGCAGCTACGTTGGCAACAGCCATGTGGCTCTCAATAAGTTGGCCACGTAGTTATCATTTTTTTATTTTTCTTCTAAGGCCTAAAAGATGGCTGCAATCACCCTTATGCTTTTCACCCAATGCTCTTGCATACATTGGCCCTTTCTTTCCTAATTGCCCATGCCTTCATGCCTTCGAATACAACCTGGTTCCCATTCATACTTGGGGATGCGTATACATATTTCAAGCTACCAAGCAGCTGATAACACCTGCAAAGCTGACCTTACTCCGGACAGGCCTGCACAAGCCCAAAACAAAAGCCATCCATCCTGTACACCTGGCAACGCATTCAAAAGCCAAGTCTTCACACATGCCATGCACACATATGTACACAAGTCCAAAACACCTTTCAGAAAAACGCCTGACACCAGCATGTATACTGGCATTCTTGGCATTTACCATGCCTTATTCAGGCACTAGTAAACCATCATTTCCTTGTAGTGTAGCACATGTCTCTTATAAATGATACCACAAACAAAATACAAACCATATGTCCCAAATAAATGAAATTACAAATAATAAGCATAACATATGTCATATGCAAGTGAGAATAGTGACATCAATTTATCCTGGCCTTTGCAAATCCTTAAGAAATGCATCGACATTTGCATCCATCTCATTATATCATCTACACCTTCATAGCCGTTACTCTCTCCCTCCTCCAATGTATTTGCCATCTCTTGCTACTCCATCCCTACCCACTTCATGAGATCTTCATCCATCTATTGCTACCATGCATGAAGCCTCCATGTTCACCAACTGCTCATTCATGCATACAACCAAAATAACCTTCTTCTGCAATTGTAGAGCTTCCCTAGCACTGTATCCCAAAGTGAGCACATCCACAACATGGTCATGTTCTTTGATTCATAATCCTTTGATAACATGACTTGCCAAATATGACTTTTCCATCTCAACATAATCATGATCCTCATCTTCAATGTCCAAAACAGAAGTTCAAAAAGATTTTCAAAAGGTAAAAGAAAATAATTATAATCTCTCAAAAGGCCTTATCCTAGGGGTCCAGATTTTCTGAAAATTTTAAATTAAGGTTCTGAGGGGCCAATCAAATTCATCCAAATGTATGGAGGAGATAAATAGAAGAAATAAAGAAAATCCCCCCAAAAAGGAGTAAATACTCACACAAGATGGAGAGTGGACTAAGGACCCAAAGGAAATACTAAAAAAATGAATTTTTGACACCTCAGAGTGGGGATTCTCCCTCATGAAGGAGGCGCCTATTTCACATGTGTGGTGGAGTTTTAAATTCTTAAATATTGAGATATTTCATCTCTCCTCTCTCCTAATTCAAGTCTAGTTCCAAAAAGTAAGCTAAACTGACCCAAAAATGGTCAAAAAATTGACCAAACTGATCTGGAAAATTTTAGAATCAGTTTGCTTGGTTAGAAGCTCACTTTTTCCTATAAATAGAAGCCTCCCCCTTTGTTGAAGCTTAATAGTATTTTATGCACTGTTACTCTACTCCTCCCCAGAGCCAAAAAGTGTGAATTTATTAATAATTCATTAGTTTTTGACTATTCTCTCTTCTAAAGAGATGGCGGCCACTCTTGTTGCAAACAAGAGTAGATCCTTCAAACCATCAAGCTAAAGGAAAGCTCTCAGAAATTCATGTAAGTTAGAAATCCTACTTTTTCTTTATTCTTTTAATGGTTTTCTAAATTTTGTTATCTTTAAAATGATAAAATGATGCTATGCCTTCTTGGAAAGGTTTTCCCCCCCTCTTCCTTCTTAAATTCAGCGCTTCTTTATCCTAGATAAGTAATCAAATTGTTAGAATTAAACTTTTCATATTGTTTCTCTTTTAAAAGTGGAATTTGATTAGTTTAGAATGCTTTAAACCATTTGGGGATAATTTTTAAGTAATTTAAGGATCATAGAAAAAATTAAAAAATGGTCAGCCATACAAAGGGGGTTATGGCAAAAAAGTTTTAAATTTTGTGAAATAAGTTTTATCTTTTATTATTCAAAATGAGTAATCCCCACCAATTGTGTATTCTAATAGTGTTATTTTCATTCTAGGCATAGAAAAATGCATAGTAGAAATATTTTTATTATAAAAGTGTTATTTTCATTAGAATTAAATTCTATGCATAATAGAAAGATGCATATTGATTTTTTTTTAATTATAAAAGAGTGATTTTCATTAGAATTGAATTCTATGCATACAAAGATGCATATTGGTTTTTTTTTATTATAAAGGAGTGATTTTCATGAAAATTAAATTCTATGCATAGAAAGATGCATATTGGTTATTTTGTTATTGTAAAAGAGTGATTTTCATTAGATTTAAATTCTATGCATAGAAAGATGCATATTGGTTAATTTTTTTTATTATAAAAGAGTGATTTTTATTAGATTTAAATTCTATGCATAGAAAGATGCATATTGGAAATAATTTTTTATTATAAAAGTGTTACTTTCATCAATACTAATTTTTATGCATAAAAGAATTTTTTTATTATAAAAGTGTTACTTTCATCAAAATGGATTTTTATGCATAAAATGATGCATAAAAGAATTTTTTATTATAAAAGTGTTACTTTCATCAATATTGATTTTTATGCATAAAATGATGCATAAAAGAATTTTTTTATTATAAAAGTGTTACTTTTATCAAAATGGATTTTATGCATAAATAGATGCATAAAAGAATTTTTTTATTATAAAAGTATTAGTTTCATCAAAATTGATTTTTTGCATAAATAGATGCCAAAAAAATTTATTATAAAAGTATTAGTTTCATCAAAATTAATTTTTTGCATAAATAGATGCATAAAAGAATTTTTTTATTATAAAAGTGTTAGTTTCATCAAAATTGATTTTTTGCATAAATAGATGCATAAAAGGATTTTCTTTTATATAAAAGTGTTATTTCCATAGAAGTTGGATTTTATGCATAAATAGATGCATACATAATTTTTTTATATCAAAATAAGAGTTCTCTTTAATCCTATGAATATTGGTAAATGAATAAGTAAATACTCTGTGAGAGAAAATTCTACTGTTTCATATTCTCTAGGATGGTAATGAGAAAATTCAGAAAAACTATCGAAGTCGAAATTTTAGACAAATGATTAATTTTTTCTTCATAGGAATACGTGATTAGTTTTGAATTCAGTGCAAATACTCAATGAATGAAATTCAGTAAAGTAATAATTGAAATATTACCCTTCAAGAAAGATAGTTCAGGGAGAATCTTTCCAGATTCGAACCCTAAATCAGACTATGACCAAGACTTAATCTCCTTCGTCAGTTTCAAGAAAAGACGATGTGACAAATTCAGTAATCTACACTCAAATCACCCACCGAATCTGAAACTAAGTTGAGACCTTTGATTTTGATCTGAGGATCAAGATTATAGAATTCGAAGAATTCTGCTTGGGAATCCAGACCTATGATCTAGAAGTATTGGGATACGGATTTAAGATATAAATAATTCAAAACTGAAAACTTGCATAGAAACCTTGTTTTCTTAAAGGACTGTCTTACGCCAGAATGTTGGAGGGAGCATTTGGTATATGTGTTTTTCTAAGGGAAGTTCAATTGCAACAGCTGGTAGCGGGGAGTGTTCAAAGGACGGCTCACGCGGCAAAAACCTGCCCAGGTCTTAACCAGCCTGGGTATGGTGAAAAATGTTGTGCTTCCGGTACGATGGGCGAGGGTCGACGAAGCGGTCCCCCTGAGTGAAGTGCTAGGACACCTAAGAAGGATCCTGGAGGGTTCTGACCAGGCGATGCACGGGCTCGCGGTGCTTAGGATCCTCATGCGTATGTCGTGGAAGATATATATGTATGATGACGAGAAAATTATTGTAATCTGTTAGTGGATCTCGTTGCTGACCTGCTGGTCTCAACGGAGAGTCCAAAGTGATACTGTTTTGTGAGAAACAAGGATTGAATGGAAATTTTGAGTTATGACATCATCTGTAACCAATAATTGTTTGTCAATGGATTGTTTTATAAGTTAAAGTTTAAAGAGGAGTGTGTGTGTATCTGTATTCCTCCAAAGCAAAAGTTAAAAAAGGCATTCAATTATGGGTGGGTAATTACTTGTCTGGTTCTACCAATTCTAGTGGTTGGGCGGTGGCTAATCCATGGGCCGGATAGGGTAGGCTGGAATCTGTAGAGTTTTAATAATAAAATTGATTAATAGGAATACGCTTAGAACTCGAGTAGTTAAATAAAAGCCTGAAGACTTCTCTAATGAATAGATCAACGGTTGTGCCTAATTCAATTAGGAAAAAAGCGTTGATTCATTCAAGTTAAGTCTGTAATAGTTTCCCTTCTATCTGGTTTAATCAGATGAAGGTTAGTTCAGTATCTTGACCTCGTTAGAAAATTTCGTTATTAAGAAAATAAAAATGGTGGAATCGTCCCCATTTTACGGGCATGGAAAATTTTCCCGGTTTCAGTTTTCAAAATGACCACTAGCTTAGTCTCATGCCCGGACATTCGAGGGCGAGGCCCCGAGTGAGAAACCCTGCCCCGCGCACAAGAGGAAGCTACTTCCGCTGCTACCATCCGCGGGAATCCGCAGAGGGGACAGTGGGATCTCACAAATGGGGTTACCTATTGAGAGGCTTGGAAGGACAAAAGAGTTCAATTATGGGATGAGAGCAAGTCACCTTTTATTTTTTTAATGAATGGTTGTAGGTGAGAAGATGCCCTTTGGTATGCTGTAATACCTTGTACATGTTTACTAGTTAATGTTTTTTAATTTGATGATTTTTTGGTTATATAAAATAAACTTTATGTTATTCTTGTGTCATGATACCCTTTATTTGACATAGAAAATGGAAATGTTTTGCTTTACACACTTTCGTGGTGGCAAATGTATTTCTTACTTATAGTTATAGCCTGTCTTTAATATGATATAATAACATGTTTATAATTTTCACACTACTTCTCTATAGCACTAAAATACCCAAGTATCCGGGTATGAGGATAATCTGCCTGCTCCACCTCTACTCGTTCAAGGATTACTGTGCTGTATTGCAGGTTGTGAATTCCATCAAACCGTTATCTCTTTAGATTCAATAGTCTTGTAGGATGATCTAGACTTTGATCTAATGCTCTTCACTCAACTGGACATAAGTTGTTGGGTGGCTGAAGTTATATCAGTTGTGTCTTAATGACTCAAAGAAAGCTATTGATAAGTTGAATGCTATCTCTCATAATCTACAAGAATTGGCTAGTGAAGATGAAAAGAATCAAAATGAATGGTCTAGTAATTCTATAAAGATCATGAAATCATACTTTCATGCTAATAGATTACCATTCATACTTTCATGCTAATAGATTACCATTCATAGAGGAAAATCCAAAACCTAAGAAAGTTTTTGAATTATCCTCACCAGCTTCTAGTGTGGAAAATGTGGAGATAATGTCACTAATACCACAAACCTTTACTAAAGAAGAATCTGACATTTTGGCCATAACATGGGATACTCCAAAGAGGGGGGACATTCATATTGATCCATTTATCCCTAATTGCTTGTTGGAACTTTACTTGTTGCAAAACAATTTCAAAAAAGCTTGGTGTTATGGGATTTGGACACTACTTATCCCAATCCCTTTCGAAATGTCTTATCCCAATCCCTTTCGAGGTTGTTGTATCCCCTCGTGGTTGCACTACTGAAGCAATGATGGAGGCTTGCATCCTGCTGGGCTATCACATCTCTTGGGAGGAGTCGTGTTTTTTGATGGAGGAGGAGAGGTGGAATTTTTTGTGTAAAATCCTAAATGAGGATACAAATGATTTGTAAAGTTCAGTAGTTTATAGGTTACTTCGTTGTACACTAGTTTTTTGGACAATTTTTGAGGTAATATATATATAATTATTATTGATCCCAAAAAAAAGGAGGTTGTTTCATCTTTATTGTGTCAAAATATTCGTGGATGTACAAATGTTCATAGGATTTGAAAAACATCTCTTTGATTAAACCTATACTATAATAATCAGACTCTCTTCTTACAAGTGTTTATATAGGGTTTGAAAAACATCTCTTTGATTGAACCTATACTATAATTATTAGACTCTCTTCTTTTTCTTTTTTTCTTTTTTTAATTGTGAGAAGGTATATCTTTTTGTAAGGCTATATGTAAATGTCAATGTAGGTGTTCCATTCATGATATCAAGACTAAAGTTAATGGATGTGTACTAAAAAACATTCCCTTGTAGACCAAGGTAAAATGCAAGTTAGTTCATTTCATAATCCAGAGAATCGTATGTGTGTGTGTGTGTGTGTAGCCATCAGGTGAGCACAACAGAAGCTCCGATAAGCTTGAGTGAGTAGCCATCAGGTGAGCACAACAACAACTTTCAACACCACATGATGGCAAGAGAAAGAAACAAAAGAATTCAGTCAAATCTAGGAGATTGACATCACATCAGCTTCATCATAACATCCATCAAGCATGCCGCAAGCAGCACACGACTGAAAGAAGAAGAAAAGAAGGAAAATAGGTTTATATTGGCTAAGGTTGAAACCCTACGCCTTTAAAATTTGGGTGTGACGGGTCTCCCATAAGGATGTTCACATACAAAATAAAATCCTAATGTGTATGAGTATCATGGGGTCCATTTACATGTTTTTGGTAAGAAAATCATCAGCATGTTTTTCATCTCATGCATCATCAAAACCGGCAAAGGCTTGGGCATCTACATCACCAACAAAAACTTTTCACTCAAAATTTATAACCATTGTAAATGCCGCCAATATGAGCATGCAAAGTCTCGACCATGAATCGGAAAAAGATGTAACCTTTAATGAAACGTGGCCAAATAAGCACGCATGAAATAAGTATGTTTATGTGAGGGCAAAGAAAGTCTGGGAACATAGCCACACTGAGTCATTCACAAACACAAAGACCAATCTCAAAGTCTCTAAGTCTGAAGCAAAGAACAAGCCAATAAACCCAACAATTGAAAGCTACTAAAGGCAATAGAGAGAACAAAAATCATGGCTTCTCACCCCTAATTGTAACCCATCCTCTTGTGTGTACAATTTCAAGTCAAAGCCAACATTGTAGCCCACACGGCAAGTTAAGACAGACCACTCTAGCCTATGCCTAGGAGTGTAGGACCCAATGTAGCATGTTAGGTGATAGATCCTCTTTACATTGAGGGGGAGTGTTGAAATAGGAATATGTGAGGGTACAATAAGTGTAGAGCAAGGGGGAGAGCATACACATTAGAAAGAAAGAAGAAAGAGTAAGGGTTCTAGATCAAAGGTTGATTTGTATGGTTACATGTAAAAGGTGAAGTCAATAGTCAAAAGGTTGATTTATATGGTTACATGTAAAAGGTGAAGTCAATGGTCAAAAGGTAGCACCTGGAAAGTGCATGGAAGCACATGTAGTGTGAGCATTTATGGATACATGGATGGCACAAGCACATATCTTATGGGAGGGAACTCCAAAATGATGTACTCTCAATACTCATTTGTGTGAGATTAATGAAGATTATTTTTGGTTTATTGATCTTATTATCTTGCTCAATGTCGTGTGATTTTAACATTTAATTAGTAGGTCTTTAATTAGCTATATATTTTGATCCATCATAATTTCTTATGTTTTAACTAGGCACTGCATTATCAGCTCGAGGTAAAATATCATGTCATGCTAAGAAGATTCGGACCACCATCTACCCATGCTAATCATTCCATAGTGGCTCTATCATTCATTCTACTTATCATAGGATATGGATCACTTCTATTGACTACCTAATGTTGAAGGGTCCACGCCAATCACAAAGTGTGAAGGATCACTTCTACCAACTACTTAATGTTGAAGGGTCCATGTTACTTCCAAAACCAACGAAAGCTTAGCATGAAGAACCTCTACAACACCTATCACTTTCCATGCTACTTGCCTGCCCACCAGGGTTACCCAAAGCTTTTCATCAGTATGCCATGTCTCGAGCTCCCAAACCATACCACAAAAATTCTACCACCAACTTCATGGAGTATCCTCAATCATCTACTCTCTACTCCTCCAAGTACTCCAATATCTCCAAGGATGTGAGCATGGTATGGGTTGTCTCAAGCTAATGAGCTCTAACCCAAAAGGGCTACCTCGCCCCACTAATGAGCGGGGCCTGGCTGCTTGTTGATGGCAAGCTCTATAGGCGGCAAAGGGCGGGCTGGGGGCACGAAGCGAGCAAGCAGGGCGCAAGCAGGGCGCAAGCAAGACGGGCTATGGCGCAAGGGGAGGCTCGTGCGAGAGGTACCAAAAGGAATTATTATTAGGGACATCAAAAACTAATGTAGGAATATATCAATATAATTATGGAGACCATGCAACATTAATCATGTTCTCTCCTAGATGTAATTTTGAGATGTACTAGGGCTCTATTTAGCACCCTATAAAAATGATATCATTATGAAATAATCGCAGTGTAGCATTAAAAATGATGTACTAATTTAGTATTGCTTAGTATCGTGTGCTTTCTAATTCTATTATTTCATGTGATTTTCTACTTTTAAAACTCAATGGATGGATGAGAGAGAGAGAGAGAGACAAAGAGAGAGAGAGAGAGAGAGAGAGAGAGAGAGAGAGAAAGAAAACATTATTAAGCGTCTACTAAAGACTCAATGGGCCTCTGAGACCAAAGTGATTCAATAATATCCATGGCATATCTCATTATGGAATGGAAAATAAAATAGAAACAAAACATAGCTATCTTACTAGGGTGATACAAAACTATCCATTGAATCTCATCATAGAATACCAAGAACATGGAACATGAGAGGAGCATCGACCCCCAATAGATGGTATACCACTCTCAAGCATGGAGCTAATGAGTATGGCCGAGAGGTCTCCCTTAGCTACATCACGTGGAAAGATAGCTAAATGGCCGTGGAGCATCTAGAGGTGAGCCAGTGTTAGGGGGCCGGGGGCCTCACACGCTAGAATATTTAATTCATTTTGGGCCAATTGTGGCATAGGAGACCCAATTAGTGCTTGTATGAACATGTTGGAATAGTACATGGAAGCAACAAAGCTATCAAGGTAATGGGTATGAAAGTGCCTAGTCCAAGTGCATCCTTCCCTTATCAAAGTGGTGATGTATGAACATGTTGGAATAGTACATGGAAGCAACAAAGCTATCAAGGTAATGGGTATGAAAGTGCCTAGTCCAAGTGCATCCTTCCCTTATCAAAGTGGTGATGTAGTTACAAAAAGTAAGTATGTTGTCACACCCTTTGTAGCTTAATATTGGAAAATTTGAAAACTCGTGCTACTTAGGCTTGGACACTCTAAAAGGTGGCAACTTGCATTCTGTTTGTGTGTCAGTTGTGTGTAAACAAAGAGGGACGTGTCACTTGATGATGTGTACTATCATGCTCGCAAGTCAATATGCAATCTAACTTCGGGCTTGAAACTCAATCATAGCATGTCCTTAATGTATCTTTCCAACAAGTGCATACGGCTCCTCCCATCATGCAGCCTTTTTTGTTGCATTGACATGGGGATGAGAGCACTTCCATGCTTGTTGAGCCTGTATGGTACTTAGTACACGTGTCCAAGTCAAGGTCAAAATTATAAAATGTTCTGTGAAAGCCAATTATGATCACCTAGTGGAAAAGGCCACCGTTTTTTTGTTTTTGTTTTTAAACCCCACCGTTTTCTTGTTTTTGTTTTTCGAGCCGGGGTCAAGGGCAGCCGGAGCCATCCCTAGACCCGAACAAAGAAACGTTGAAGTTAATGTTCAAAATGATTTTTTCATTAACTTAAAGCGGTTTTGTTACTCCTTAAGGTGGAGACCCAATTGCCTAGGCACGACAACCACCAAGTACTCCCTTGCAAGGAGCCCAAGTAGTGTAGGACTTGCACGGGCACACCCACTAAAAACCCTGTTATAACCGGCAGATTTCCAAAAAGGAATTGCCATACCCATGCTCGAAGAAAAAAAAAACCGGTATACATTGCTTCTTTGAAACAAAATGAGAAATCGTACTTTTTGGAACAAGCAATCTTTGGTTCTTAAATGTTTTTTGTTTTGTACAAAAAGTGCTCTTAAATGTTTTTATTGTCTTTGACAAAAAGCACCATCACAAATTCTGTTCTTATCAAATGTAGCAGCACACTTGGCGGCATTAGATTTGCCAATTAATCCACACAGCCTGCCATCGCAAATCTCACAAACACAATGCACACTTTCCCATCAACAAGACTCACACCATGAACCAAATTCATTATTCCAGGCCTAAAAAAATAGAAGTGTTAATGAACGGCTTGAAGGATTAAAGTCTTGCTGTATATATCCACCAATTTGAAGCATTAGTATATATATCCACAAACAAAAAAGAAGTATACTGTGCAATACTACACCTCTCTCACAAAGCATCCTTGGCTCTTCGAAACGCAATCAAAAGCTGCTATTACACAGCAAGCTGCTTCACACCTCCATGGCACACAAGTCATTTAAAGAAACAGTGGCACTCCAGGAGCTTGAGCGCCCATTAAGCATTGTTTACAGAGATGGCCTTCGCTGTCACTGTTGTCATGAAGCCTGTGGAAGACAAATTGCAATCTTCAAGCTAGCTTGAACACAAACTCCCACCAGCTCTTTTACTGTACGCCTGGAAATACATCCGTCGTACAGAGGGAGCTTGGATATGAGGAGGACATCAGCAAAACCAGGTGGCTAGAGGGACTGCCAGGAAGGATGCTTTGCAGCGTGCTTTCAACAGTTTTTATGTAGAGATACATGAGAGGGTGAGCGGACAACAGTCTTGGCCATGCTTTATGGTTCACTCATAAGCTCACTCTTAAGGCACACCCACAATTCTAATCACCAGATGCATGCAGCACGTGATTGTCCCTCCAAATCAACGACATAAAGACAGGTCGTCATGCCTCTCTCTCACTATTTATAAAAAAATCACAATAAACTATGACTCACAATATTTGCCGACCAACATGCCACTTGTAAGAAAATGCTTTATTTGTGGGTTTCTATTAAAATGTAGAGCCAAGACCAGTTTCACATCCTCCAATAGCCAAAAAAAAGTTATTCTTGAAAGATGAAATACTGTCGACATGCATCAAAACTTCCCTAAAACAAACAATTACTATTTGCAGGAGAATCACACAACTAGGGTTCACAACCAAATGACCCATGCATGGGCTGGATGATATTGGCAATCTTTGTGGTATATGGTACCTAGTACTGCTTAATTCTCAAGTTCCTGAAGCTTCCATAATTTTGCCCCATCAATGAAGACCCGTCAAGCTTCTTATCACTTTGGCATTCACTTGTACACATGAAGCAATTTACATCGCCGATTAAACCAGATTCCAAGAAATAAAGCTGTGTAATGCTTCGTGATAGCGGCGTCCATAATTAGGATTCTCACCTAGACCAGCAATAGCTCTGAGCGAACTGCCGTGGTGTGATTCACAATCACCTGATACTTAACCGTGAAAGCCCAGAGTCCACCACTTCCATCCATGCAATTAGGTCATCATCAATCATAGAAATGGAGCTTCCACCACCACTCTGACTGGAGCTAGTTTCACCTGTCGCCTCAAAGCTGACCTTCGCTCTACAATAAGGGCACTGTACATGACTTTCCAGCCATGGAGTAAGACAATTTGGGTGAAACCTGTGCTTGCAGGGAAGACGAATAAGTTGCTGCCCCGAGAGAAAGTGCTCTAGACAAACAGAACAGTCATCCTGCTCTGAAGAATCCGTCTCAGCATTTCCAACCTCCATATCCCTTCTGGGTCCTTTGGGGACAAACACCTCTTTGTGCAAACGCCTGATCACAGCTTTACTCAAACCTGGTTCAGATGATGCATGAACATCCGAGTGCCAACCCTCTCCAAAACCCAATGTTGCCAACCACTCTTGGATACCAAGCTCCCATAATTCATCATCACTCCACGCATCCTCGTCATCCTCAAAAAGAAGACTGAAATCTTCAAGAAAGTTTCCTGTAAAACCAGCATTGCTGTTCCTGAAGACAGCAAACATTAAGTCATTTATCAATTGTGAAAAGGTTGAAAAACATCACGCAGATGCTTACAACCATTCAGGAAAGTAGACCATGTTCAAAAAAATGGAAACAGAAGATGCAAAGTTTACCCTACCTATTGCTAAGCAGTGCTGCAATCCTGAGCCTTTCATCCAATCGATCTCTTGCTTCGATGGCAGCTCC
Organism: Cibotium barometz; assembly: GCF_041138505.1. NCBI lineage: Eukaryota > Viridiplantae > Streptophyta > Polypodiopsida > Cyatheales > Cibotiaceae > Cibotium > Cibotium barometz. Next base: position 45,315,564 of record NC_141071.1, on the reverse strand, counting down.
TCGTGAATTACTCACTCCATTCAAATTATTCATGAATGCTGGCCTATTATTAACAGAAGGCCTTTGTTGATCCGCATTCCTTGGGCCAGACTGGCTTAGAGACTCGACTGGTGCAGTGTTGCCCCCAGAGGATACCAATGCACTCTGATCCTACACCCCAAAAACCCAGCAGAAGCAAGACCAAACGAGAACTAAAAAGAACAGAAATCTTTACAGTCCGGGATCAAGTAATGATACTCCATACATCAAACCACCAGCCTTCAGACTACTTTTGTTTATTTAGAAGATTTCAAGACTAAATTCTAAAAGATGGTTTTGTTAAGAGGTGTGTAATTGAGTAGTCAGATGTGTCCATCCATAACACAAGACCATCAAATGTGATCAAATATCATTCCTTCATACGCTAAGGTATAGATCACAAGCTTGCCCCAGTAGCAACCTGGTACTCCACAAAGTCAGTCACAGGCTTGCACACTTAGCAACCTGGTTCTCCACAGCTGTATCAATGTGATACACCACACCCTAGAGTCTTCAGGGCACACATCCCAAGAGACCAGCACAGAAGCAATATCGAGGAGTAGCCAGGCATCAAGTAGCAGCAGTCCAACAAATTGACAATAGCTGCACCAGAAGCATGCGCCAAGAGGTAGTCGGCCAGTAAAAACAGTCATGGATTTGTGCTCAGTAGGCTGACAGCAGGCCTACTGCCCCACCTTGCATATTGGGGCCCTGTATAAGCATGCGCACATATTCAATCTTCCACGAGTGCATTTCTCAAGCCTTGTAAGTCCATGGAGCGATTCTCTGGTGCAAGGGCTGGTCAAGGAGAAACTAAAGCATAGCATTGGGCTAAGTATTGTGATCAACATTTTCAGTCATCTTTTGTACTTGGAAATTTCGGTTATAACACTTTTCTTGTACATAATTGTCAGCTTACCAGCCAACCATAGGCCTACATCGGTAGGCCACCCCCGGGCCAAAAATCCTCCTCCAGAAAGTTTTGCCACTTCGTCCTTGGAATAATCCAACATTTGCTCCGAAGCACCGGCCCTTGAAGATTCCAAATTTGGAATACTAGGTGCTCGAGGTGCCAACTCCATCCTGTCGAGACGGGCACAGATAGCCTCAAATGCGTGTGTGTCCATTTTATGCTGAGAAGCAAATCAATGAGTTGTGAATCTGCGCCGAAGCCTTACTGTACTGATCCACAGGCCTAAGCCTGATTAAGAACAAGATGCTGAATGAACATGATTTAAGACAGAGCAGAGAAGAGAAAGGGAGTTGGTGTTAGGGTTTTATTTCTATTATGGTACAAAAAGGTGACATAAATATCTATACATCTTCTAGGCACCCGATAGGGTGACCTCTGACCTTCTACATACTGGTAATTCAGCATTAAATGCTGTCTTCTTCACACGTGTGGCCTTGACGCAATCCATGTTGTCAACCGACTGCTCCTAAGCCCATAAATTAGCATTGCTAATGTCCTAAATGCTATCCTACATCAAGGAATATGACATCCCCTCTTGCTAAACTTGATGATAGGGTGGACACTCTGTCATCCTTCCTCCCTAGACTTCTTACTTTGACCTTCTACTTTGACTTTGACACTTTGCCTAAACACCTTCCACTTTGGATCTCTGCTTCCAAGTCTTGAATTGAGCATCTATTCCACTATTGTCCCCATGCCTACTATCCCTTTCCCTTAACACAGCGATGCCGGAATTGACCATGCCTCTTGCTAGGCCTTTGGAACTAATCTGAGAGCGAATGATGTATTGGTTCTGAGTACGTACTCCCAATTTCCTACAGCTTTGCATGTTGCTGACCACTCCATATGATACCGTGGCTACATTCTTCCAACGGATCTGTGCACCTCCTTGGGACCATGCTTAGTGGCTGAGCGTGAATGCTCTGATACCGATGTTGCATGCGTGGAATGTTAGAAATATGGATCTAAGGCGGCTCATAGCAAGTGATTAAGCCCATGATGAAAGACTAAGAAAATGCTAATACGAGATTAAGATAAGGTTAATCAATGACACGATGATTTAAAGCACAAACTCCATAATCTCATTGCAATTGTCATGACCCTGTGAATTCGTGCAGCATAAGTGTGAGCATGGTGGTCAGTGAGCAAGATATATGTTTAAGGTTCATACTTGGGGACAAAAGGAAACTAAGGTTTATAACCCCATGTGTGGAGTCTGGACAACCCCATGTGTGGCGGGGACAAAAGGGAACAAAGGTTTATAACCTTAATAATTTAAAAAAAGGGTTTATGGATTGCATAAGCAAGACCTAGGCACCATGGGAGACACTATGGATGCATTGGGAGAGCATGATGATGCCTCAGGACAAGCGATGATGCCTCAGGACAAGCATCAAGAGAGGTTGGAGGAAAACCATGATGGGTAATGCTCAAAAATCCACTCCTCATGGGGCCAATCCTCTCCCAACAATATCCAATAACATGATTGTAGAAAAATTAGATGCTTGTACTCAAAGCATTCAATCCATGGGTGCCAACATTATGACCAAATTTGTTACTATGGAGAGCAAATTGGATACACAAGGAAGTCCATCTACTTATAGAGAGGGCAAGTAAGCAAAAAAAGGAACCTCATGAAGCCACCATGAAGACTACACCACATGTGAGCTTTATGGCGAATGCAAGAAAGACCTCATGGTGGGGAAGTACCAAAAAGCTTTCCAATTCAACCCGGTTCTTCACACATGCATGGGAGACCTCATATCGTTTCCGATGAATCAATGAGCATGGGTTTTGGTGGTGCTACCCAACCCAAATCATCCCGTACATGTGGAAGAAGATGCTATGGGGAGTAGTGATGTGTCACAATCTAATGAACCTTCCCTTTTTTGGAGCATCGTGGCCCCTAGGCTATTTCGGAGGCCTACGTTTTTTTTGGAGAGAGTTGGGTCAGCACCCTCTCTCTCTCTCTCTCTCTCTCTCTCTCTCTCTCTCTCTCTCGCTTTTTGGGAGGGGAGGCTGGCTTGCGGGCTGCGCTACAGTACACGCAGGCGCCATCTGAATATCTCTCTCTTGCTTTTTGGAGGGCTGCGCTGGAACACACACAGGCACAGCTGAATCTCTCTCTCACTCTCACTTTTGGAGGGCTAGCTGGCGGGCTGCGCTGCTGTACATACAGGTGCAGACCGAATATCTCTCTCTCGCTTTTGGCAAGAGGCTGGCTGTTGGAGTACACGCAGGACAGCAGGTTCACCCACGAGTTTCTCTCTCTCTTTCACGTGGAAACAAGTGCTGGACTGCAGGCGGTTGCAAGACAGGAAGGCAGGACAGAATAGAGCTTTTCTCACGCCTCCTCTCTCTTGTGAAAAGCAACACAAGGATGACTATGATTATGATGATGAGGAAGAGCAAGAGCACTCCTGAGAGGACTGAATCTGAGCATGTACTTGCAGGAGAACAGGCCGCAGAAGATGCACGTTGTTATGAGGATGTAACGCAGCCAGAAGATATGCCAAGTAAAGAGGAAGATGATGCCCAGTTCAAAGGCCGTTTGGCAGGGGCAGTGGATGTGCTTATGCAGCTCACGCAAAGTGAGAAGTTTCTTGAATTTATGAGGGCCCCTTCTCAGCCTAAGAAGAAGAAGAAGGTCCGTTCTAGGAACCCACCTCAGGGCAATAGTGGTGCCTTCCCACAAGATCTTGCTTTTGGATAGTTTTCTAACATGCAAAACACTTATGGTGCAAACCCACAGAGTTCCTTTTTCGGACAACCACCTATTCCGCAACAATCCATGCATCCAAGCTATTTTGGCGGTGGTTCCGTGTTCCAATCTATGATTGGGGGTTACCCACAAGGAGGTCTGGGAATGCAAGGGAATTTTGGAGCTAATTTTCAGCCTAGTATGCACGGCAACATGTATGGTGGTATGCAGCCCGAAATGCAAGGAAATATGTATGGGGGTGTAACACGCGGAAGCTCTGGGTAGTCTTCTTTCAGCCCTAAACACTCTTGGAAACCTTCTGATGCAAAAACGCACCATCTGATGCAAAAACGCAGGTAGAGAGAGAGAAGAGAGAGAGAGAGAGAAGTGCTGGAAATTCAGTATATACTATGGTACAAAAAGGTACATATCTGCAGCCCTTGGCTGCCTTCTTGAAAAGGTGGTAAAACACCCAAGATTCTGCCCTAGACTAGGACTCCTAATGACTCAAACCCCTAGTGGGCTGAATGAGTTCTATGATGAGCATCATTGCTATTTATAGTCACTTGTATGGCTGGAGGAGCTGGCCGACTGCTGTCGGACCAGCCGACTGGCATTAAATCTTCATTAAAATATTGGATGCTTGCAGCCGCCTTTTCCAGGTACAGCCGACTCCATTTGTTCAGTCAACAGTCCCCTTATCTTGCAGCCGACAGCCTTCTGGTCTTCAGTTTGCTCTCCACGCCTGTCTCCAGTCTACACTGCCCAAGGTGCTCTGTGCTCTATCATTCTGGTTCTACCTATCTTCTACTGGTTCATGGTTTTTATCTATTTGCCTCTTCTGGATCTAGCCCTGAGAATGTCCATGGCATCTGTGATGCACATGACATCCCCCTCTGCTAAACTTGATGACGGGAATCCAACCTGCTCTTGGATGACTATCATCATCCCAATCCTGTCCCGAAGTCCCTCTGTCATCTTCCATCCCTGGCAAACCTTTTTCTCTGAAAACCCGGCCTGTTCTCCAAACCACTCTGTCTCTGATGAAGATCTATGCATCTAGTCTTCCTCTAGTCCACAATCCATTCCTGCCCTGACTCTGAACACCATCTTGGTCTTCATTCCTAGAACTGAGTCTGGCACTCTCACATCACCCTTGGAGGATCAACCTCCCTTGGGACCGTTACCTGAGAACCTATCTGGCTCACAGAACTGCCATCCCCATTTGGCACTGTGGAACACCACCAACAAACCTCCCGGGAGTTCTTCCCGCTTCTGTGCTCCTCGCCTTGGGCTTCGAATCCGTGTACTTTCCTGTACCTTGGACCTGTACACCATCATCTGGGACTGAATCAGTGTTTAGCTTTGCTGAGCCTGATGCTCTGATACCAATGTAACATGCGGAAGCTCTGGGTAGTCTTCTTTTCGGCGGGCAGTAACTTACGAGACATGTAGGCTACCGGATGACCATTTTGTTGCAATACACCTCCAATTGCGATGTTACTCGCATCGGTGATCACCTAAAATGGTTCGTCCCATGAGGCAAGGGCTAAACAAGGCGCTTCTGACAAAGCCACCTTGAGGTTCTGGAATGCCTCCAACGCTCGTGGAGTCATTCGAATCTTTTGCCTCCTTGTTTTCACTCCGTTTAGCAGATCGGTGAGGTCTGCCGAGAGATCAGAAAACTTGTCAATGTGGGTGGAATACGCCTGGCATATACCCACAAATGATCGAATGTCATAAGCAGTCTGAGGTACTTCCCAGTTAACAATCTCGGCCACTTTAGCCGGATCAAGTCGAATGCCTTCGGCACTGATTATATATCCCAAGTAATGTACTTGGAACAGATAAAATTCTGACTTCTTTTCATTGACATAGAGCTCGTTGCTTTCCAGCAACTTAAGGACTTTCTCCACATCAATGTCATGCTGCTCAACTATAGCTGAAAATATGAGTATGTCGTCCAGAAATATGAACACACACACTCCAATCAACTCCCGGAAAATACGCATCATCATGCGGTTAAATGTAGCTGGGGCGTTCGTCAAACCAAATGGCATGACCACAAATTCATAGTGGGCCCGTTCTATACGGAAAGCTGTCTTGGGGATGTCCCCCTCAACAATCCGAACCTGGTGGTACCCACTCTTTAAATCCAATTTAGAGAACACCTTAGCTCCATTCAGCCTCTCGAGAATATAGTCAATTCGAGGCATCGGGAATCTGCTCTTGATAGTCAGCTTGTTGAGTGCACGATAATCGACACACAACCGAGAAGACCCATCTTTCTTCTTGACAAATAAGATCGGTGCTGCAAATGGCGACACGCTGGGGCGGATGAAGCCAGCTTGCAACAATTCTTGGAGTTGGCGGTCCAACTCCGATTCCATTGCCTTAGAAAGGCGATACGGAAACTTGCTCGGGGGTTCCGAGCCTGGGAGGAGGTCAATCTTGTGATCCTCCGGTCTGGACGGGGGAAGCTGGGGAGGGAGACTGTCCCGAAGAAAAATCTTCTGGAACTTTTCATGGAGAACCGAGTACTTTTCGGAAGCACTGGCCACCGTCTGGGCTGTCTGGATGTAAATCATCGCACACTGTGCGCCTTTCCAGACTACTCGCTTAGCCTGCAAGTGGCTTATGAGCGGAAAGTTTGGAATACCTGGCTCACACTTAATGGTCACCGGGGTGTTTGACACATTCCGATCAATCTGGAACGTGTGCTTGTCCCACTTGACATCAGGAAGAAACTTGTGAAACCACTGGATACCCAAAATTATGTCTGCTCCTACAAGAGGGGCAACCATAAAGTCACGCACAAACTCTATGCCCTGAATCACTAATTTAGCACCTAGAGCTTCATACTTGACGCTCGTTGTCATACCTGTGCTAAAACCCTCAACTTGTTTGTCCACCGGAGTCAGCTCGAATAGCCAAAGGACTTGAGCAATTCATTGCGCTCACCCCGTCTGGTTCTGGCTTTTGCCCCCCGGGGCGTTAGCCTTGGGAGAAGCCGGCTGGAAAGTCTTGGGCTTGCCACCATTGTGTTTCATTTCTGCACTCTGCGCAAGCGAGAGTGCGTCCTCAAAGATGGCTGGCCTGAACATACGCACCTCCCATTGGATTTGCGTGTCCAGGCCATACAAAAACTGCCCTTTCTTGTCCGTATCAGATAAGCCTAATTGCAGACACAAGGTCGATATTCTATTGGCAAACTGAAGGACTGGTTGCGCGTTCTGACGCGCTCCCCTGAACTCGTCTTCGAGTCGCTCAAGGTAGTGGGGCGGTAGAAACCGCTGCTTAAGGTCACGGACGAACTCGTCCCACACATAAGCTGCCATACCTGATCTGGTGTGGGCATGAGCCCACTGAGTCCACCAAGGAATGGCCTCACCTTCCAAGTACCAACTAGCCAAGATCACTTTGTCAGTATCTGTTTTCCTAACTGCGGCAAAGTAAGCTTCAAATTGATGTAACCATGAATACAGAGTAGTGGGATCGAGTTTACCATTATACTTACTGAAATTCATTTTCTTGGGAAAATGATTCGAGGGCGCCGTCGGTGTCAATCTGGCATCCAAAGCTCTGAGGTAACGCTCGTGTTCCACTCGTCGCATGGCGTCGTCTTCTCGTTGTCGAATCTCCAATGCACGCATCTGCATCTCAAGCAAGGAGCTTGGCTGCGGCTGTGACCCCTCGAGAGGGTCCCTGTGACGAAGATATGGTATCTGGGGTACGAAAGGAGAGGGAGGAGGAGATGGAAAACGCGACGCTGGAGAGCGAGAACGCTCCTCCAGAGCCAAAATCCGCGCCTTCTGCTCATCCAACTTGGTTGTCTGGTCTACGATTGCTCGCATCATCTGCTGGAACATGTCTTGTACACTCAAGCCGGGTGCCCTAGCTGGGCTGCCTGGTGCACTCTGGTCCCATGGTTCTGGTTCTCTCTCGTCGCCAAAGCTCGCCATAGCGGGAAAATGCAATTCCTTTCCGGAACGCAATCTGACCATCCACTATCTGTGTGGGAGACTTCCGGAGGCTTCCGGAGGCTAAAAACCAACCGTCCTTCGAGGGACAGGAGTCACTCCGAAAGGGGTAGTCCACCAGTGTCTAAGAACCAACCACACGAGCAAAAAAATTTTCTGGTTTTCTTTGCTGAATCTTCGTCCTTGAAGTAGGCTCTGATACCACTGTAATACGCGGAAGCTCTGGGTAGTCTTCTTTCAGCCCTAAACACTCTTGGAAACCTTCTGATGCAAAAACGCACCATCTGATGCAAAAACGCAGGTAGAGAGAGAGTAGAGAGAGAGAGAGAGAAGTGCTGGAAATTCAGTATATACTATGGTACAAAAAGGTACATATCTGCAGCCCTTGGCTGCCTTCTTGAAAAGGTGGTAAAACACCCAAGATTCTGCCCTAGACTAGGACTCCTAATGACTCAAACCCCTAGTGGGCTGAATGAGTTCTATGATGAGCATCATTGCTATTTATAGTCACTTGTATGGCTGGAGGAGCTGGCCGACTGCTGTCGGACCAGCCGACTGGCATTAAATCTTCATTAAAATATTGGATGCTTGCAGCCGCCTTTTCCAGGTACAGCCGACTCCATTTGTTCAGTCAACAGTCCCCTTATCTTGCAGCCGACAGCCTTCTGGTCTTCAGTTTGCTCTCCACGCCTGTCTCCAGTCTACACTGCCCAAGGTGCTCTGTGCTCTATCATTCTGGTTCTACCTATCTTCTACTGGTTCATGGTTTTTATCTGTTTGCCTCTTCTGGATCTAGCCCTGAGAATGTCCATGGCATCTGTGATGCACATGACAGGGGGCATGCAACCCGGAATGCACGGAAACATGTTTAGGGGCATGCAGCCCAGTATGCATAGTAGTATGTTTGAAAACATGGGAGGATCAGCAAGATTGCATGGTATGCAAGGTGTGGGAGCTGGCAATGTTGATGTCACCAATTGGCCGACCATTTGGTCCATTCCTAGTTTTTGCGTCTCGTTCACTTGAGGCCAGGCCTGTGTCTCGTGTGAAGAGGCCAGTATTTTGCTGACATGGACGGGAGCCAGACTGGTGCCACCCGTGTGTTAGCAGGATGGTGTCGTATGGACGGGAGCCAGACCAGTGCCACCCGTGTATGACCTGGACTCTGTTCGATCCATGGGATTGTCACGCCATGGAAGAGCCAGTATTCGTGCCGTGTTTTGCCTATGGGACTGTCACACCATAGGGAAACTCGAGCCTGGAACTGTGTCTTACCTATGGGACTGTCACTCCATAGGAAGACCAGGTTTTTATGTTTTTATGTCGTGCCAGTTTTGTGCCGACAGATATTTTGTACTTGTTCCATGAACGGGAGATATGTCCATGTGACTATTTGCACATGCACACATATTTTGCATGTTTGAAACTGTTTTCGCATGACATGTATTTGTGTGTTTGCCTGCTTGACGTGTTACTTACTGAGCGGGGACGCCTGCCAGTGAGTCGTGAAGTCTGCTCTGTATTCTCACAAGTTTTGGTGCATGTGAACAGGTGGTAAGTATGTTGCACATTTAGTTTTTAATGTTTTTTTATTCTAACCCTTTATTTTATAAGGTTAGGTGTTCACACTTATTTAAAAGTGGGCACCCACTTTGGGGCCAAGGTGGGGAGCCCCACTTTTAAGTGAGTGTGGGGGTGGGCATGGTCACCTACCCCCACTAGTTCCCCCCACATGCATGCGTGGAAATCTTTAGTTGTAACTCCACTTTTATTTTATTAAAGAAAAGGGCTTCCTCCATCTAGCGTAGACAGGATTCGCTTCTTTCCTTTTACGTAAGATCACCCGGCGACCATCTTCCTTGCGCATGTTTACCCCAGGCGACTGCTGAATTGTATGCGCTTCTGCTCCCAGGCGAGTGCTGGTGGCTGCGCTTAATCTCCAGCTGGCTGCTTGAACCTTGCAGGCGATTGTTTTTGGCTGCTGCTGGCTGCGTCTGCCTCTACAGGTGGCTGAGAGTTGTTACAAGCGGCTGTTTACTCCACGCTGCTCTCTCTCTCCCAGGCGGCTGGCTGTACTGTACTACAGGCGGCTGCTCACCACACATACAGGCAACTACACCTTGACTGCTGGCGGCTGTTTCTCCTCCCAGCCAGGCGCCCATCACATGCTCTGCCTACACAGAGTTGGCTGCCACCATCTGAAGGCCACGCCTCACTCTACTGCTCCTCTCCTGCAGGCAACTGTGCCATCTCAACAAAGTGGTTGCTCTTACTGTCCAGCAGGCTGCAAGTGACTGTGCACTCCTTCTCCAATCAGCAGGCGGCTGTGTCCTTTGTGGTGGTACATCCTCTCCACTGGTGTTCTACAAGGAGACTTCGCATCACCTGGGTGACTTCATCATACCACAAGTATTGGTTTTCTATCAACCATCTACAAGTAAGTGATTTTCAGATTTGAGTAAAGTATTTTATGTTTAAATCTGATAAAGGATTCATCCCGCTCGGCCAACACCCATTCGGTGCCGGGTTGTCCAAGCTATATTGGCGAACCTCGGTCCAAAGGTGCTGAGATCGGGAGAGCCAGGCGTTAGTACGAGAGCGCCTGTTTGTGCGTGGTCTCGGAACACCAGTGAGGCGCTCTCCGCGGAGTCCAGTGAAAGCACAGGACCGTAGCGATTGGACCACACTAGTGGTCGTTCTGCTTCGAGCTTCTACATCGAAATTTGAGCCTATTTGTTTGGTACTGTTTTCATATGTACATGGACATAATCTGGTTCTCAGAACCCATGGAGCATTGTATTCATTAAATACTCCCAATAAATATATCATATATTGAGGGGGGGGTCGGCCCGTTCCGGCGCCAGTGCTGGTGTCCATCTTTCCATTTCATTTCATTTAATTTCAAGTTGTATTAAGTTGTCCATTTCAAATTTGTGGTTTTAAAGTTGTGCTATTAAGCGTGTGGGTGTCCAACGGAGTCTTTCCCACTTGACGGGATCGGTTTCATTGGTATTAGAGCACGGTTGTTTCCCTCTTCCTAGTGGGGAAACGAACCTGTGTACTGGACATCTCGCTTTTAGCAAACTTAAAACACAATGGACAGCCAAGGCAACCCTTTGGAAGTACCAAATTCGAGGGGTCCATCTAGTGCTTCTCGTGGGTCTGATGCCCTGCGTGGTAGGCACAAGCCCCTTGAAAGGGTTCTTGATAGTGAATCCAAGGGTCAACTGTCTCCAGGAAAGACAGTTATGCTTGAACAAGAGCCTGAAGCTATGAGGGCTGAAATGGAACATATGAGAAAACTTTTGCAAGCTCAAGAGCAAGAGTTAGAGTTCTTGCATGAAGATCCCCACCTACAAAGTGCTATTGAAGCCAGGAAGGCTGATGCTATGGTTGATGTAACTTTTGAATCAATGGCTCGTGAAGTGGGCAAGAAACCAAGGGAGTTGGCACTTGCCTATCTCCTTCGCAAAGGTGATATCAAAGAGGGGGATGACGGAGAGCTGATTTTCAGAAATCCACCTCGTTTGAAGCATGGAGATCCCGCATCCCAAAGGCTGAAATCTTTTATGCAAAAGGAAGAGGTGACTGTCACCTCTCGTCATGCATCTTCTCCCCAAGGCACAAAGCCTGATAGATATATGTATGCCAGTGCTCATGGAGGGCATGAAAGTCACATGCATGCAAGATATGTATCTCATGGTGACAGGTCTACTTCCAGAAAAATTTTGCCTTCTGAATTGTCTCATGGAGAGACCATGCCATATGCAGGTAAGTCACATGCATCTGAGTTTCGAGTTCGTGGAGCACATGCCACCGTGCCCCATGAAGCTTCTATGACGGCCCATGGAGCCCATGCAGACAGGGCTACCCCATTGGATAAGGGGAAAAGAAAAAGAGAAGATCATGAGCCTCATGCCAGGAAGCTCAAGGAATTCAAAGCAGGTGATAAATCTGTTAAATTTGATGTCTTTCATGGTGAACATGATGCTTCTAAGGTGTTAGCGTTTGTGGCACAATTCGACATTGCTTTTAGCGATGAGGACTTTACAGAAAAATCAAAGGTGCGCCATGCTAGCATGTTTCTAAAAGGGACTGCTGCCCATTGGTGGATCACTGAAAAGATCACCAAGGATCCCATCTCTACTTGGAAGGAATTCAAAGATAGATTTTATGCTCAGTTCTTGCCACCCAATGCAGAGCAAACTCTCACTCAAAAGTGGGACAGGTTGGAGCAAAAAGATAATGAGAGTGTGCAACAGTATGTTAACAAATTCTGGAAAGTGTTGCTGGAAGTGACTCCCTTCATGCTAATCACAAAGGATGAAAGAAAGAGGAAGTTTCGTTCTGGATTGCAACCAGCATATAGATCGGGTATTGAATTGCACCCGAAACATACGTTGCAACAACTCACAGCTTCTGCTCTTGCTACGGAGCAATTGGTGCTCAAGATTAAGCAAGATCAAGGAGGTTCCAAGGGGAAGGACAAGGCTGTCCCAAATCAGCAAAAGGGTGGACAGCCACCTAAAAAGAACTTCCGGGAGCCCTACAAGGGTGGTAAAGCTAAAAATAACACATCAAAAGAACAGGGCCCAAGAAAGAACAAATTTGGACTAACCCCGGAGCAAAGAGAGCAATATGCTAAGGATGGAAAATGCTTTTCTTGTGGTAGCAAGGACCACATGTTCCGACAATGCCCAGATCGCAAATCAAAGCACGAGGACAAGCACACCAAAGCAAATGTTCATGCAGTTCCTGATGTGCAAGGACATACAGGTCATGATGCAAAAGAGCGTATGGTTTGCAAGGCTTGGGGGCAAATCAAGGATCAGCCCGCACTCTTATGTTTGATGACTGTGCAACTGACAATTTCATCTCTATGCAAATGGCAGCTGCATTGGGTATTGAGGTTGAAAACATGGGACCTCAGATTGAAGCCGAAGCTGCATTTATTGGTAAAGAGGTGCAGGTTACCCCTTTGATTGGGAAGTTGCGCATCCATATTCAGGGCTACCTTGATAATGAGCATTTCCTAGTTGCTCCTCTGAATGGATGTGATGTATTGTTGGGCAAGCCGTGGCATCATAGGCTTGAGCCCCGCAAAGACTACAAATCCAATATGATTTCTTTTATGCATAAAGGCCGCATGCATTTTATTGATGCTGGCAAAGAAGGGGATTCCATCCCAGTTGTATCACACATCCAAATTAATAAAGCAATGAAAAAGAGTCTTTCAGCGTACTTGGTTTTTGTGCGTGATAGTCTTGTGCCAAATCATCAAAATGTGGATGCTATGTCTAATGATAGGCTGAATTTTCTTAATGCATTCAACGACTGTTTTGCTGACTCATTGCCAGGTGAATTACCTCCCCAAAGGCCCGAAGATCACCGCATAGATCTTGTGCCAGGTAGTTCTCCACCTAACAAACCCGCATACCGAGTGAGTGCTGCACAACAAGAAGAAATTATGATGCAGGTAAACGAGCTTTTAGAGAAAGGTTTGGTTCAGCCCAGTTCCTCACCTTATTGCTCTCCTGTGCTTCTTGTTCAAAAGAAGGATGATCATTCCGTATGTGTGTGGATTATAGAGCTTTGAACAAGCTTACCATCAAGAACAGATTCCCAATTCCACGTATTGATGATATCTTGGATAAGCTTGATGGTTCGGCTTGCTTTAGCAGACTTGATTTGAAGAGTGGTTATCACCAGATACGTGTGGTGCCACAAGATGTCCATAAGACTGCATTCAGGACAGCCTTCGGATTATATGAATTCTTGGTAATGCCTTTTGGTCTCACCAATGCTCCTGCTACTTTTAATCGTATGATGGATAGGATATTCCGACCCCATCGCAAGTTTACAGGAGTCTTCTTTGATGATATCTTGGTTTTCTCCAAGAATGAGCAGGAACACAAAACTCATTTGGTCACAGTGTTCGAAGAGTTGCGAAAGCATAAACTTTTCGTCAATGCCAAGAAAAGTGAGTTTTTCCTTTCAGAGATTCATTATCTGGGACATATTGTATCCAAGGATGGAGTTACAATGGATCCTGCAAAGATAGAGACTATTCGGAATTGGCCCGAATTGCAAAACATACATCAAGTACGTAGTTTTCTGGGATTATGTTCGTATTACAGGCGTTTCATAAGGCATTTTGCCATGATTGCCACTCCTCTACATGATCTCACGAAGAAGAAAACTGCTTTCAAATGGACTTCAAAGGAACAGGATGGTTTCTTGCAGCTCAAGCATGCGATCATATGTGGTCCAGTATTGATTGTTCCTGACTTGCACAAGTCATTCGTGGTTGAATGTGATGCTTGTGGTGATTGCATAGGAGCTGTCCTAAATCAAGAAGGGCATGCAGTTGCATACGAGAGCCGTCGTTTGCATGATGCTGAGCTTCATATGGATATCTATGAGAAAGAGCTCTTGGCTGTAATTCACGCCTTAAAGATTTGGAAACATTACCTTCTTGGGGCTGAATTTGTAGTCAAAACAGATCATCAAAGCTTGAGATACTTTCTATCTCAAACCAAGCTTTTAGAGAAGCACATGAGAATGGCAAACTTTCTTTCCATGTTTCATTTTCAGATTGTGCATACCCCAGGAAAGAAAAATGTGGTGGCCGATGCACTATCTAGGAGGCCTTATGTTGCTGCAGTCTCAGTGGCCTCTCATGGAGATCTATCTGCTATGAGAGATTTGTATCATTTGGATGCTGATTTTTGCCATATATGGACTGATTTGATGGCTGGTCATTCACATGCCTCTTATGTTATCAACGAGGGTTATCTCATGAAGGATAATTGCCTCTGTGTAGTGAAGGATTTGCGTCCTAAGGTTATGGACGAATGTCACGCTCCACCTTATGCTGGTCATAGAGGTATTATGCCTACTACTCGCATGATTCAGAGGTACTTCTTTTGGCCAAGCATGCGTAAAGCCATTGAGGCTTATGTGCGTGCATGTATTACTTGCCAAAAGGTGAAATTTGACAGGCAAAAGCCTCCAGGTTTGCTTCAGCCATTGCCTATTCCCTCGCAACCTTGGGAAAGTATCACAATGGATTTTATTATGGATTTGCCTAGATCCCAGCATGGGAATGATGCTATCTGGACTATTGTGGACAAGTTTAGCAAGCAAGCTCATTTCTTGCCCGTCAAGAAAACCATCAAAGCTGATCATATGGTAAAGCTTTTTCTTGCTAATATTTTCAAGCATCATGGTATGCCTAAATCCATTGTTGGGGATAGAGATCCCAGGACTACAAGCCTATTTTGGAGGGCTTTGTTTGATAATATGGGTACTAAACTTGAGTTTTCATCAGCTTATCATCCCCAAACGGATGGCCAAAGTGAAGCTGCAAATTCAGCCGTGTTGGATTTGTTAAAATGTTATGTGGCAGATCAAAAGAGTGCATGGGAGAAGTATCTGCCACTTGTTGAGTTTGCCTACAACAATACGATCCATGCTTCCACAGGAAAGGCTCCGTTTGAGATCATTTATGGCAGAGTGGTCTTGCCACCCATCCTTCGTACAAAGGATGAGATTTTTGCAGCTGATGAATATGTTCGTGACTTGGATGTTGCCTTTGGTCAGGTGCGGACAGCCATTGCAAGATCTCAGGATAAGCATAAAATGGCTGCTGACAAGCATAGAAGGGACATGGAAGTCAAAGAGAGTGATTGGGTATTGCTGAAATTTGAGAAGGCTAGGCTTCGGAAGAGGCCAGGACGAGAAGGATCATATCCTAAGCTTTCTCCTCGTTATTATGGACCCTTCAAGGTGATTCAAAAGATCAATGAAGTGTCCTACAGCCTTGCTTTACCTAGTCATTGGAAGATTCACAATGCTTTTCATGTGAGTCTATTTCGGAAATATGTGGGGCCAGATCCTGATGAGCCTGTCACACAGAAGATCCGCCAAAGATTGAAGAGCTTGAGGAGATCCTCCAGCCAGAACAAATTGTTTTTCACAAGGAGAGAAAGCTACCTACAGGAAAGCTTTCCAGGAGATACCTTGTGAAGTTTAAGAATTATTTGCCTATTGATGCCAAATGGGTAAATGAAGATTATTTTGCAGATTATCCGCAATTGTTGCAGGCATATCTTGAGGCTTTTAAGTTGAGGTCAACTCTTTAGAAGCCCGGGGGGATGTCACCAATTGGCCGACCATTTGGTCCATTCCTAGTTTTTGCGTCTCGTTCACTTGAGGCCAGGCCTGTGTCTCGTGTGAAGAGGCCAGTATTTTGCTGACATGGACGGGAGCCAGACTGGTGCCACCCGTGTGTTAGCAGGATGGTGTCGTATGGACGGGAGCCAGACCAGTGCCACCCGTGTATGACCTGGACTGTGTTCGATCCATGGGATTGTCACGCCATGGAAGAGCCAGTATTCGTGCCGTGTTTTGCCTATGGGACTGTCACACCATAGGGAAACTCGTGCCTGGAACTGTGTCTTACCTATGGGACTGTCACTCCATAGGAAGACCAAGATTTTATGTTTTTATGTTGTGCCAGTTTTGTGCCGACAGATATTTTGTACTTGTTCCATGAACGGGAGATATGTCCATGTTACTATTTGCACATGCACACATATTTTGCATGTTTGAAACTGTTTTTGCATGACATGTATTTGTGTGTTTGCCTGCTTGACGTGTTACTTACTGAGCGGGGACGCCTGCCAGTGAGTCGTGAAGTCTGCTCTGTATTCTCACAAGTTTTGGTGCATGTGAACAGGTGGTAAGTATGTTGCACATTTAGTTTTTAATGTTTTTTTATTCTAACCCTTTATTTTATAAGGTTAGGTGTTCACACTTATTTAAAAGTGGGCACCCACTTTGGGGCCAAGGTGGGGAGCCCCACTTTTAAGTGAGTGTGGGGGTGGGCATGGTCACCTACCCCCACTAGTTCCCCCCACATGCATGCGTGGAAATCTTTAGTTGTAACTCCACTTTTATTTTATTAAAGAAAAGGGCTTCCTCCATCTAGCGTAGACAAGATTCGCTTCTTTCCTTTTACGTAAGATCACCCGGCGACCATCTTCCTTGCGCATGTTTACCCCAGGCGACTGCTGAATTGTATGCGCTTCTGCTCCCAGGCGAGTGCTGGTGGCTGCGCTTAATCTCCAGCTGGCTGCTTGAACCTTGCAGGCGATTGTTTTTGGCTGCTGCTGGCTGCACCTGCCTCTACAGGTGGCTGAGAGTTGTTACAGGCGGCTGTTTACTCCACGCTGCTCTCTCTCTCCCAGGCGGCTGGCTGTACTGTACTACAGGCGGCTGCTCACCACACATACAGGCAACTACACCTTGACTGCTGGCGGCTGTTTCTCCTCCCAGCCAGGCGCCCATCACATGCTCTGCCTACACAGAGTTGGCTGCCACCATCTGAAGGCCACGCCTCACTCTACTGCTCCTCTCCTGCAGGCAACTGTGCCATCTCAACAAAGTGGTTGCTCTTACTGTCCAGCAGGCTGCAAGTGACTGTGCACTCCTTCTCCAATCAGCAGGCGGCTGTGTCCTTTGTGGTGGTACATCCTCTCCACTGGTGTTCTACAAGGAGACTTCGCATCACCTGGGTGACTTCATCATACCACAAGTATTGGTTTTCTATCAACCATCTACAAGTAAGTGATTTTCAGATTTGAGTAAAGTATTTTATGTTTAAATCTGATAAAGGATTCATCCCGCTCGGCCAACACCCGTTCGGTGCCGGGTTGTCCAGCAGGCTGCAAGTGACTGTGCACTCCTTCTCTTACTGTCCAGCAGGCTGCAAGTGACTGTGCACTCCTTCTCCAATCAGCAGGCGGCTGTGTCCTTTGTGGTGGTACATCCTCTCCACTGGTGTTCTACAAGGAGACTTCGCATCACCTGGGTGACTTCATCATACCACAAGTATTGGTTTTCTATCAACCATCTACAAGTAAGTGATTTTCAGATTTGAGTAAAGTATTTTATGTTTAAATCTGATAAAGGATTCATCCCGCTCGGCCAACACCCGTTCGGTGCCAGGTTGTCCAAGCTATATTGGCGAACCTTGGTCCAAAGGTGCTGAGATCGGGAGAGCCAGGCGTTAGTACGAGAGCGCCTGTTTGTGCGTGGTCTCGGAACACCAGTGAGGCGCTCTCCGCGGAGTCCAGTGAAAGCACAAGACCGTAGCGATTGGACCACACTAGTGGTCGTTCTGCTTCGAGCTTCTACATCGAAATTCGAGCCTATTTGTTTGGTACTGTTTTCATATGTACATGGACATAATCTGGTTCTCAGAACCCATGGAGCATTGTATTCATTAAATACTCCCAATAAATATATCATATATTGAGGGGGGGGTCGACCCGTTCCGGCCCCAGTGCTGGTGTTCATCTTTCCATTTCATTTCATTTAATTTCAAGTTGTATTAAGTTGTCCATTTCAAATTTGTGGTTTTAAAGTTGTGCTATTAAGCGTGTGGGTGTCCAACGGAGTCTTTCCCACTTGACGGGATCGGTTTCAGTTGACCCTACTATCGGCATGAATGCAAGGGGTAGCAATCTTGTGAGGCCACTTCCTCATGATAATCTAATGCCTATGGGTACGGCAAAGGATTATAAGGAAGGGAGAGCTGTAGTGAAATTTGACACATTCAGTGGGGCCAAAGGCAAGCTCAAGGCTCTTACCTTTTTACAGCAATTTGATGCTGCTTTTTCTGGTGGAAATTACACGGAATCCTCGAAAGTGAGAAAGGCTACGACTTTTCTCAAGGGCAATGCATTGCAGTGGTGGTCCACTCTTCTTTTGCAAGGCATAGCCCCATCTACTTGGGTAGAGTTTAAACAGGTGTTCTCTTCCGTGTGGCTCACATCTACATTTGAGATGGATGTAATGACAGCATGGCATAACTTGGATACATCGAAATGTGAGAATCTTGAGGATTACAACAAGAAGTTTTGGGAAGCTTTACTCCCAGTTACTTCTTATCGTGCAGTGCCACTATCAGAGCAAGTTGAGAAGTATTGCTGTGGGTTGCCCAAGGAAGTGCGTGACTATTGCATTAAGACTCGAGTAACAAATATGTCGCAAATGATAGAGAATGCCATGACGGCAAATGCGTTACTCACTGGGGTTTCAACTGGATTTAAGAGCAGCAAAAGCACTGGCAAGAAAACTGAAAAGTCAGGGCATGCATTGCGTGATGCAACAGTGCCTACAAAGAAGTGGTGTAAGATGTTACCAATGCCCAAGAGAACTCCTGAGAAGAAACAAGCTTTGTTGGATGCCAAGAAATGCTTTTTCTGTACCGAAGAGGAACATATGTCTTTCAATTGTCCCAAGTGTAAGTCCAACAAGGACTCTGACACTAAAGACGAGCCCAAGTCTAAGAAAACAAAGCCTTCTGCAGGGTATTTCCTGATCTTGTTGGGGAACAGCCAAGTGGTGAGGAGACTGAGTTGTGCGGGGCATGGAGCAGAGTTAGAGATCAGAATACTTTGATTTTCTTTGACACAGGTGCTAGAGCCAACTTTATCTCACCAGATTTGGATGGCAGATTGGGGATCCATGCAGAGGAGATGGGGCCTTTGTATGAGGCTAATATGGCTTGTCCTGGGTATGCAGAACTTGTTACCCCTATTATTGGAAAGCTGAGGCTTCATGTGCAGGGTTATGTGGACAGTGACATGCCACTTGATGGGTGTGATGTTTTGTTGGGTATGCCATGGTGTCATAGAGTACATGCGGTGGTGGATGCGTACAACAAGAAGATTACTTTGACTCATAGAGAGAGAGAGAGAGCATATTTTGGATGTAAAGCTTAGAGGGGAATCTGTTCCTATTGTATCGGCTTCGGCCATTTCATCAGCAATGAAAAAACATCTTTCCGCGTACTTGGTTTTTTGTCAAATCCCCATAGATCTCCTCGTGGAACGCTCCTGGTACGAGACTCGAATCCTGCGAACAAACAAACAACAAGGGGGGCGCAGGCCTGACTCACCTCCCAACCATGACAACCGTGGGCAAGCCCACAGTCTTGGCTGTCCCCACCGAGCCACGAGCTGAGCTAACTAGGTTGACGTACCAACCAATCTCCTCCTCACGACGTCCCATACCACCACGAAGCTACCCTCGCGGGCCTCGAGATTGCTGCCGGCCTCGACTGCATAAAGCAGGTGCACGTCTGCACTAGATCCAGGCTCTGAGACCATAGAGCTCTCACAAATCTTGCGAGACTCTCTATGACTAATGAGTAACCTTGGCCACCCTTTTATAGGCTCTTGGCCGGTCATCGGGCGTCCACACTTGGACGCCCGCCCGTCCATACTTGGGTGCCCGCCCGTTAGTCTATCCCTAACTCAGCTCGCCAAACAGCCTGCCTAGCTCCAAGCTTCCCCAAACCTCGAAGCTAGTCTTGTGTGCATGTAGCACACGGTAGATACACACTATGCACATGACATACTCCCCTTCCTCTAAGAGCTCACTCCTGAGCTCACTAAAAAGCCAGGGTAATCTCTCTGAAGAGTAGTCAATGTCTCCCATGTAGCGTCCTCCTCAACGCGATCCTTCCACTTGATCTTGTATTCCGTGATAAGCGTATTACGCAATCTTCTTTCACAAAATCCAAGAATCTTTTCAGGTTCGTGCGGAACAAATGTCATGTCCTCGACATCTATAATTTCTTGAGGAGTAACTAACTGGTCTGTTCCACCCAGTACTTCCTTAAGTCTACTGACATGAAATACAGGATGAACTTTCACATGAGAAGGCAAATCCAATTCATATGCAACTGAACCAATCCTTCGTGTAATACGAAATGGTCCATAGTATCTAGGGGATAATTTCGGAGATCGACCTATCCGTAAAGTCTCGGAATCTTTCGGAACTCGCAAATACACCATCATTCCTTCAGAGAGCTCTCTGGGTGAACGATGTCTATTAGAATAAAATCTATCTCGGTCTTGAGCACTTCTAATAGATTCCTTCGCGACTTGTAACATTTTCTGCATATCTTGCAAAAAATTACGTGCTGCATCATGCTGAAGTCCTGAGAATTCTACTGTAACAGGTGATCTAGGTTGAAAACCATACATAAGCATAAAAGGACTAAAACCTCTACTCGTATGCTTAGTACTGTTATATGCAAATTCTAACATAAGAAGATAATCCTCCCATGAACTCTGTCTTTTGGATACATATGCTCGAAGCATATCCTCCAAAATCTGATTCACTCTTTCAGTCTAGCCATCAGATTGAGGATGATCGGAGGAACTCAAATTCAAAGTTGTTTCCAACTTCTCAAAAACAAGTTTCCAAAAATCACTCGTAAACTTAGAGTCCCTATCATTGACTATGTCCTACGGTAACCCGTACAATCTAAACAATTGTTCGATAAACTGCCGTGCTAATTGCGTAGCTGTAATAGTCTTCCGGATCGGTAAAAATCTAGCCATTTTTGTCAAGCGATCTACCACGACCCAAATAGAATCGTGGCCTTGATGTGTTCTTGGCAATCCGATAATAAAATCCATGGAAATACTTTCCTATTTATTACCTGGGATTTGCAAAGGATGCAACAATCCAACCTGTCTAAAGCGTTCAGCTTTATTTGCCTGACAAATTTGACACTTGAGAACATAATCTTCTACATACCCTTTTATCTTTGGCCAATAAAAAGTGTGTTTCACTAACGATAGTGTCCTATGTACCCCAGGGTGTCCAACAAAAGGAACGTCGTGACACTTCTTAAGAATCTTGGACCTAATGTCCGGGATCTGTGGTACACAAATTTTGTCATTACAAAATAGTAAACCATTCCGAATCATCCACTGGCCTCCCGCAGTCTGAATGGTAGACTGCTCAGTCATTGAGTCTTGGTCAATCAATGAGCTCCCGTCCTGGATCTTCTGCCAAAATGGACCAAAATAACTATCAGTCCTGCAAAGCCCTCTCAATGACTGAAATAAGTCAGTAGAAATCTCGGTGAACAACAAAGTATTTCACCTCTCTAATTCGACTAAGTGCATCTGCAACACTATTCATGGACCCTTTCCGATAACGGATCTCAAAATCAAAATCTTGCATTAACTCAGCCCAACAAGCTTTCCTTCCTCTCAAATCATCCGCATCACAAACATACTTGATTGACTGATGATCAGTCAATACCACAAACTTGGAGCCATATAAATAATGTCTCCAAACCTTGAGAGCATGAATCACAGCATAAAGCTCCTTCTCAAGGGTTGGCCTACGAGATTGAGTGTCGTCTAGCTTTTTACTTTCAAAAGCAACCGGTCTCCCATCTTGAAATAAAGCAACCCCGATGGCATAGTCACTGGCATCAGTTTCAAGAACATAAGGCCGACTAGGAGAACTTCCTACGTGAGTACCAAGATTGCTTTTCCAAGTCATTGCCAGGAGTACTTCCTCCGGAAAGGCCAGAAGATCATGCTATTGATCTTATTCTGGGGAGTACTCCACCAAATAGGTTGTCGTACCACGTTAGTACAGCCCAACAAGAGGAAATTATGAGCCAGGTATAGGAGTTGTTAAAAAAGGGGTTGTTTCAAACAAGCTCATCACCCTTTTGCTCACCTGTGCTCTTAGTGCAAAAGAAAGATGGTTCTTGGCGCATGTGTATAGATTACAGGGCGCTAAACAAGAACACCATCAAGAGTCGATTCCCTATTCCGAGGATCGATGACATATCGGACCGCTTACCATAGTTACCGCGGAATGGCGTTCCGCCTTCCTGGAACGCCGGAACGCCGGTCCGAAGCTCAACGCGTGCCCGGAACGCAGAAACGGGAGCCGGAACGTGGGACTTGCCGGGGAACGTGGCGGAACGGCGATCGGAACGCCGGAACGTAGGGCGAAACGCCCATTCCGGGCGTTCCGACATGTGCGCATGTTCGCGATGTCGGCGGCGGCAGTTTTTATCCAGCGTGCGGTTTTATTTCGCTGCTGCGCCTGTTTTGTTGGCTGAGCCTGCTGCTTGAGTACTCTCCCTACCACTCCACCCTTCCTCTTGGCTGCCCCACACTCTCCATTCCACCTACTACCCCACCCTTCCTCTTGGCTGCCCCACTCTCCCTACCTCCTCTTGGCCCCTCCTCTTGGGCCTTGGCAAGTTGGCCCCTTCTTTTGCTCGGGTGGCACTCGAGTCTTGAGCAGGTAAGATTTAAAATTTGACGCAATGAACATTGGATTTTGGAGATTCTAGTTTGCTGCGTTTTTTTCCACTTTGTGGACACTTTACTTATGTCTCATGCGAGGGCATTTTGCATGTTTTTTTAATTTTCAGCCATTTATCAATTTCAATGGCACCTCCTCGTGGCATAGATGCAGAAAACAGACCCCTTGGTGGAATGAGGTGGATCTTGTGTCCAGATATGATAGTGCAAGAGGAGGAGGGTCACGCAAGTGGAAGTGCCACTTTTGTGGATCCATTAAGACTGGAGGCACGGATCGTGTGCGAGCCCATTTGTTGGGGGTTAGGGGCAAAGGCATTTCTGTTTGCCCTACAGTGTCAGGAGCAGATATCATACGATTGCAGGCACTTGCAGATAGACTTGATGCAGCAGGGAGTCGGCCCTCTGTTCTTGATCCTCGAGGTACATCATCATCAGCTACACCTGCAGGTGCGACATCTTCAGCGAGTGCATCTACCCCATTATTTGGGGCTGCTCCACAACCATCCGCACATGGAACAAATGCTTCCCATACCCAGGCTTCACGAGGTCCAGTGCAAGCTAGTCTTGTGGCATCATGGCACCCTGGGAGGAGGGCACAAGTAGATGCATCAGTGGCACGGTTTTTTTATGCTGCAGATGTTCCTTTGGTAAAGGCCCGCAACCCATACTTTGCAGATATGGTGAAGGAGATTGCTTCTTTCGAACCTGGCTATGCTCCACCCTCATCCGAGGCATTGCGCACTACACTTCTAGCCACAGAGAGGACGGCCATAGAGGATGCCTTGGGACCCATTCAGGATGTATGGCGTAGATGTGGCGTCACTATCATGGGTGATGGTTGGAGTGACACTAGGAGCCGCTCCATTCAGGGTATCCTTGCGTACTCCAGAGGATGTAGCTTTTTTATTAAAGCTATTGACAATTCAGAGGCGGGCAAAACTGCAGAGAGATTGGCAAATATTTGGAGTGAAGCCATTGATTACGTGGGTCCCAATAATGTCATCCAGTTTGTTTCTGATGGAGAGAACTCAAACAGGGCAGCAGGGAGGATCATTGAGGATAGGTACCCACATATTTGCTTCACTCCTTGCATGTCACATGGGCTCAACAATCTCCTCAAAGATATTGGTAAGATGCAGTGGGTGGAGCCTTTTATTGAAATGGGCAATCACATTGTTTCATTTATCACTCGCCACCACTACATTTTGGCTGTATTTCGACAGAGATCCCCAAAGAATCTCTTAAAGTATTCAGATACACGCTTTGCATATAATTTCCTTATGCTAAAGCGTCTTTTTGAAGTGAAGAATCATTTGAGGCAGCTTGTAGTTTGTGAGGAGTGGGATGCATGGCGAGAGCATACCTCAGTGGCAGGTATTCGATGCAGGTCCATAGTTCTTGATGACACTTTTTGGGACACTGTTGAGGTATTGTTGCAGGTTGTGCGGCCAATCATTCTTATGTTGAGGCTTCTTGATGGAGATGAGCCTTGCATTGGCAAGGTGTACGAGGGGATGGACAGGATGATTGAGAGAATCCTATCTCTACAGACTTTGGATGGGGGTAGGAGACAGGAGCTATCTCGTCTTGCGACAGGCAAGTGGACAGAGTATCACTCTGCATTAGAGGCTGCTACATTTGTGGTGGATCCAGAATTTCAAGGCAAAGGACAAGAGACAGATGCACATGTTGTGCAGGATTGGGAGGATATCTTGAGGAAGCTTGTACCCAGTGCAGATGATAAGAGGAGGGTTCGTGAAGACCTTTCCTTCTATCGACAAAAGAGAGGCCTCTTCGCTTTGCAGGATGCACAAAATGATAGGTTCAAGATATCCAGTGCACAGTGGTGAGAGGATTATGGGGCAGATACACCATTGCTGCAAAGATTGGCCATTCGAGTGCTTAGCCAGGGTGCTAGCTCCTCGCCATGTGAGCACTTATGGAGCAGTTTTGGGAACATTGCAAGCAAGAAGAGGAACAGGCTTGGTGTCCAGAAGGCAAATGACCTTGTATTTGTTAATGCGAACTTGCGTGTGCTTAACAAGTTCAGGACTGAGTGTACTCCAGAGCCATTTATTGGATTTTGCCTTGATCTTGATGACAATGATGGTGAGGATCAGCCAGAGGGAGAGGATGATGTGGAGCAGCATGAGGATGAGCAGATTGAGGGACAGCCTCGACAGGAGGATGAGATCCCACTTGCTGATGACTAGTCTTTGACTCACCAGTTACCTTGGCCCTTGAGGCTAGTTTTGTACTTGTCATGCGATGTACTTTCTTTTTCAGTTTCTATATATCCTCATGCGATGTACTTTCTTTTCAGTTTCTATTTGGAGTCTGGACTCTTTAAATTTTTAATGTTTAAGACTTTAAAGTTTAATCTTGGATATTTTAAATGTTTTGTCATTTTATGTCATATGCTGACATGTCATATGACGTGGCGTTCCCCGACGCTCCCGATCCGCTCCCGTTCCCGCTCCCGTTCCAGCATCCGACGTTCTCGGAACGTTCCCGTTCCGTGGTAACTATGCCGCTTACAAGGTTCCACAGTCTTTAGTCGGATAGACTTGAAAAGCGGGTATCATCAGATACGCATTAGACCCGAGGATATGCATAAGACAGCATTTCGGACCACCTTTGGGCTATATGAGTTCTTGGTCATACCAATTGGCTTGACAAATGCTCCCGCCACCTTTAACAGAATGATGGACAGGATTTTCCGGCCTCATAGAACGTTTGTGGACACATTCTCTGATGACATGATTGTACATTCACGCTTAAAGGAGGAGCATAGGAAGCGTTTGGCCACAGTGTTTGAAGAACTCTGGAAGCATAGGTTGGTCATAAATGGCAAGAAGAGTGAGTTCTTCTTGGAAGAAATACACTTCTCGGGGCATATCGTGTCTAAAGATGGAGTCCGTATGGATCCTTCGAAAGCGGAAGCAATTCTCAATTGGCCAGATTTGAAGACCGTGCATAATATACGCAGCTTTTTGGGATTGTGTTCCTATTACAGGCAGTACATACAGTATTTTGCTCAGATTGCTTCGCCCCTTCATGCTTTAACAAAGAAGGGAAATCCGTTTCGATGGGCTGATTGAAAAATTGCAGCCTTTAAAAAGCTTAAAGAAAAGCTTACTTCGGATCCCGTATTGGTACTACCGGATCTCCAAAAGGTCCAGTGTGATGCATGTGGGAACAGCATTGGGACAGTTCTCATGCAGGAAGGACACGTGATAGCCTATGAGAGTCGTATATTACAGAATGCCGAGAAGCATTTACAGGTCTATGAGAAAGAGATGTTGGCTGTAATTCATGCTCGTTCTACATGAAAACACTATTTGCTTGGGCCTGATTTCACAGTGCAGACAGATCATCAGACCTTGCTTTGTCACGCAAGCCACAGGTCTCAGCAGTTTCCCTTCCTTATCATCATGAGCTTGATGAGATGAAAGAGCAGTATACCCAGGATGAGGATTTTGGCAGGGTCTATGATCAGATGTCTGAGGGTCAACGGCATGACCATTATACTCTCAAGGACGGCTTCTTGTTGATGTATGGTGTAACTCGCGACGCCACCCGGGAGACTAGGGCCTTTGACACACTTGTTGATACCATCAATGCATATTAAAACATTTAAACATGGCCACAGTCTTAACACATATCCATCATCACTTTGCATAAAACATAAAAGATGGACAAAACATCCACAAATGCTGAAAATGGAGCTTGCACGTGTGACACCGCATAGAGGCCGGAATGGGCCGACCCCCCCCTTGGAGTATTTTATTACCCAAGGAGAATAATATCGTGTACAAGCTCTGAGGGCCTTACTCTCCCCACGAGAGATGCCGGATTATCCAAAGGTGGTTTTACTCTATTGGGGGGCAGGTTACATTGGGTTGTGGGGTTTCTCTCTCTCTCTCTCTCTCTCTCTCAGAAAAAATGATCTGACTCCACTTCCTTATAGGAGCCTCCATGAAGTTTGCCGATGTCGTTCCTTCTCCACTGAGGGGACCCTTCAGTGAGTAAGTGGGACCCAATACGGTATCATGCAGATGCAGAGCATATACAGCCATCAGAGAGAGAGAGATCCCATTTTATTCAGAGAGCCACATTCCCTACGCCAGATCTTTGAGGCAGCAAACCAGCGCATAGTGGGGAGATTCATTCTAGACATTCAGCGTCACAGAGAGACATCATTACAGGCTCAGACAGCTCCAGAGGGGGGACGACAGACACAGATTACTACATTTTTTCAGAGATCCAGCCCCTACACAGCAAGGAATTACTCTCCAGAGAGCAGAGACTCAGAGCCCGCAGGAGACAGGGGACACCTGGCTTTCGGACACCACGCCTATACCAGAGAGAGATGACAGAGATCAGAGCTCAATTTCACAGAGGGTGCGAAGCGACTGGCTCGCTCCAGAGCAGACCCAAGCATGTTCTTCAGGGAGCTGTGGACACCCCCTTCATTGATGTATACCATTCTATACCCCCAGTATGGTGCAGGATGGAGCTAGCTAGGTTGCATATCATGATTGTATACTCCATGCATATAGCTTTGCATTCTCCTAGTAGTAGAGCTCCATCACCTCCCCCACTCATTGTACTTATTGCACACCCAGATTCAGCTTTTTAGTTCAGTACTTTTTCATTTTGTTGGGATGACAGAGGATACCCCACACAAGTACACTGATTTGTCTCTTAGGCCGAGTTCGGTCTTTTGGAAGACGTTAATAAAATCTCTCTCTCTCTCTCTCTCTTCTCTTCTCTCTTAAAGTGGAATTGCATAAACTCACGGGTATAAAGAAGGCTTTGTTGCATGTTACAATGATCAACCTATTGCATGCTACATATATAGCCCAACAACCCAATTCATGCTTAATAAATTGTCTGACTTCATGCTAGCCTCATTGTGCACAAACAACGCGACATAACACATGGCCTTGTCCCCTTTGTACAATTAGGCTCATGTCAAGGATTCTCGCAACAAAATCCTTCTAAGATCTCCTAAACACAAAACAAGCACAAGATTAACCCAAATTAAGGTCCGCAAGCTAGCTCACCACCCAAACATAGATCATAGGGACTAAGGCTTCGTCCAACAAACCCACAGCACACACCAATCAACCCTAGTGTCCCATACTGCCTGGACTTATCCCAAGGGGCCATGAAGGGACCATCTTTCCCAAGGACGGACAATTGGGAGTGGATTGCATCCATGGTCTAGACACATACCATCTTGTCACATGACAATACGATAATCCATTCTATATGCTCATCCCACTTAAATAGTCACTTATAAGATATAAAAAGCTGTAACTTATAGGATTATTAACTTATGGGCCTTAACCACTACAATCACACTGCATTCTAATCTTTTGGGTCCCCTAACCCACAGATTAGCCAAACTACCTCCAAGTTACTAATCTAAACCCTAGGTTAACCTCTAAGGCTAACTTGGGGGTTAGTTTCAAGTACATATAATAGCTCATAATAGCTCGCTGCTCTCCTCTACTATTCTATAGAGTGTGGCATGCATTGGTGGCCATCAAGGCGTAATTCATATGATATCTCCTCCTACTTATCTACAAACACCAAGTTGGAATGTCAACCTCAATGCTCCAATAGGATCTTAAATCATCTCCTCTTTGATCAGGTCCGTCCTTACATCTTAAATCTTAAATGACCCCATAACATGTTGACAACTTTCCGGAATTGGTGTTTAAACCTACTTCATCTATCCTTTGGTACTCTTGTCGGCTTGTCAATTCCCATAGACACTTTGACTCTAGGCATCATCAAAGGCATGCATCAACACTCACAGCCTTGTCCCGTTATACATTAGGGGATATCAATGGCCTATCACTCTCCTATTCTACTCTATAGAGTGCCTTGGTAGCCATAACACATGCATATGAGGCTTCATGCATACAACATATTCGATGTTACATGTTACATGTTACATGTTACATGTCCTATATTAATCGAATTCCCCTATGTTACATGTTACATGTTACATGTCCTATATTAATCGAATTCCCTTGAGGACAAGTGCTAATTACGAAGTCTAGAGGGCTTAACTAACATATGAGGTGGCAAATGTTCAGGTCCTTTCCTCATCTTGCAAATTCAAACTTCAACAGCATCCAATAAGAAGCTTCAATATCTAAGTTGATGCATGAGAGTGAAGGCACAAATCCATATTTACAGTAAGGAAGGAGAAAAAGATGAATGAGCAAACGCTAGAGCCAGGCAAGTGCAATCACAAAAGAGGGTGGAGACTAGAAAGGCAGCTCGGGAAATGGCATGTGAACTTAATTGCGGTAAAACCTATTAGAGGGAAAAATCTTCCAAAAGTTTTGTCCTCGTTTCTAACAATTTAATATGTAACAAAAATGGAGACCATACATTTGTTTCTCTTGACGCCACCTCTTCCTATAAGTTGGATTTTCTAAGAAACCATGTGCCAAAGCTGTCATAAACTTTGATGTTTGAGGTAGCCAACATCCCACGATTAGAGGCATAAAAGCTTGAAGAGAGGGATTGAGAAATGGTGTCGCAAATGAAGATGAATGGAGGAGAGAATGCACGATCTCAACAACCACAATATCCAAGGCATGGATTAGCAACCTTCGTAGATACATATGTTATACCACAAGGGTCCCCTCTTAGGAAAGGAAACACCATTTTGACCAAATTGCAGGTGTGTGCTCCAGCAACTAGGACAAGGTCTTACCGAATCGTTTACCTACATCCTCATATCGTGTAGAAATTACCATACAAAGGAAAAAGGCCTTCCTTGAGGCTGAGGCCCTGACCAAGCTTCACAAATTTGTCATAAAGGCTAGGTACACAACTTTATACTACTTAAAATATCCAGCCCATTCTTATCTGCCATAGAACAAACAACTTCCAAACGAAGAGCCCTAGACAGATTAAAAAACAGAGATTGTCAGACGATATGAACTAGCTTAATCACAAGGCATGCATGTCTGCAAAAGGGCCAGTTCAATAACTGCCCCTAACAAATCAAGATCATAAAGAATATAGCAGTAACCTTACAAAAGTGAACCATTAACTATCCCATGCATCACAGCACTGGCTACTGTGTCCACAGCCAAACAGGAGAGACCAGAGAAGTTGACATTATTTGAGTACAGAGTTAAAATTGGGGACTTACTGACAAAAGAGGCCAGACTAAAACTGCTCAAATCCAAACATAAAGACCAGTTACATAAAGATGCTTCCTACCTGGTCTCCATTTAATTGCCTTGGAAAGTGATGGTAATGATGATGATAATGATAATGATGGTGGTGATGATCATGATGCTGGTGATGCTGGTGAAGAGCTGAAGCTGTGCTGGGCCTGCCAGTGCGACTGGTAGATGAAGTTTCAAAAGGTCCAGAAGCTCTCCCTTGCATATGTCTTCTACGTGTAGTCTCATTACCTGTCATCATCCTTCCTGGGGACAAATATGAGGCATGATTGTTAAGGCTTCAATACTTCTAACAGCAGAGAAACACAGACACACATATCATCCATACCACATGTGAAAAAACAACCCTGAGAAGATTGGGCGAAAGGCAATAGCTTGACAGGGGCTCAAACGTGGCCTAAGATGGCACTCTGGTGCTGAAATGCATGACTATCAAGCCCAGCTCCAATTCTATGCGGTGCAGGATTTTCCTATCACTATGTTTTCTTTTGTCTTTTTTTGCCGAGCCCACAACCGATCGGATTGGAAGACATCATTGCACGAGTGCCTACATTAAAACATAGTCAACCCTCCTCTCAGAAGCTTGAGCTCATCCAGAAAGACCAGGGATAAACCAACATGGTCTATCCATATCCCAAACTAGAATATGGATAGACCATGGTAAACAACATGGAACCTCCTCTCCTATCACAAACTTGACCTCCTGTAGCGAGTTGTGGCTAGCCCTAAGACTAACAGGATTGGCTATGGCCAGCTTTATTCACCTTGCTAGAGACCTCTGTAAGCATTCACGTACCAGCTGTACAGGAACAAAAATGAAGGGGCATGGACAGAGATGGATACCTTTGGCTTTGCTGAAGAAAGTCGCAGGTAAAAAGCAAGATGCTTTTTCTGCTACTGCGATCTTCTTTGCACCGTGATTCTTGAAATGG
This sequence comes from Cibotium barometz, assembly GCF_041138505.1. Taxonomy (NCBI): domain Eukaryota; kingdom Viridiplantae; phylum Streptophyta; class Polypodiopsida; order Cyatheales; family Cibotiaceae; genus Cibotium; species Cibotium barometz. The sequence goes on along the minus strand of NC_141071.1, from coordinate 45,284,576 downwards.
CTATGACTAGACCTGCCGGACTTGTTGCCCTTAAACTTGGTAGAAGTATGGCTAAGGATTGTTGTCCTGCTGCTTGGTGCCCTTCTGCTCGATATGGTTACGGCTATGGCCGTGGCAACTTGTTGCCTTTCTGCTACAGCTATGGCCGTGGCAAGTCGTGGACTTTCTGCTTAATTTGGCTACGGCTAAAGCTGCGATGATTTGTTGCAGATGCCTTCTCCTAGATATGGAGACTGCTTGATACGCTGTGATGACTTGCTCTGCAAATGCCTTTCTTGCTTGGCTATGGCGACCTGCCCTGTTGCCTTTGTCCTTCTTGTTGTTGTTGATGTAGTTCTCTCTCTCTCTCTCTGTGGACCGCTCAACCCTCGCTCTCTGTGCACTGCTCCCCCAACGTCCTTGCAGGGCTTTTTCGTAACGCCTCCTTTCTTCACGGCCTCGGAATATAAAACAGCAGCAGTCCAAGTCGAGGACAATTTGTTTCACCCACCATCCTCCCCCTCCTGTTGCACGTGTCAATCAGAAAAACCAAGCCACGGCTCTCAACAGAGCATGTTGGATATTGCACTGTTCATACCCTTCCATTGGATTCCAATCTATCCTAGTGGCATGAATTTAATCTATCCTAGTGCCATGTTATTTCAGTACCCACTCTCAAAAATGTCCTTCACGTGTAGACCGTGAGTTAGTGGAGTGGTTAAGATACTTCTCAAGAGTCCCGAGGTCGTGGGTTCGAGCCCCCCCTCTCCAACAAGCGGTTGCATGTAGGGTGGCTGGTATATAGGGTATGTGTGTTGTTCTATCTAATTCCAGCCAAACTTTTACAAAAATGTCCTTCACACCTTTTTTTTATTTCTACTTTACTTACCTCTCCGTCATCATCATGCCATCTAATGGTTGGTTTCACATTGCCTCTAGAAGTGTCCAAAGCAAGGCTTCAGACTAGTCCGTAATCCGGGCTAGACATAAATTCAGCAAAAGTGTCACATTAGCTTGGAAATCAAAGCACATGCATGGCTCATCTTCCCACACGTGTCACTTTCAAGAGTGTTTGAGGTGACCGACAATTTTCGCATCCATCTGTTCATGACCGGACACACCTTTCACATAGGTATCAAATTGGACTTTGCGAATGCGGTCATCATCAAACAACTCTTTTGTGTGAATTAAGAGTCAACACAAAAGCAATACATGTCGTTTGCATCTTAACTAACCTATGAGCCTCAATAAATATCGGCATTCTAGAACTCTTTTAAGAGCGTCGAATCCATGGGGGAGGGAGGGTGTGGGGGTACATTGTACATAGCATCAAATAAATACCCCCTTTCTATGTAATTGGTTTGTTTTCATCTCACTTATTATCTAATGGGTGGTTTTACACACTACTTCGAAGTGCTCTAAGAGCCTTGACTCCCATAGATGGGCTATAGGATATTGGAGTGATCCCATGCTTATGATATCTAAGCACATTATTGAGCATTCTCTAATGCTAGCATTCTACACGAGATTCCCACAAAGACATTGGATTCATTAAAATGTTGATATGAAAGCATTGTTGAGCTTAGGACTTAAAGACATTAAATGCTCGATACTTGACTAAGGTAGATTTAACATCATTGATTAGTTTTGCAATTGTCAGTGTAACAACTACTCTCAATACTAAAATTCAAACACAAGGGCAACTTATAGTGTATTTTATATTTATTTTGAAAATTTTCATATGTTGAAGGTAAAGTATAACTAGACTCAATTGAGAAAATAAAAGTTACAAGTAAGAATGAACTATTCCAAATCATTTGTGCCTATTAAGAGTGAGACCAATAGGCTCTACACAGACATAATGCTTGTATGTCCACATTGTAAAAAATGGGGGGGCCGTTACCACCTCCAGCTAAGTATGAACAAGTAATGGGAATCTCTATTGTATGTAAGCTTTAGAGCATGACTAATAATGTGTTTGGACCAAAGTAGGTGCAAATGTGCATCATAATATTTCATAGACCTACACTAGCCAAAAAGTAGAGGTTTAAAAGGCAAAATCGCTTTCTAAGGGTGGACACCTTTTATTAAGTGTGAAAAGTCACTTTTAAGGGTGAAGGCATTTTATTAAGTGTGAAAAGGACCACTATTTTTGTATAAAAAGGATGTGAACTATGAAGAAATGGATATTATTTCGAAGTTTGAACCTCACATAGGCTTGTTCTTCTTATCTTTCTATCATATACATGCTCTTGAGTG
>NC_141071.1:43204838-43209838 GCF_041138505.1 Cibotium barometz | reverse complement strand
GACCATATTCTAACACTGGATCCACTACTAGAGGACTCTCTAGGTCCACTAAGCACATGTGATAGCTACTCTATATGTAGTGCATCATTAGTGCTTCTTATGTCTACATCTTCTATTTCCTTCACTGTTGGTGCATACCAATTACTCATCTCATCAAAGACATCTCTACTTACTCGCATCTCACAAGTGGTAGGGTTATAACATATATAACCTTTCTACTCCAAAGCATAACCACAATGAAGATGCATTTCTCTACATTTGGATCTAACTTTGTTCTCACTTCATCGAGAACATGCACATATGAAATACACCCAAACACTTTCAAGTACAATGTGCCTATTTTTTCTTTTTGAAACACTATCCCCTTTTTCCTTCTCGACCAAGACTTTAAATCTTTGAAAGTGAGCAAACACCTCACTTTTCTCCTTCATGAAGTAAACCCACACTTTCCTAGTGTGGTCACATCAATGAATGTAACATTATACTTGCAACTTGCAATTGTTGTTGTCTTGGTTAGTCCCCATACATCTGAATGTATAACATCTAATGGCCTTGAATTGACATGTTTTTCATGTGGAAAAGCATGTTTAGCCTACTTACCAAACTGGCATGCTTCACATACTTTATGCGTACCATCAACCTTAAACTTTGGCAAACCTGCAACAATATTTTGGGCCTGCATAGACTTCAGTCGCTATATATTCACATGACCAATATGCTTGTGCCATATGTCAATATTTGCACAGTGACACCTATTCCATGCACAAACATGGCTACCTTTACCTTAAGCATGTTCACATCCAAAGTAAACATCCTACCATTACCCTTTACAATCAAGAGACACTAAGTTTTGAAGTCTTTCACAAAACATCCTTGAGGACTATGTATCGCCAAGTGTGGCCAGAGTACATTTACATACATCCAAGTTTAGAAAGACATGTGCAAACACTGTTTGCACTCCCAAAATGCACTAATGTAGTGCAATAGCTAGATTTTGACTAGATACAATTCTCAAACATAACTTCCCGAAACTACCGGAAACACCTTGGCAGTGATCAAATGGAGATATAAACATGACCAAAACGCAATTCTATCAACAAAATTTAGTACAAAGTACTACGCACCTTTCAGGCACCTCCAAGCTTGCAAAGACAGCTCTTGAATCGAAGATGTATAGCTCATGGAGCTACTAAGGGGGGTGTTGTACCTAAACAAGAAGGTGAAGAGATGATGATGCTCTAACTTATGTACTGCTTCCTTGCTTGCTTTATTCTTGCCTCTTGCTTACCTCCATAGCTCTCACACAAACTGGAGATCTAATACTATAAAGAGAATGTGGGGGAGAGGGAGAGCTTGAGTTCCTTACAATCAAACACACACACACATACAAGAGAAAGCAAGACACAAGAGAGAGATGGATGGCTTTATTTTCTTCTATCTACTTATCTTCTCTACAACATATAACTAAAAGATAAGAGCACATACTATAAGGGAAAGTACTCTCCTATAATAACATACAATGATCGGTCCATAGTGTGACTCGACTATATGAGTTGGCTCTATAACTATGCCATAACTGTAGTACTCCAAAATGGCTATCACACAGCTTGTCATCCACTAGCGGCATATCAACCATAATCTCACCAACCATGCCAGTGGCATAAATGCGGAAGCTAACACCCAGACGGATCATAAATGTGTGCTACAACAGTAGTTGAGATCGATATCTCAACATAAGCCCACCCTAATCTCTCATATGCAATGAGCCTCTTCCTGACATAATGAAAATACACCTCAATGTGCTTTGAGCAAGCATAAAACATAAGATTCTTTGCAAGGGATAATGTCCTCAAGCTCTGCTAGTGAAGATGGAGGTGTTGTCTAACACCAAGGTCTAGCAAAAGATATCTGAGCCATACACCTTGGTGTTGTCTAACACCAAGGTCTAGCAAAAGATATCTGAGCCATACATACTCAATAATCACTACCATGAAAGCTACCTTGTACTCAACTTCATAGAGTTGAAAGTGGCCACTATCGGTTGCTTCTTCTTGAGCCATGATATACATGAATCACCAAGATTAAAGCAAAAGCCACTAGTGGACACTTGTATGTAATAACATCCAGCCCGATCAAAATCACTGAAAGCATGCAAGTGAATATCACTCCCCTTAGCATAGAATAAGCCAAGGGAGTGAGTGCCTCCAAGTACTCACACGGTAGTTGTCAATGCTTGCTCCCAGGACTATGCATAAACCTACTCAATTGGGAGACCCCAAACTCAATGTTTGGCCTCGTGCTACATAGATAGATGAGACAACCAATAGCCTACTAATAAAATGATGTATCAACTAGTTCACTTGCATCCTAGAGCTTAAGCCAAGCACCTCTCTATTGGTGTAGCAATAAGCTTACAATCTTAAAGACCAAACCATGTAAGCAACCTCTATATATACTTTTATTGTAATATCAGAATACCATTATCACATTGCGTAAAGTGTATGCCTAAATAATAATTCATCGAGACTATCATCTTAAATGATACATGTGCTTCAGGCTTGAAGACTGAAATCTTCTTCTCATTAGAGTCTATGATGAGGAACATGTTATCAACGTATGAAACGATGACCAGTTCAGGCATTATGCAAAGGTAGAAGTGTATCAAAGATGTTATGTGAGCATACATTTTGTTGTTTTTTTTTTTTGCGTAAATGCATGGGTTAAACTGAGTTCTCACTAAAGAGAATATATCTCTACTCACCAAAATTCGCTTTGTGGCCGAATAAGGTAGAGTCTATACCCTTTGCTTTTTTTCGAGCTAATCCCACAAAAATGCATTTCACCGGCTTATTGCATTATTTCTCAAGCATAAAAGTATAAGTAAGACAACCAAAAGCATGCAAATGAGTCACAGAGGGCTTCCTACCACTCCAAGATTCATAAGTGGGATAATTATTTGTAAGGACTTGGTGGGGTATCTATTTAGCACATACGTGGTACACATAACCACCTCTAACCAAAAAACATGAGGCAATTCATGGCCTTTAACCATGCAATGTGCCATTTCCATAAGTGATATGTTCTTCCTCTCAGCCACCATTTTTGTTGAGGTGTGTAAGGCACATTGTGCATTGATGTTTTATGTCCCTTTCAACCAAAAAACATGAGGCAATTCATGGCCTTTAACCATGCAATGTGCCATTTCCATAAGTGATATGTTCTTCCTCTCAGCCACACCATTTTTGTTGAGGTGTGTAAGGCACATTGTGCATTGATGTTTTATGTCCCTTTCAACCATATATGCATAAAACTCCTTTGACATGTACTCCCCCTCCTCAAATCTGTACAAAGGGTGAAAAATTTACATGCAGACACATTTTAAGCCATAGAAACAAAGTGTTTAAAACATGTAAATACCTCTAACTTTGTCTTCAACATATACACCTAGGAGTGCCTAGAATAGTCTTCAATAAAGGTCACAAAGTAGAGATATCCCTCGATCAATGGTGTCCTCATACTATGTATAAACTATAATTTTTGGATAGCCCTTACCCATCTATCTTTCAAGAATGATGCCCTTACATCTTACCCTGAAATGCACCCCTCACATACTATTATGTTTGACAAGGGCCTCAAGCTTTGGCAACTTTGATATTATCTCTTACCTTTTAAGGTACAACAAATTGTCAAAATTTAAGTGAAAAAAATAGGCATGCCATAGCTCTACATCACTCATAACACGTGTGGAAGAAACTAAACAAGCATTATGTGCCAATATATCATACCTATCTAATCTATAAAGCCCATGGCTTAGAATACTAGAGATTACACCATGATGTCTCGATCACTCCGGTCATGAACTGTACACTTATCTCAACAAATCTGACCATTATCCCTACCCTGACAATGGCACAACAGACCAGCAACAAGTTCTTTTTGATGCTTGGAACAAACAACACTTCAGAGAGAGTGATTGAGCCACCATTTATAATATTGAGCACATCTTTACAAACTCCTTTCTCTGGATATCAAGAGTCGTTTTGCACATGTGACTGTGCCTCTCGTTGAGGAGAAGACACAAGGGAGGAAAATAAATAACACTAAGAAGTAATGTACTTACTAGCACCACTATATCAAAGTATCAAACATGCTAATCTATTACTAATATACATACATTATGGATAGAAGAATCATAATTATAATGCACAATGAATTCCCAATCATCCTGTGCATCGTTCATTAACTCCTCCTTTTCAGTACTTACTGCTAATGCATTAGCACTTGGTGTGCTGATGCCTGACTCTTTATTCCTTATCTAGCCTTTTTCTACATTCATTGATATAATGGCATGTCTCTATCAATAATAGTTACATTTTCCTTTCTTCTTAGGCTTATAACTGGGTTGATTATCCCTTTAGCATATATATCCTTGAGAAAAGGCATTTTCTTTACCTTTTTAACTTGCAGCACAAATGCATGATCTCTCACATGCATACTAGTTTGATTTTGCTAAGATTTCTCTTCCTATCAAAAGTAAGGGTATTAGGGTTACCCTTCATCCATGAGCTAAAGTGTAGATGCAAAACCCTGGTATGAATCGGATAGAGCTGTGAGAATAGTAGACATGGAAGAACTATCCAGATAGGCCTGATCAATACATGTAAGTTGCTCGCTGAGATCTTTAATCCTTGTGAGGAGGAACTCATCCCCATTAAATCTCCCTCATTCATATGCTTCCTTAAATGCTTGCACAAGTAGGCCACTCATGCCTCATTATGCACCTGGTAAAGCATATCCCAAGCATGCTTCATAGTTTTACAGAAGAGAATATAAGGAATATTTCTCCTTTTGAAAGTGCCACTAATTACCTATGCATCCTTACCATTCCACCCAGATTTCTACATCCAAAGTACCTATACTATGCTACTATGTTAGTGAGATGGGGCATGATTAAATGCCAATAACAAAAATCTAAAGCCCTTTGGTGACACATAATGCAT